>NC_139029.1:106543675-107105675 GCF_964662115.1 Mustela nivalis | reverse complement strand
CTTCCAAAACGGTTCTCCAAAAACCCACCACAAGCACTTCCACTGATACCGTGTTCGTGTGTTTCCAGAAGCACAGCTGAGCCTTAGCATTCCCCCCAACCCCACATGAACTGGGGCAACATTCTGTGCAGCCCCAAAGACTCACATGAAGTTGAGGGTTTGTAGTTGCCTTCCATCTCTTCAGGCTCAGTGTAAAAGTGCCACGAAGGCTTCCGCAACTCGGCCTCTGATGAGAGAGGCTGAATACTGCAGTACTCCTTGTAGGACAGAGGGAGGCTTACTTCCCAGAATCTGTGAGGACAGAGAAGTTAAAGTGTGTACACCGATTTCCGACGGGGGACACTGTCATGATGATCTCGTACACAATGGCTCAGTCTCCGAAATCCAGGCAGTAACCACAAGGGAATGCGGGAGGGCACCTTCCAATATTACTTTCACTAAATCTGTCCCCACATTATGCATACCTGAATACCTGGATTGCATCAGACACTGGATTACTAATGGAAAGAGGGGATCTTATTACTCACTGGTGCTGACTGTATTTCTTTCCAGAATATCAACTGAATCATGAGGAGGAAGAAGGCCAAGACCCACTATGCCGCAGGTAACTCTGAAGAAACTTGGCTTCTTTTAGGGGTGAATTGAAGGACTGTATTTCAAGGAACAATTAGAAACTGACAAACCTATCTCTTTCATCCCTCCTCCAATCACAAATCATCTCGTTGAACCACGACGTGTGTCTTCCCTGTGTTACACGTCTCCGTTCATTAATGGACTCCTCCATTTCAGACACCTGCAGTCATTTGACCTGCATGAATTGACTAGTCAGTGGGATTCTCAGCATTGCCCTCTTCTCTTCTTTTACTAAATCCACAGAGAGAGGCAGAGCTGTGTCTCCCTCCTCGGTCTTACCACATTGAGGATACACTGTAGAAAAAGAATACCTAGGAAACATATCACGTCACGTCACGTCACGTCACAGTAGTTAGAGAAAGAGGCACTGAGGTCACGAGATCGCTCGAGGCTGAGGATGCATTTGAAAAGGCATCCTGGGTTCACTAGGTCCCTGAAGGTAACAGCCACAAAATTTATGCAAAAGTGTCGAAGCCACCTTTCAAACCCTCGATGCATACTCTGAGCCACGACTTCTATTCTACCATCCTTCAGTTTGTTACTCAGAAGCTTAGATCTGTAGCCTCTACCCTGAGACCCTTCTGTTGTCTGGCTATATGTACATCCCCCTAGCAGTCATACCCTGCCCCTGAAACAGGAGGGTAGTTTCTGCGGGGAGGCGTTCCTTTCTCACGACTCTACTACTCGGCCTCCCATTAACAGCGGTAGGATACTGGGGTGTCTCCTTTCCTTGATTTCACGGTCAGATCTTCCAACCCTCCCAGGCCCAGCAGAAAGCTTCCAGAGGTGGAAGAGCAGGACGCCCAAGGAGACTCACTGGATGGAGGCTATCTGACTTACTCGGCCCTTCCTGACCTGGCTGACCTGCAAGGGACCTCTACGAGGGCTGGCATAAACTCATTTGATGACATTGACAACTCTTCTGCTCTGGCAGTAGCTAGTGAGTCCACCATGGTGCAGCTGACAAAGCCCCAAATCGACCACCAGGCCGACCCACTAGGTTTGCTATCCCAGCCTCCGCTTATGCTGACAGGTGTCACCGCTGTGTAGGAGCCCGGTAGACATGGGGATCAGAGTCAGGCTCTGGGATACCCTTTTCAGCAAAGACCTCAGCTGAGAAATGCACCTGCCCTTTGATCCTCATCCCAGGCCCTGCTTAGGGCTTCTGACAGAAGTTAGGACATTGCAATCAAGGCAGATGTGACAACTCACACTCCCTTCGGCTGCGTAAGCTGAGGTGTCTGTCTTCGTTCCTCATTTCCATTAAATGTCTCTCCTCATCTGCCATGCTCTCCTTTTCATTCCCATACAATGTCCCTTGAATTGTCGTGCCCGTCCAGAGATGCCATCAGCCTTTCCTAGGTCTGGGGATTTGTCCTTTCCCTGGTTTGACTGCTCTCATCCCCACTGTCTGTGTGCTCTGTGTTGGCTGTCTTCACGGAGTCAACGTTGCTGTATGAGGCCATCAACACCTCTGCCATCAGCTGGCTTAGATGCTTCCCGCGAGTAAAGCGGAGCCTGGGCTTTGCCTCTCCCCGTGCACGGCTCCTATGTCTGTGGAGCGCAAAGGATTGTACACAAAAGATTCCGTTCGGCTTGTGGGTTTGCAGATTTGATCCGTCAGTCTGGTCTCTGTCTAAATGTCCTTAAACCATCACACCTAGAGTATCTCATGGGGTGAGGTAATGAGAGAAGTTTGCAATAAGGTTTTAGAATCGAGGGAGGCTGTTCCCCAGTACCTGTAGGAAAACACATGTGTCACTCTGTACAGAGACCCTTTGTCTGTGGCCTGACCACTACGGGGAGCTCGGGCCCGAAGGCTGCGGAACGCACGCTGTGGCAAATTCCCAAGACACTCCCTGAGGCCTCCTGGAGGACTTCTTCCATGCCTTCCTCTGCCCCGCTAAGGATTATTCTCCCCATATGGTAGTTGTAGTCGATGCTTGGTTTTAATGTACAAGTGGTGATCTGTGCAAAGTGACTGGCCCTGTCTGTCTGCATTTCTAGGAAGTCCTAATGATCTTTTTGAGGAAGAGGACCAAGACCCCCTAGGCCCCAGGTAATTCTGAAGAACCTTGCCTTCCTTCAGTGGTGAATTGAAGGACTATTTTAAGGAACAAATAGAAACTGACAAACCTATCACTTTCATCCCTTCTCCAAACACAAACCCTCTCCTTGAACCATGATGTGTGTCTTCCCTGTGTTACACGTCTCCTTTCCTTTTGGACTCCTCCATTTCAGTCACCTGCAGTCACTTGACCTGCATGAATTGACTAGTCGGTGGGATTCTCAGCATTGCCCTCTTCTCTTCTTTCACTAAATCCACAGAGAGGGGCAGAGCTGTGTCTCCCTCCGCGGTCTTACCGCATTAAGGATACACTGTAGAAAAAGAATACCTAGGAAACATGTCACGTCACGTCGTATCACGTCACCGTACTTAGAGAAAGAGGCACTGAGGACACGAGATCGCTCCAGGCTGAGGATGCCTTTGAAAAGGCATCCTGTGTTCACTAGGTCCCTAAACGTAACAGCCACAGAATTTATGCAAAAGTGTCGAAGCCACCTTTAAAATGGTCGATGTATACTCTGAGCCTCGACTTCTATTCCACCATGGTTCAGAGTTTGATGCTCAGAAGCTTAGATCTGTCGCCTCTACCCTGAGATCCTTCTGTTCTCTGGCTATCTGTACTTCCCCCTAGCAGCCATACTCTGTCCCTGAAACAGCAGGGTAGTTTCTGCGGTGAGTAGTGGCTGTGCTCCTTTCTTATGACTCTACTTCTCGGCCTCCCATCTGAAAGCGTAGTTTTATGGGGTGTCTCCTTTTCTTGTTTTCATGTTCTGATCTCCCCACCCTCCCAGGCCCAGTCTGTGTCTGCCAGAGGTGGAAGAGCAGGATCCCCCATGGGACTCCCTGGATCAATGCTATTTGACTCACTCAGCCTTTCGTGACCTGGCTGACCTGCATGGGACCTCTACGAGGGCTGACAGAAACTCCTTCGATGATATGGACAGTTCTTCTGCTCTGGAAGTAGCTAGTGAGTCCTCCGTTGTCAAGCTGAGAAAGCTCCAACTCGACTCCCTCGCTGACCCCTTATGTTTGCTATTCCAACCTCTGCTTACGCTGAGATGTGCCATTGCTGTGTAGGAGTTGGGTAGATATAGGGATCCCAGTCAGGCGCTAGGCCAGTCTTTACAGCACAGATATCACGTGAGGCACAGACCCGCCCTTCATTCCTCATCCCAGGCTCTGCTTATGTCTTCTGATATACGTTAGGACATTGGAGTCAAGGTAGATGTCACAACCCACACACATTTGTGATGCAACGCCGCAGGTGTCTTTGCTCCTGATTTCCATTAACTGTCTCTCCTCATCTCCAGGGCTCTCGTTTTTATACCCATACAATGGACCTTGTTTTCTTTGTCCCTTTTCAAAGATGCTGTCAGCTTTACCTGCATCTTTGGCTTTGTCGTTTCCCTGGTTTGACTGCTCTGATTCAGTGAGTCATCACAGCCGTATCAGGACATCCACACCTCTGCCATCAGCTTGCTTGAATGGTTCCCTGAGCAAGGCTGAGCCCGGCCATTCCCCCTCCCCATGCATGGCTCCCACGTCTGTGTACTCGAAGGAATTGTACACACAAGATTCCTCTTGATTTGAGGGTTTGCAGATTCAATCCATCAGTCTGGTCTCTATGTCTAAATGCCTTTCAACCATCACACCTAGAGCATCTCATGAGATAAGGTAAGGTGAGAAGGACGCAGTACGTTTTTAAAACTCAGACAAGCTCTCCCCCAGAATCCATGGTAAAACACACGTTTCACTCTACACAGACTCTTTCCATGTGGCCCCACCACATCAGGGAGCTCGTGCCCGAGGCCTAAGGAAAGCAAACCGTGACACATTACCAAGGCACTCCCGGAGGCCTCCTGGAGGGTTTCTCTCACACTACCCTCTGCCCCATTAAGGAAAATTATGCCCGAGTGTTAGCTGCAGCGGATATTTTATTTTAACGTACCGATGCCATTCCGTTTAATGTGACTGGCCCTGTCTCTCTTTAGTTGTAGAAAATCACAATGATCTTTTGGAGGTAGAAGACCAAGACCCGATATGCCCCAGGTAACTCTGAAGATTCATGGGCTTTAATTCAATGGTGACATCTGGTGATCTAGGCAAATCTAGAAATTGCTAAATATGCCTCTCTCACCCATTCTCACATGCACAAAACGGGCCATTAGCTATGGTTTCTGCTTTTCTGGGGCACTACTATAAGCCCCTTTCTCAATCCCTCCCAAGCCTGGAGTCTGCAGTCCCCTGATGCAAGTATATTAAGCACACTGGACTTCTTGCCTTCTCACGGTCACGCTTTGATCCAAATCAGGCCAAAGATGCCATCTACCTCTGCTGCTTTTGCATTATGACGTGGGTAGGAATTCATGGCAAGACAACTGTTTAGAAAAAAAATAAAATTCGTGGGACACACAAGCATTCTAGGAATCTCCAATGCTGCCATAGCCTGGGGTGGTCTTGCTCCTTTCTGCAAATTTCAACAAGACGTAGGCCAAAGTGCTGGTGCTGCTTTTCTTGTTTTCTGAGTGTGCTGTTTGTTTTGGGACGGTGGTGCACTGGGGAGGTTCAGACTCTCTTCCTTTAAACTCCCATTTTGGCCATGCTCTGACCACCTCTTGCTCTGGTTCCCTCTCTCCTTCCCTGATCTATCCCTGCTTCATCCACACCCTTCCCCAGAGGGAGGCAGAATGGCTCCTCTCCCCTGATGGGGACTTCCCGTTTGTTCTCTGTGACCACACCGTCCTCCCCTCTGCCCTAAACCACTGGGACTCCATGTTGACTCAGCCTTCCTGTTGCATCTCCAGTCCTCCCTGTAACTCGAGGCTCTGCACGGAGCTGCCCGTGGTAGAAGAGAATGACGTCCCACAGGACTCTCTGGATGAATGTCATTTGACTTCTTCAATTGGCCATCACCTGCCAGACACCTGGAGGCCTTGTACAAGTGCCTCATCTACACGTGACAAGGAGGAAACCTTCGAGGGTCTGGATGTAGATGGTAAGTAACCCCATTGTGAGGGGCACAAACTTCCTGGGAAGGGAGGGTCCCAGGAAGCCTGTCTTCTCTGTATACAGCAACATAAATAGGCTGAGAGATGCATCCCTGCCAACAGGCCCTGTAGACCCATACTGGTTTGAATATGCTCTTGGATTTTATTTTCAAAACACTGGGACACCCGGGGGTTAAGCCTCCAGCTCTTGATCTGCGCTCAGGTCCTCCTCTCAGGGTTCTGAGTTCAAGCCCCACGTTCTGATCCACACTGGATGTGGAGCCTACTTCAAAAGAAAAGGCATCATGTGGGTCAGACAAGTTTCCTTTCCTTCTGTCCCACACTGTTCCTGTGTCACCTGCCCCCTCACAAGCAGCAGGCTGTTGGGACCAAGTAAGGTGAGAGAGGAGAAATGGAGAGAAAGGGACAAAACCTCAGCCACCGCTCTCTCACCTGGAGGCATCTTGGTAACAGGCCTCTTATTTCCAAGAAGAGACTTTTTAGACCCAAGAAATTCTATGGCCACTTGTACGTCCTGTGTATCTTCTTGCAAGCTCTCTGGTCTCCACACTGCTATGCGGCTGCTCCCTATGGGCAGCGTCTGTGCTGTTTCTGCTGAGCTCAAATTTCATTCTCCCCGGGTGTTGGCCTTCCTCTGGAGCATTTACATGGAAGATCCTGAGCACCCAGTCCTGTCTGTCCCCTGTCCCATGGATTCAGTGAAGCCAAAGCTCTAGTCCCGCTTTTCCTCCCCCGTGGATGGTGGGCTTTTCACCCTCTGTGCAGCATCAGTGATATTTTCCCAGCTTGGATACGGTTTCTGTCACGTGTCCACTCTTGGTGGCATAATGCCCTCTAAATGAGCAGCAGCCTGTGCACCTTACGTGGCTACGGGCATCATTCAGGGGCAAAGCAAAGAGTTGTTTCCCTCTCCAGGATCTTCAGAAACGTGGAGCCTGCTGAGTGTGACCCCCTTCCGGCCACGCTCACACAGGGGCGCAGGCCAAAATCCACTTCCCGTCTCTTCCCGCTCAGGCTATTTTCTGGACCTCCCTTCTGGGAGAAAAATTGGCCCTGTTAGGAGACTTTCTCTGCTGAACAAAACATGTGCTAGGGCCAGCAAGGAGTCCATGATGTTCCTTATTGGATCAATATGGTACAGTGAAACTGCCTAAGAAATGTTTTGTCCCTCAACCTTACGTGGACAGTAACAGCCTTTCCGCCCTAGGACTACCTTCTCCCGAGTTGCCCCGTCCTCCCCGAGGGCCAAAGAGACCAGGCATCCTCAGCATTACAGCAATTTGGGAGGCACAAATGAAACACACGGTTATTTAGCATTCTCCAAGGGGCAATAGAATCCAGATGAGTGGACGGACGGAAGGGCAGACAGAAATTGCAGATGAGAAGCTTCAAAAGGCTTCAGAGCTGGGAAAAGGCCCCATAAGTTGGCCCGTGCTACCTTTCCGCAACTCCCTCTTCTAGGGGTACCTGAAGCCTCGAGGCTGAACTTCTTCCCCCGTTCTTTGTTGCCACTACACATGGACAACTCCTTCTCCCAAGCCCTGAGAACTCTCCAGGAACTTCTCTCTAGGCTCTCACACCAAGGTTACTATGAACAGAATGATAGGCATGAGCTACTGGGCCCATCCGAAGGCCCTGCGGAGTCAGGGGGTGATTTTCACCTCAGGGACTCTGCAGCCTGGTCACCTGCCAACACAGCATCCACAGGCTCAGAGACAATGGGGACATCTCCTTCATAGCCATGATGCCTGCCTTTGTACCTGCTCCCAGGGTGGTCTCACAGAGGGGCGGGGGCATCAGACATGGGTGTTCTGAGAGCACTCAGCTAAGGAGCCCTGGGATGGATCCCATTGAAATCTCTTCTCGCTTCAGCTCCGATGCAGTCTCCCTGTCACCAAGGGCCATCCAGTGGAAACTTGACTTTCCCAAGAGCACAGGTGCAAAGTTCCGGGGCACAGACACAGCCAAGCACCCCGGTGGCTGATTCCCTGCAACTGCAGCTGGACCAGCATTTGGACCGTGGTGACAACAGAGCCAGGCTCAGCCTCTCCTCTGCCATCGGGAGCCTGGGCACCAACATGGGTTCTGGGGACCAACCGCCACTGCTCCGAGGTGAGAGGGAAGGTGACTAGGAAGCTCTAGGCCCTGTGTTGGTCATCACAGACTTGTGGCTACAGGTAGCAATGGGATGAGGTTGAGCCCCCACGATGCTGCAATACAGCAAGGTGAGCAAGAGCCTGGTGTTCAGTATCAGCTCTGAACCAGGTACTGGCCTTGCCACTTCCTGGCTGTATAACTGGCCAACTTCCGCCTCTTCTCATGCATTTTCCCTTCAGTCCGCTTACTGAAAACCACAAAAAATGGGGTCTCCGTCTCATTGTTCTTGGGAACATGAAATACAATTCATAGGGGCCCTGATGCAACAAAATTGCATGACAATATGTATGAATTTGTCACATCCAATCCTCAGATGCCTGTGGGGTTTCAACTCTTGGAAATGGTGTCAGGGCATTGTTTCATGTGGGGAAGAGCAGTTTGAGGCAGATCTACTATCCCCGGACCCCATCCTGCCTGCCTTTCTCAGAAAGGCTCATGCGCCCAGTTTTCTCTCCTTCAGCATCGTCAAGCCCATCTGCCCTGTTCGGTGCTCACAGACACTGTAGAAATACTGGCCTCGCAACACCACGTACTACTGATTTTTGTTTTTTCCTTTTCTAAGCTGAGAAGGGTCCACTTTACCCCATGAAGTATACAGGTCACTCTCTCTTCGGGTCCTCCATCTCGTCCATCTGCTCCCTTCATCTCCGGGGCCTCATGCCCAGCCTCCTGCTCCTCAGGATCCACCTCTGCTCAGATGTCCTGAAGACTGAGCGTTTCCACCCTCCTCTGCATCCTGTCTTCCTTCCCCACCAGCACTCAGAGTCCCTTCCTGGAGCCTGGGGTGCCTTGGGGCTCCTCGGTCAGGAGCTGACCTCCCTGAGAATTGAGGAGATGCCGTTCCCAGGGGGAGGCCACATCAGTAGCAGCACTGTGGCACCAGGGAGGGCCCTGGAGAAAGAGCTCAGTGAGTGCTCGGGGAAGCCCAGCGCGGACCAGGGCCTTAGCACTCACCCTCCTTACTGTCTTCTCCCTGCGGCCTGTCACTTCTCCTTGGCGCCCACCGTCCTGCCCCGACCCGCTGGCCCCCTCCCTCTCTCTGTGACTCACGTCCCATGGAGGCCTGAGCAAGAAAAAAAGCTCCATGCCAGCTCCTTGGTCCGCTCTGCTTATAATAACAAAAATGCCTCGGACAGGCTGACTTCTTAACAACAGAAATCGGGGGCGCCTGGGTGGCTCAGTGGGTTAAGCCGCTGCCTTCGGCTCAGGTCATGATCTCAGGGTCCTGGGATCGAGTCCCGCATCGGGCTCTCTGCTCAGCAGGGAGCCTGCCTCCCGCTCTCTCTCTCTGCCTGCCTCTCCATCTACTTGTGATTTCTCTCTGTCAAATAAATAAATAAAATCTTTAAAAAAAAAAAAAAAAAAAAAACAACAACAGAAATCGGTATCTCACCGTTCCGGAGGCGCGCCAGAACCACCATCAAACAGGGACACATTCGGGGCCTGGTGACACTGCCTTCCTGGCTCAGAGGTGGCTGCCTTCTGGCTCTGTCCTCACAGTGCAGAGAGGCGACGGAACCCTGTGAGGTCTCTTTTATAGGGCGCGAATCCCTTCTAGGGGAGGAGCTGCCTCCCAAAGGCTCACCCCATCATACCATCACACTGGGGGATTAGGTTTCATCCTATCAGCTGGGGGTGAATACACAATTACACGCTGGGGCAGATGCTTTTACTCTGACTTGTTCCCACCGACTCCCCCATGGAACATGTCCATGGTCACCTGTTTCTCATCACTGCTTTTCTCGTTCTTTTGGATTCCGTGTCTTTTCTTTTACTCGATGCAGCTGAGCAGAGCGGGGGTAGAATGCTCTGGGCCTGTCCGCAAATCCCTCATTAATCACTGACTCCCTTATACATACATATATACATACAGACACAGACATTTCTATCTTAGGTCACACACATGTTGTCTATTCGGTGTGTATATTATACGTAGTGCACAGGTATGAAACGCTGGCCATGTTGATGCATGTTGTATGCATTCCCCAGTGTGCTCTTCCCTGGTTGACCCCGAAAGGCTTCCCTGCAACCTAGACTTTGCTGCGCTCTACAGTCTCTTCTCGACAAGAGTACAGCCTCTTTCCAGCACAATTTCCTTGTGTGTGGAAACTTCTCTTTCCCAGAACTGTTTCTTTTTACCGATCGTTTCTCGTGCTTTCACTTTTGTCCATTGGGAACCTGTTGGCCTCCTGGCCCAGTGAGCCTTACTTGAGTATGAGAGAGAGAGCCAAAACCGGAAGTAATCAAACTGTGTCCACGGGCCTGTGATCTGTCAGACGGCCTTTCTCATTCTGGCCACTGTCCTTCTTTGACATCAATGGAGGTGGAGGTCCAGAAAGATCATGAATCACAGCGGATCCTGTCGATGTGCTTTTCCTTGCAGAACTGGCTTTGGATGCTTCCATGTGCATGAAGAACCCTCCCAAGCTGGAGCGTGATGCTGGTGAGGACTCGAGGGACAGACAGCATGGCTGTCAAATCCATGGCCACATGAAAGCCCTCCGTGTCATGAAACAGAAGATTCCCAAGAGAATACTGCAGTTTGGCCAGTGGAGACTGGCATGCAGATTCCCTGGTCTTCAAGCTTAGGGCCCAGAGGTAATCATGCCTTTGGCGCTTGGGGCATGGACTCCTACTGTTCTCCTGCTGATTAGAGCTCCACCCCTCCAACACCCCCGACCAAACACACACTGTCTCTTCACTTGCTCTCCCTCCTTCGGCCATTCCCACAGCTGGTGCTTCCCCGGTTTCGCATGGGGGCTGCCACCCTGCCGGCCCTTGGTCTCCATCACCGGGATGCAGCTCAACTCTGCTGTGTTCCTGCCGGGGCTGTCCTGGGATTCCCTCTCCCCTCTCTCCACGCCCATGGCGAAGCAGGCCCCACGGCCCTCCTCAGCAGAGCAGCATTATTACACCCATCAAACACTTAGAGCTCTGCCAGAAACCACACGCTTTCTTGGCTTCCTTGCCCTCCTTCCCTGCTTCTCCAATTCCAAGCCTCCTCCTCCCAGGTCCGAGGTCTCAATGAGTCACTGCCACATGCACTCTCCTCTTGGGACGTTCAGGAAATCTGAGCTAGGTGGACACAGAACCCTCACCTGGGACCCAGCTGGTGGGTCAAGCTTCTCCTCAGCCCCTATCATACACGATACAATGAGGAAGGAATATTGCCTGGAAACCCAGTGTCTAAAACATGATCCCTTCCCTGATCGAGGTTGAGGAATTTCAGGTTTCTTGCTTCCTGTGGCAATCAAAACCATGGTTCACAAAGTCACTACGAGGACTTGCCAGCTCCCCGACAGGTCCACGACAGATTGAAAGAAAATAATCCTATGGTGTCGTTATACAACATCTCAGGAAACAATCTCAGGACTCCTTCTCCTATCTATCCATTTGCAGGCCCATCAGAACACCCCTGGAATCCATGAGAGGCTCTACGCTTATGGAAAGTTGGGGAAAGAAGGGATGAGAATCTAGAAAGCAAACATGAATGCTTCTCCATGTGCCCTTTACACTTTGCTGAAGCTTATACCTACTCAGACTATTCCTACAAATGCCCCAAGGTCTATCCTGTGTGAGATAACATTCAGAGACCCTTGTTGTCCCTGAGGGAAAATGAAGTGTCCCTGATAACACCCAGGCTGTCCTTTGTGAATTCCCCTTGGGGTTTCTCCTCCCCGGGCTCTTCCCTCAGCACCTTTGGGCTTGTTCCTGGGAGGCCAAAAGTGACCATCAGTATCTACTGCCTGCCCACACCTGCAGATCAGGGGCTGTCCTCTCCCTCCCCACCACAGGTTTGCACAGGGCCTGAGCCTGGCTTTCAGCCCAGGCTTTTCAGTCACAGGTCACATGGCTTTCGGGGGTCCTTAGCCCCTGGGGCCACAGCTCCTCCTCTGCACAGGGCAGAAAAGAAGTTGGAGATACTCATAGGCCCCTGTGGGCTCTCCCAATCTAGGACTCATTCCAAAGCCTGGCCTCCTTTTCAGAAGACTGGGACAAGGGTGAAAAGGGGATGTGTTTGGCTGCCACGGGTCCCCTGCTTCCTGCAGCAGCCTGTCTCGGAACGCGCGTGGTGCGTGCTAGGTGCCCACCTCCCCGGGAGGCGTCGGCAAGCCATCACTTGGCTTCTGATGGAGGGGCTCAAGGGGGAAGTGGCTGCAGAGGAGGAGGTAGTTGGGATCTGGCAAAAGCTCACAGCAGCTTTGAGCTGGGACATCACTAGCCCCCTGCTGGGGGAGCCCAGGGGCCCCTGCATCCTCCAACACAGGCTGCCTATCGGTTTCGTGAAGGTATGACTTCTGACTTGGGGCTCTCAACTCCCCCTCTGCCTGGGTGCAGCTCCCCCTGCAGCTGCTCCTCTGGAGAGGCCTTCCGCTTGCTCCTGCCCTCTGTCACCTGGCCACCACCCCTCCAGGCTCAGCCACCAGTAGCATCTGACCAAGACTCACATTTGATTTCTCTCACTCTTCCTCTCTCAGATGCCAAAGACTTCAGAAACTAAGAAAAGAGAGGCCTCTGTGAATGAAAACCCCATCCTGAAACTTCATCCTAAAACCCCTTCTTTTTCCACTGGATGAAAGGAAATCTAAAGCAGCACATCAAGTTAAAGCCCAAAGAGAGCACGGGAGAGACACTTTGCTGAGAATCCACATCACAATCCCAAGCCATTCTCGATGATTTTTACTGCAAGAGACCCACTGGAGGAGAGAGTTTCTTGCCCTTCAGCTCCAGTTGTGATAAACCCCTCAGGAGACCAATGCCTGCCTAGATCACACCCCCGTTTCCAGAGACCTTCAGTCTTGCTGCTCTCAATTCCATCCTGCAGAGAACCAGAGTCAGCAGCACCACGGGAAGAGGCCACATGTCACACTGGACATTCTGGGCCACCAACTGGGCTATGCCAGAAGCACACAGCATTGACTACACCGTGTTCTTCCTGGAGACGTTCAGCCTGAATTTGAGCACGAGGGAGTTATCAGACACCTTCAGGATGTGGACCATTGAACCAGATGACCGGTCTGTCTGTCTTCACAAATCCCTGTCACCACAAATAAGAGACGGCAACATGGAGGAGAGATAGGTTGGGTTCCAAAGGACGACAAGAATGTGTTGCTGTATTTTCTTACTCCTTCAGAACCCAAAATATCTCCTCACCGTTAGGTGGCTGTCTCCGGTGGTGGTGACATTTCCTTGTTTGTAGGGGACAGGCCACATGTCTAGCTTAATGGCCTACATTCTGAAGTTGTCTGATAAGTTCCTCCTGATTAAATTCAGCCTGTGCCTTGGGCCAGGACACTCCATGGTTAATGCTGCATGTGTCCCGGCTAGCCTACCCGGAGACCAAGAAGGTCCAGTGTGCCCATCACCACTCCTGTGAGAGCAGCTTTGGTTGCATTGCTATAGAGTACCTATCAGATTGATCTGTTCACAGCAAGACACATGCTTTGCTTTCTGAAATTGGGAATCTGGTACGTGGTGGACCCTGAGGATGGGTGACGAGCCTCTCCTCTTAACCACTTTCTCTAACATGTTGCCATCTTTTACTGCTCCCTGTGGTATCTCCTAACCCTATCTCTGTTTGTACATTGGAAGAATTCTGATGTTTGGATATCTATACAATGTGTATTGGACGGCACTGCACTGTGGAAAAGAACATTCTGTCCCCCTTCTATGTCATTAAAGTTTTTGGTTCGGACAACCACTATGAACTTGTGGGTTATTGACATTGGATGCTCTAAGCTCTCCCTATCATGGTGATTTGGAGGATCGGGACACATGCTCATGGACATGTGCTTGGTTCTCATCGTCACAGTTATACTGAGTCTCCATCACCTTTAGGCTCTACGTACCCTACCGGGAGGACATGTTTCTGTGTTTAGCTCTCTGTGGTATTTCTTTTCTTTTCTGCATGTGCACCTGTGCGCCTATAGGCCTGTCTGCCGTTTAGGAAGGTCGTATACGTAGGGCTGAGCATTACACCGAAAGTCCGTGGACATGTTTGGTTCCCTATGAGCTTGCCAAATTTCTCCCCTTCAGTTTGTCAGTGTGAAGGGATCTCTCGACCTCAAACTTTTGACATTATTGTATTTTCCCTTTCCTTCTGTATCAACCTGACCTGGTATACTACTGTTCCCGCCCAGTGAAACAGATGTTACTTACATCCTATTTTTCCCACCTACTCCACTCCCAGAGTTGTGTCGTACAAATGCCAGTAAGTCTATTCAACAGTGACCAGCTGTTTGAAAGTCAAAGCCTCCTCTGTCATCTCTCATCCGGGGAAGTTCACTTCAAAGGACTCCTAGGGAGGGAATGAGGACTCCGTGAGGGTTGCATATTCAATACTCTTTCTCTACTGCCTGCATACGAGGACATCCTCACTGAATAGAAAGTACTTGCACCACCAGTTTTACGGAGTGTTGAAAGTAAGAGTGCCATACCAGGGAAATACAAACCACACCACGGTGAGATACCACCTCACATCAGTCAGAATGCCTACAGGTAACAACTCAGGAAACAACAGATTGTGGCAAGAGTACAGCGAAAGGGGAACCCTCTGACACTCTCGGTGCCCATGCAAACTGGTGCAGCCACTCTAGAAAACAGTACGGAGGTTCCTCAAGAACTTAACATCCCTGACTCCTAGATGACCCCTCTATGTGTACGTTGCTTTCCTTGCTCTTCTGATTATGTCATAGGGACCACGTTTCACTGGCATCGAGTCCCACATCAGACTCCCTGCTCAGTGGGGAGCTTGCTACCCCTTCTTCGACTCCTCCCCATTTATACTCTCTATCTCAAAGAAGCAGGTAAAATCTTAAACAAACAAACAAAAAACAAGCAACAGAAAGAACCAATGAGATATGCACTCACCCCCGTCAGAATGGCTAAAACCCAAAACATAAGAAACAACAAGTGTGGGCAAGGCTTGCCCTAGTGCTGGGCACACAAACCGGGGGAGCCATTGTGGACGATGGTATGGAGGTTCCTCAAGAACGTAACAACAGAACCCCCCTACGATCCAACAGTCCTACTACGGGATATTTACTCTCAGAAATACATAAGCACTAGTAAGCACGAATACATGCATAACCAAATTCTGGAAAGGGCCCAGATGTCCGTCCATAGATGACCGGTGAAGACAATGCGGTATATTTATACCACGGAATATTACTCAGCCATAGAAAAGAATAAAATCTTGCCATTTGAAATGAGACAGGGGCATCTAGAGTATATTGTACTAAGTCAATTAAGTCTGTCCGAGATAGCTCAATACCAAAGGATTCCACTCGTATGTGGAACGTAAGAAACAAAATATATAAGCAGAGCAAAAGAAAAGGGCGCCAGACAAACCAAGAAACAGACTCTTAACTAGAGAGAACAAACTGGTGGTAGCCAGAGGGGAGGGGGACCAGGGAATCGGGGAATGCAGAGGGCGTCAACAAGTGCACTTGTGCGAATGAGCACTGAGCAATGTATGGAAATGTTCAATCACCACATTCTACTCTTGAAACTTATGTTAACACTGTACGATAACTATACTGAAATTCAAGTTTCAGAAAGGTAAAAACAAGTTTCAGAAGATGGAGCACTGCTTGATAGATTCCTTTGACTTGACCTCGTGCCATTCACCTGGCGGCCTGTTTCTAATCAAACATGGAAACTGCGCGAAGATTAAATGGGGTCAGGTGGGCCAGGTCTCCTTCCATTGCAGAGTCCTCCTCCTTTACTCCTCTGGCGGAGAGACTCGACAGAAAAGATCCGCGTTCTGCTATTCCCACTTTGCTGTTTTAGAGGAACGTTATACGACTCAGTGTTCCCTACTCATATACTCATCACTGTATCAGAACAGCCTCGGAGAGTTAGTACAAATGCAACCTCGTCCTTTTGGTTTCTAGCAATTCTGATTCAGTGGGCTGACGTGGGGTCTGGAATCTTCTTATTAAAGTCCGGTGTTTAGTCAGTTTGGAAACTCCCTGAGATCATGGACGTCCCTTAGAGTTCTTGAGACGCATGATTTCCTACATATTAGCACTTCTAGTCTTCACAGTCCACTTGTTCATGGGAGCTTTCCTTTTTCCTGGTTCACAAATGAAGAAACAAAGGCACACGGAGGACCCAGTTCCCCTGTGACTGGCCCCGGAACCCCTTGTTATGGGGGCTGGAGGCAGGTCTCAGGGAGAGTCCTCTTCTACGCCAAACCCCACGCCCCCATTTGCCAATTCGTGCCTATACCTTTCTGCAAAGGTGCTTCCTTTACCTAGACCTCATTCCTGCCCGAAACCTCCGGGAAAAATTCCATCACAACGGGCTAAGAGCATCATGTTCTCAACACTGGCTACTGACGTGAGACCCTGTGCTTGAAAATTATACTTTGGGGCACCTGGGTGGCTCAGGCAGTTGGGTATCTGACGTGGCCTCTGGTCATGAGCCCAGGGTCCTGGGATCGAGTCACATATCGGGCTCCCCGCTCAGGGGGGAAGCCTGCTTCTCCCTCTGCCTGCATCTCTCCCTGCCTGTGATTGCTTGCTCTCTCTCTTTATCTCCAACAAATAAATAATAAAATCTTTAACAAAAAAAACATTTACTTTTACTTCTTCAACTACCATCGATATATAGTGCTAAGTAGGTTTTAATGTTAACATAGTATTAAGTAGATGTTCATTCATTCCAGTTACTTTTAGTAAAAGTCTTTGGTTATCCTCGTCAAGTGTACCAATGACTTTATTTTAAAAAAAATCAAAAGCTTCTGCACAGCAAAGGAAACAGTCAAAACATCAAAGAGGCAACCCACGGAATGGGAGACGATATTTGCAAATGACAGTACAGACAAAAGGTTGATATCTAGGATCTATAATGAACTCCTCAAACTCAACACACACGAAACAGGCAAACATATCAAAAAATGGGCAGAAGATATGAACAGACACTTCTCCAATCAAGACATACAAATGGCTATCAGACTCATGAAAAAATGTTCATCATCACTAGCCCTCGGGGAGATTCAAGTTAAAACCACATTGAGATATCACCTTACACCAGTTAGAATGGCCAAAATTAACAAAACAGGAAACAACATGTGTTGGAGGGGATGTGGAGAAAGGGGAACCCTCTTCCACTGTTGGTGGGAATGCAAGTTGGTGCAGCCTCCTTGGAGAACAGTGTGGAGATTCCTCAAGAAATTAAAAATAGAACTTCCCTATGACCCTGCCATTGCACTCCTGGGTATTTACCCCAAAGATACAGATGTCGTGAAAAGAAGGGCCATCTGTACCACAATGTTTATAGCAGCAATGGCCACGGTCGCCAAACTATGGAAAGAACCAAGATGCCCTCCGGCGGACGAATGTATAAGGCAGATGGGGTCCATATAAACTATGGAGTATTATGCCGCCGTCAGAAAGGATGAATACCCAACTTTTGTAGCAACATGGACGGGACTGGAAGAGATTATGCTGAGTGAAATAAGGCAAGCAGAGAGAGTCAATTATCATATGGTTTCACTTATTTGTGGAGCATAACAAATATCATGGAGGACAAGGGGTGTTAGAGAGGAGAAGGGAGTTGGGCTAAACTGGAAGGGGAGGTGAATCATGAGAGACTATGGACTCTGAAAAACAATCTGAGGGGTTTGAAGTGGCGGGGGCGTGGGGGTACCAGGTGGTGGGTATTATAGAGGGCACGGATTGCATGGAGCACTGGGTGTGGTGAAAAAATAATGAATACTGTTTTTCTGAAAATAAATAAATAATTAAAAAAAAAATCAAACAAACACCCAGGGTTCCTGGGTGGCTCAATAGGTGCAGCAAGCGACCTTTGTCTGCAGAGTTGTGGGTTTGCACCCCATGTTGGATGTAGAGATGACTTAGAAATAATCCAAAAAAAAGTTTAAACATTGTATATGTGTATGGGGAAATTTTGTACTCAATAGTCCCTCTTGTTCCTATATATATATATACATTGTGATTCCTTATACCATAACGTAGTGCTTTAATGACCATAGCTTCATGATGAGCTTTGACATGGAGTGGATTTCTCCAGTTTAAGGCTTCATGGCCATCTTGCTAGTCTCAGTACCTCGATGTGCATATACATTTTTAGGATTAGCTTGCACATTTGCCCCCAATGTGTCTTCTCCCATGTGAGTCCGAATGAAACTCATTTGGTATTCCAATCACCTGGAGTCTCCTAATCTATGCATGGGATAGATGTCTTTCTATTCATTTCGATTGCCTTTAATTTACCCCAGCAATCGTTTCCAGGCCTCTCTGTTGTTTTTAGTTACTTGATCTACAATATGGCCACTATGCACATTTCTGGAAGCCTTCAATTACATTATTTGTCAGAGAGAGACACAGTGACAGAGGGAACACAAGCCCGGCCAGTGGGTGAGGGGGAAGCAGGCTCCCCACTGAGGAGGGAGCCCGAGGTGGGGTTCCATCCCAGGAACCTGGGATCAAGACCTGAACTGAAGGCAGAGGCTCAACGACTGAGCCACCCGGGCGCCCCTATTTACAGGATTTTTATATGGAGAGAGAATACTGAAGTCTGGAAAGCACGGAAGTTCTCAGACACAAAGGCACAACATCACTGATCGTTAGGACAAGGACACCCCTATTAGACTTTGTGAACTTGCCTCGATTTCTCCAGCTGGCCAAGTCAGAGGCGGGAGGTACTGATACCAGCAGTTTCCTCCGGAGACCTGGGAAGTGTCGGCTGCTTTGGGCCACCTTGGAACCCAGGTGTTGGCAGGCAGTATCCCAAGGAGCGGAAATCTGGTCCCAGTCTAGGGTCCCGGGGCCAAGGTAGGTCAAAAACACCGTGAGAGACTGGAACAACCACTGACATCATGCCCCAGACAGCACTGGCCACTTCCTCCCAGGAACTCACCCCACCCCCGCTTCTCATCACTTCTGCTTACTCGACAGAAAGCCCTGTGACAGTTGCAATGATGTTGTATTGACCTCTGTATTCACGGCTCCAAGGACCAAGCCAAGCACTGCGGAAGCTCTCAGAAAGATCCCTTCCCCGATCCAACAGAAGTGGTCGAAAATCTCGAATCTCAACTGCAGTCCTAGACCGAATGTCCTGCAGGAATGCTCTCTGCTTTCTCCCAGAAGGCAACAAATCCCCTTCCTTAAAGAGGAGCCGCAACACGCTCGATGTCCCGTGACATGCCCTTGCGGTGCGCTCTGATGAAGAAGGGACTGCCCTCTTGGAGTCTTCTCAAAGGCCCACCCTGTCATTAGGATTCGAGTGCTTGGCCTACCCCTGCGCCCTTTTGCTGAGCAGGGAGCCCCCTGTCCCGCCCCCTCACCATGAGACTTGATCCCGGGGACCTGGGATTAGGACATGAGCAGAAGGCAGACTCTCAAGGAACTGAGACACCCACATGCTACAAGATCTTGTTTGCATTCTCCCACTCACTGCTTGACCTCCCCAGTGAAATCCTCTTGATGTCAGAATTCCACGCTCTTAACACTAAGGACTAAGACTAAGGAAAAATGAGACCCTGAACATATATATGGACAAAATATATAGTGCATAAAGCCCTTTACCACAATACATTCCAAAGAATATTATTGGTATCACTGTCTCAGAGGCAAGAGCCCCCTACTGTGGTCGTTTCTGACCTTACAACAATAGTCTGCAGGAAAGGTGGACCTCTGCAACTCTAATTCAAATGCCCCTGATCCCCCTAGGCCCACACTTACCTGGAAACATCCACCGTAAGGGCGGCTCCAAGGGTGAAGCTCGTGGGCACCTCCTCCTCCTCTGGGAACTGGTACAGTTCTCCAGCAGTACAAGCGAATCCCGATCCATCCTGTGGGGCCCCGCCCCAGGGGCACGGGCTCACTGTGGACTGTGTGACTCTCCGAGTCATCCCCCTCAGCTCATGCTGCCTCATGCATTCCTCGGTTTCCCTTCAGTTTTCTGGACTCCGCCTGGGCTTATTCTTCCCTCCTCGGGCAACCACCTGCACCACCATGGCCTTGTTCTTCTTTGCGATATTCTCGTCTTCCAGACTTGCTGATATCCTGTCTTCCAGCTCCTCTCTCCATTCTCTGTCTTCAGTGTGGACTCAGCCCAGGCTCCTGTGGGAGACACACAGAGAAGGGACCAAGTCAGGTCCCGGCTCCAGTCCCCAGGACTCCATAACAGGCACCTCAGTCCCTCGTGCACGTGCAGACACTGGAGCAGGAAGGGACTTGGGAGAATTTGAATATCAACTGTAATTTACACATGGGGAAACTGAGGCCCACAGAAATTAGGAGAATTTCCCCCACCAGCTGACAGCAGCAGAGCCCCCAGCCAGGCCTTGGCTGCAAACTCCCCTGTCCAGGCTCCTCACTCCCCCTCCAGAAACCCACCTCTGAATATCAGGGGACACTGGTCAATCGAGATTCCACCCTGAAAACAAAAATGGCCAGAAGGAATTTCCCCTGGAATATGCTTTTGTCACAATTCTACACCCCTACAGGTTATACTCAGTTGGCTTACAATCCGGGTGATCTACAGTAAGTACACCCTCAAGATGGGAGAGCAGGAAGGCCTCGAGATGGCAAATGCATCGGGCTGAGCAGTGTCTTTTCTTTTCCTGTCTCACAGAGTATGGGTCATAGCTAAGGTGGTCTCAGCTGACGTTGTCTCCAGTCATCTAAGGAACTCAACCTACTGGTCAGTAAGGGCAGGCCGGGCCCTAACCCAGTTCTTCCTGGACCTGTCATTGCAATCTGACCCCACTGGGGGACTGAAACCACCATGTAAATATAACGAAGCCATAGGTGATTGGAGGACCCAGGCTGGACAGGAGAGCACATGCCTGTGCCTGCCGTTCTTGACCCGATAGCCCCGGAGGGGTGGGAATCCACGAAAGCGCTGTGTACCACCATCCGGGCCTCTGGCTCTTATCAACCTTCCTCCCCTGTCGATTTCACACCTGGGACAACCCATGCAGGAACAAGTCCCTTTGAGCCATTGTGAATCGAGAAACTGAGACACAGGAATCTCAAGACACAGCCAAAGTCATACTTTCCCATCAGGTTTGCAGCTACAGCTACAACTGTTAAGATCCGAGCTCTCTCTTTTTTTCTTCTGCTTTAGGGATTTCTAGAGACAACGAACAAGGCCAGCCTCTCACCCCGCAACGGACACTCCCAGCCTGTATTTTCTGTATTTTCTCATGCTTGTAAGTAAATAATCATGCTTGCAGAATATCAACCTCCGACAAAGCTGCTTGGAGACCTTGATAAAACAAGACAAAACAAGGCCATCTGACAATATTGCTCAGGACAGACAAAAACAAGGTCACAACGCAACCCACAAACCAAACACCGTCTCTCTTCCTAGGAAAATGACTATGACGTCTTGACTACAATCATAGAATTGCCAGTGCTAATAGTGTTCAGTAGAGATCAAACCCCGCCTCTTTTCCAGGCTCCCCCCACATCACCTCCCCAAACTCCAGATCCTAGGAAACGGCCTCTGAGTGTGTACACACTGGGTGTGTCACTTTCTGTCCGCAAGGAATAAAAAAGCTAGCGAGGTCAATGAGAAATGTGTTCCTGGAAATTCAACAGAAAGGAATGAACACCCACGTCCCAGGAATGAACAGCTCTCAAAACCCAGCATCAGCAATAAAGGTGATACTGTCTATGGGATGCCCAGGCTCTGGAAACACAGAAGTTGTTTTAATCCTAAAACAGAAACAAATTAAAATTGAAATAAAATAAAAGTAATAAAATTGAGATAAAATAAAATAAATAATATAATATACATTTAAATAAAATGAAATAATAAAAAGACCCTTTCTACCCATGCCATTAGTAACGAACATGAACCTCGGTGTTCAGGCAGATTTCCCCAGCCCTGGCTGACACAGAGACTGCTCTGGATCTCAGGGTTGAGAGCTGGAGCCACACGTTGGGTACAGAGATCACTTCAACGTAAAATCTTGACAAAATGTTTAAAAATATGCAGCCCCTGCAGGCTGATCCAGTTAAGCCTCCTACTCATGGTTCTGTTCAGGTCATGATCTCGGGGTCCCCACAGGGCCCAGTGAAAGGACCTCTTCAGATTCTCTCCCTTGCCCTTGCCCTTGGCCTATGCCCGCTGTTTGCAGGCTTGCTCTGGGGCTCCGTCTCGCTCTCTGCCTCAAGTAAATGAAGAAAATCTTTTAAACATGACAGAAGAATAAAAACAAAATAGCCACTGAGGATAAGTTAGGAAAGAAGCTAGCTAAGAGAGAACGTGTAGCACAGTATAGCTTAAGAAGGCCTGGGATTAGCTCCCAGCTGGGCCGAGAGCTCCAGCCCTCCCCATAAAAGAAGAGTGAGCTCTCTGATGACCCAACCAGAGGCAGGCACTGGTGCTCTCTGCCGTCTCTAGCCCCAAGCTGCCACGCTGGACTCCTCCTCCTTGTCTAAGTGCATCAGCTCAGCAGACACTGAGCTCAAAAATCAAATCAGGCAAACGACAGCCACGTGCTATCATAGAACCGGGAGCTTGAGTGGGCGGCAAGAGGACAGGCTGCAGAAGGAAACGCTATATTTGCTTCAGGGATCAGTCAGTCTCAAGAGCTCACCACCCCGCCCTATTGAACTGTATGGGGCCCCCACTGCATTCCTCAGGAATCGGGGCCAAAGGCCGAGCTCCCAGGGTTCATGGCGCCTGGCGCCGCCAAGGCATCCAGGACTCCGCGGGCTCTTGGGGTCTCCTTTCAGGCCCTCCCTTCGCTCCCTCCCTCTTCCCACGACCCCGTGGGATGCTGGTCCCCACGCCGTCCCCCTGCTGAGCGGGACACCTGCATCCCATCTCTTGTGCCGCTGCAAACCGTCTTCCTCACACCTGGACCTACCACACACACCTTCGGGCGCTATCTGTCTTCTCCATTTGTTCTCTTACAATTTGGGCTCTGATTCCCAGCTTCTACCCTTCGCGTTATTCCACCAGGCTTTCGGTCGTTGTTCTTCTTCCTACTATTACAGCTTTCATTTTCTAGAGCTAGTTTTCCACGCCCCGCTCCCAGTGAGGCCTCAGAAGCCACAGGAGGCCCAAACCTTGGCGGCTGTCCACATCACTTCCGGCCTGGCCGCCGGCTGGCTATTGGCCAGGAGGGTGCGATGGGCGGGGCAAGCTGTGGGCCTGGAGGAGGGCTTGGAGAAGGGAAAAGGTAACAAGGGAGGGCTCCGCCTATTGCACCTGTCTGGTCGGTTGCTTGCATGCTTTACCAACTAGAAGCATTACTTTTATTAGTTATAGTGAAGGGTGGCAAAATTCTCATAACCTCGTATTTACCATTGCAAATATTTTTCCCAGATTTTTTCAGGTATAATAAAGCACATAAAACTACATATATTGAAAGTGTACAATCTGATGACTTATAGTACATATTCCTTATAAAATGATTACTGCAAGCAAATTAATGAGCACATCACCTCTCAATCACCTGAAAATTTTTCTTTCTTCCCTTCCTTTTTTTTTTTTTTTTTGGTAAGCAAGCTTAAGATCTATTTCCTTAGCAAGTTTCGAGAGCATAATACAGTATTATAACTACAGTCACCATGCTATACCTTAGACCCTCATAACTTATTCATCTTATAACTGAATGTTCTTCTCCTTACACCAATATCTCTCCATGTGCCCCACGTCCCAGCCACTGGTAACCATCATCCTACTATTTGTTTCTGTGAGTTGACTTCTTTATTTTTATTAAGTCCATGGATAGATGATAGCACTCAGTATTTGTCTTTCTCTTTCTGACTTTTTTCACTGAATATAATGTCCTGCAGTTACATCCATGTTGACACAAATAGCAGAATTTCCTTCTTTTCCATAACCAAATAACATTCACATTTTCTCTAACATTAACGTATAATGCACATACAATCTTATATTAGTTTCAGGTGTACGGCACAGTTATTTGACAATTACATACACTACTCAGTATTACACAGTAAGTGTAATCATCATCTCTCACTATACCGTGGTATTACAATATCATTGACTATATTCTTTTCGCTAGACTTTTCATGTCCATGACCCACATAATCTTCACCCATGCAACACTTAGGTTGTTTCAGTGTCTTGGCAACAGTGCACAATGCTGAAGTGAACATGGGGTGCAGATGTCTCTTTGAAATCCTGTTTCATTTCCTTTGGATATACACCCCAAACTGGGATTGCTGCATCACAGGGTAATTATAGTTTCATTCTTTTTTGAGAAAAAAAAAATGGCTGTATCAGTTTACCTTTCTACCAGTGCACAAGGGTTCCATGGTCCCCATAACCTTGCCAACACTGGTTTTCTTTTTTCTCTCCTATAGTAGCAATATTAACTGTGACATAATAATATTTCACTGTGGTTTTGACTTGCATTTCCATGATCCTGTGGAAAGATATCCATTCAGGTCCTTTATCCATTTTTAATATTTATTTTTTATTTGTTTTTTTTTTTTAACATACAATGTGCTATTAGTCCCAGAGATACAGGTCTCTGATCGCCAGGTTTACAGACTTCACAGCACTCACTATGGCACATGCCCTCCCCTATGTCCATCACCCAACCACCCTCTCCCTGCAACCCTCATCCCTGCAACCCTCAGTTTCTTTTGTGAGATTAAGAGTCTCTTATGGTTGGACTCCCTCCTGATCCCATCTTGTTTCATTCTTTCCTTCCCTACTCCCCAAACCCACCCACACTGCCTCTCAAGAACCTTCTATCAGGGAGATCATATAATAACTGTCGTTCTCTGACTGACTTATTTTGCTCAAAATAATACCATCTAGTTCCATCCATGTCCTGGCAAATGGCAAGATTTCATTTCTTTTGATGGCTGCATAGTATTCCATGGTGCGGGTATGTGTACGTGTGTGTGTGTGTGTGTGTGTGTATCTGTGTGTGTGTGTATACACAAATATACATACAAATACCAAATCTTCCTCTTCCATTCATCTGTTGATGGGCATCAAGGTTCTTTCCTAGTTTCACTATTGTGAGGACTGCTGCTATAAACATTCAGGTGCACATGCCCCTTGAGATCACGACATTTTTATCTTTAGGGTGAATACCCAGGAGTGTGATTGCTAGGTCACAGGGTAGCTCTATTTTCAACTTTTTGAAGAACCTCCATGCTGTTTTCCAGAGTGGCTGCACCAGATTGCATTCTCACCAAACCCGTGGGAGGGTGCCCCGTTCTCCACATCCTGGCCAGCATCCATCATTTCCTGACTTGTTTCTTTTTTAGCCATTCTGACTGGTGTGAGGTGGATCACATTCTGGCTTGGATTTGAGTTTCCCTGATGCTGAGTGACGTGGAGCCCTTAAGCATGTGCCTGATGGCCATCTGGATGTCCACTTTGAGAAAAGTCTGTTCACATCCTCTGCCCATTCCTTGATGGGATTATTTGTCCTTTGGCTGTTGAGTTTGATAAGTTCTTTCTAGATTATGGATACTAGCCCTTCATCGGATATATCGTTTGAAAGTATCTTCTCCCAGATTCTCACCCTGAATAGATTTCTTTCCCTGGCCAACCCCGCTGAAGGGAAATCATAACACCTAAAAGGAACACAGTTTCTCCTCTCTTCCCCAAGTTGTCTAGGGGGAGTTTTTAGGCACAGCGGATAGATCAGCAGGAATTCAAGTATTTCCTGACAAAGGGTACACCGGTTTCTCCCAGCATTGCTCTTTCATCAGGGCCAGATTTCTGACAGAGAGCTATGCATATTGTTAGAGGAAATAGCATGCTCCTTTCTTTCTACAACCCACCCACTTAAGAGCATGCTTTCTTGTTGCTGGATCCCCATCCCCCCATTTCCCCTTCTTACCTACTGGAACAACATGCTTCCCCCAGAGACACACCCAGCTCAGAGGGACCGCTTAACCTGTGGGCTGGGGCGGGGGAGAGCCTACACCAAGAACACACATACCCAGAAAGGGACTGCATTCACAGTCAGCCATGATGTGGCTACGTACAGTCTGAAGACCGCCTAGAGCACCATGAGGATATAGTACCGCCCAATTAAGGCTTGTGGGCTTTGTACACCTTTTCTGATATGAACTTCTTACACATATGTTTAGATTCATGCCTGGCCTCAGACAAAATGGAAGAAAAACCATGTGAAGAGGAAAAGATATTACGGTGCTCAATTACACTGAGTTGTGTAATCGCAGTCTCCATTAACCCCTCCTACCCTTGGGCATAGCCCACGAAACTGTTCAGTAGCGTTTCCACATGGCCTCACATAGAGTCTAAGGATACAGTAACTTGAACTGTTACCCCAACGATACACTTTTTTCTCCCCATCCTCTACTGAATGCAAGGTCTTTTGAGTGCCCCTTCCCATTTTCAGAGAGAGACTGCCGTAAGGGAGGAGAGTAATGTGGTCTTCCAGGGAATATTCTCCTTCTTGGTCTACTTCTGTACTTAGTGTGCCAGCTTTTGTTGGCCAGGGGACTTCTGACCACACACAGGAACCCCAACAAATGCCCAAAGTATAGGCCGTCTGGGTTGATCTTGGGAAGTGTCAGCCAACATTTAGAATTCTCTCAGGGCTCAGAATGGCTCTGATCTGCAAGGACCAAGATCATTCCCCTATCCATTCCTGAGGGAGGAACTCCAGATTCCTGATCCAGCACCTTATGATTTCCAAGGCAACACGCAGACACACGCACAAGCACACACACAACCTCCACTATTTTCTTTTTACTCTTCTTTTTTTAAAAGATTTTATTTGTTTATTTGAGAGACAGAGATCACAAGTAGGCAGAGAGGCAGGCAGAGAGAGAGAGAGAGAGAGGAGGAAGTAGGCTCCCTGCCGAGCACAGAGCCTGATGTGGTACTCGATCCCAGGACCCGGACATCATGACCTGAGCCGAAGGCAGAGGCTTAACCCACTGAGCCACCCAGATGCCCATCCACTATTTTCTTGTTGGCAAAAACGTTTAGAAGTCTGGGACAGGCAGCTGATTTAGATTCAAGCAAGCATGGGAGAAACAGCGAGAGGGCAAGTCTTGGAACAGCACTGAGCTCCCCACCCAGAAGAGCTCCACAGCCTCAGCCTGGGATGCTGGTGGCAGGGAGAGGCATGTCCTTGGAATGCTGACAAGGAGCAGGAGGATGGGGGGGATGAGTTGGCAACATGGAGTGTGGAAGGCAAGAGAGAAGAGAAGTTGGGAAAGTGAGAGGGAGAGATGGCCTCTGGCCTCTTGCTTGGGGCAGCTCCAAAGCCCTGAGCATTCTGTACAGGGGCCTCTGGGGACACTGCGTTCCTTCCAGTAGGAGTCGGTGTGCAAAGAGCAAGGGCTCCCGCTACTCTTTCTATCCCTATGAGTGCTGATCCAAGACTCCAGGCCTGAGGGGACCTCGCATCTGTCGCTGCTCTTCCCTGCGGGCAAAATGCAGGCGTGTCCCCAGGCAGAGGGACAGAATTCTAGACTCGGCCAGAATATCTTTCAAAATGGAAAGTGAGAAAAAAGACTTGTGGGAAGGAAGGAACAAAACCACAGTTGACCTTTTACACCGCAGGTTGGAACCGCAAGTACAGGTGCACGTACAGGTGCATTTTTTTTCAACTAAGCATACTACTCTAAAAATGTGTTCTCTTCCTTATGATTGTCCTTATAACATTTCTTTCCTCTTGCTTACTTTGTTTGATGGATACAGTCTAGAGTCCACAGACTTGCACAAGAGCACGTAATCATCTCCTTACGTCTTCAGTAACGTAGTAAGAAGTGACTCTTACTACCTCAGTCATGGCATGTCAAAACTTAAACACAGAGCTTTTCTCTTTGAGGGTCAGCACCCTTAACCCTGCAATTCTTCAAGGGTCAACCTGCATCTCTACTTACAAAGGACATGCTTAAATACAGAAAATTTTCAAAGCATCCACACACAAGCATATTAGAGTCCATACACACATTCCATAAGGTTGCAGGGTAGCAGCTATACAAAAATCACTTGTGTTTCTATGCACAACCACGGAACAAACTGAGCAGGAAATTAAGAAAGCAATGCCACTTACAGTAGCACCAAAAACAGTAAAAATTTCAGGCATCAGTTCATTGTAGGAGAAGTAAGACTTGTTTGCTGAAAAGTATAAAACACTGCTGTAGGCGAGTAAAGACCTCATGGGAAAAGCCCCTGTGTGCATGTATGGATGATTTACTGTAGTTCCTACTGCAATACTACAGAGAGACCTACAGAGTCAATACGGTCCTATCAATAGTCTTACTCTGCATCTTCTAATGCTGTCAATCGCTTGCAGTACACTGCCTTTCACACATCGTCGTTTTCCTCTCTTAAAGATACATAGGGCCTTGTTCATATTTTCCATTGATCTATTTTTCATTTTCAAGTGATGGAAAACTATTAAAATAAATGGTTTCATCTCCTTATCTGGTGGTTCTCACATCTGTGCGCGCTCTGCCTTATTTTCAGGTGACAGATCTGTCTGCTGATTAGGAGTCCTTTCTCCTGTGAGAGCACCAGACCCTGTTCCCTCTGCTGCTTTCCAAGAAGTGCCCCTGAGTTGCAGACCCTGCCTGTGGAAATTGTACCAAACAAGATACTGAGTTACGAAAGATGAGGTTTGGGATTTAGTAAGAGCTGAGGGGGTGCCTGTGCGGCTCAGTCAGTTAAGCGTCTGGCCTCAGCTGACATCATGACCCCTGGGTCCTGGGATCGAGCCCTGCATTGTGCTCCCTGCTCAGCACGGAGCCTGCTTCTCCCTCTCCCTTGCTGCTCCCCTCCTTCAATTCTCTCTCTCTCTGTCACTGTCAACTACATAAATCAAAACTTAAAGAAGAGATTGAGAGCTCTTATGCTCCTGAACCTCCAGGGAATTGATGGCAAGGTCCACAAAGGAGCAGGCCAATATGCCTTGGGGCTTTTCGAGTTGCAAATAGGCACATGCAAAGGCATGATACATGGTTTTGGAAGCTACCTCAGCAACAGATTTGGCCATCACGGCCCCAAAATCCATGATCCACCAGTCACTCTGTGCACACATTATCCTGCTTTAACTGTGGCCGATGCAAATTACTGCAAGAACTTCAGAGCATTCCATAAGAACACATCCAACAAATATGGGAATGACATAAAGGGGTGTATTCCTAAACCGGTCCCCCAAATCATAAATCATACGCAATATCAAGTTTACTCACATTTTCAAGGGTCAAATTCTGAGGTACCAGCAAAGCACCTGAGATCCCGGCAACACTAACTGCAGGAACCTGCTTCCCACAGGATGACACGCTCTGACCCAGACAAGAATGTATTATCTCTGAGTTTTCTTCTTTTAACTTTTGTTTATGTATTTGACAGAAAAAGACACACAGCGAGAGAGGGAACACAAGCAGGAGGCATGGCAGAAGGAGAAGCAGGCATTCCACTAAGCAGGGAGGCTGATGTGGGGCTCGATCCCAGGACCCTGAGATCCTGACCTGAACCAAAAGCAGACACTTAACCACTGAGCCACCCAGGTGCACACCATGGAGCTCTTTGGGGGTGATTTCCCATGGCCATGCTTGCACAGCTGATGTGACCACTTCTAGGAAATGCGGCCGTATTAATCAATGGATTCTAAATTTGGTTCCTTAAATAGTTCTACACACATCAGATACACCCTCTTGAGCGCATGCCAGAGAGGGGCCTTCCCAGGGCTCACTAGCTTCCGGGTTGTCCGAACAGGATCTTCACTAGATGTTCACAAGGAAAACTGACCTGGGTACTTCCTCTTTCTTCTTTCTCTCTTTCTTTCTCTTTCTCTCTCTCTCTCTTTCTGTCCTTTTCTTTCTGTTTCTCCCTTCCACCATACTTCCCCTCTCCCTTCCTCCTTCCTTCCATTCTTACCTTTTCATTTTCTCTCTTCCTCCCTCTCTCCCTTCTCTTTCTCCCTTTCTTTTTTTCCTTCCATCCTCCCTTCCCTCCTTCCTTCCTTCTTCCTTTCCTTCTCTTACTCTTTCTTTCTATCTGCCTTCTTTCTCCCTCTCCCAATGCCCAGCAACCTTCTTATACACAATAAGCAAAGAAAGAAAGAGAAAAAGAAAGAAAGAAAGTAAGGAGGAAAGAAGATCTTAAAAAAGAAGACATAAAAATCAACACCAACATTTGACATGAAACTAATACATGCTGCATGTTAAGTGCAGCAAATTTTTTTTTAATTATTTCAAGTGATACCTGGGAGGCTCATTTGTTTAAGTTCAATCTCTGGCTCAGGTCAGGATCCCAGGGTCCTCGGATAGGTCCCATGTCGAGCTCCCTGCTCAGTGGTGACTCTGCTTGTCCTTCTCACCCACCCTCCCCCTGGCCACCACTCCTGCTCTCTCAAGCACTCTCTCTCAAATAAGGAAATTACATGCTTTTTAAAAACACTGGGTGAGCCTGGCGGTGGGTATTATGGAGGCTACGTATTGCATGAAGCACCGGGTGTGGTACATAAACAATGAATTTTGGAACACTGAAAGGAAATGAAAAAATAAATAAAAACTTCTAAACAAAACCAACAACAATGCAATTGTCCTCTCTGGAATCAACCAGCTTAGGGGCCTACTTTCCTGTTCCTGTTGCCTAGACCACCCTCCATTTCTCTACCTGACCTACATCCTTCCGCAGGAATGGAGACAGCTCTGAGGTACTGCTGACCCTGGAGGTGGGGCCAGAGAGAAGTCTACACATGGTACAATGGGCTGCCTTTGGAGTCAGCCATAACGTAGCTACAGGCACTTAGAAATGGACCCGATGTACCATTAGGTATGAGCACTGTGACATTCGGGGGTACAGATTTTACGTATGGTATTGACATCATCTTCGTTGCACAAATATGTGTAGACTCAAGCAGGAGACCATGGGATCAGAAGATTGAAAGAAAACCATGTCAATGGAAAGATACTAAGTTACCAAAGTTACTCTGATGTGTAGAACTGTTTTCTGTGTTAGCCCTTATCTCCACCACAGAAGTCAGAAAATGTTCAACAGGGTTTGCACTTGCCTTCAGATTCAAACTGAGAATACAGTAATTTAAACTGTGAACCCAAACCTTCCATTTTTTTTTTTTCCAAACCTGTGTTGAATACCAGGGATTTCAATTGCCCTTTCCCATTTCCAGTGAGACTGCAGTGAGGGCAGACAATAATGTGGTGCATCCAGGGAACATTCTGTTTCTTGGTCTCCTTCTGTTCTTAGTGTGCCAACTTTATTCAGCCAGTGCACTTCTGAGTGCACATGGAAAACCCAGCAAATAGTAAAACGGTAGGGTCTCTGGGTTTCTCTTGGGAAATGCAGACCAATAATTAGGATTCCCCACAGGCTCAGAATGGCTCTTGAACTGCAAGGACCAAGCTTCCCCATTCTTTCTTTCTTTCTTTCTTTCTTTCGTTCTTTCATTCTTTCTTTTGTTCTTTCTTTCTGTCTGTCTGACTGTCTTTCTTCCTTCCTTCCTTCCTTCCTTCCTGTCTTTATTTTTTAAAAGGTTTTATTTACTTTTTTGGCAGACAGATAGCACAAGTAAGCAGAGTGTCAGGCCGAGGGAGAGAGAGAGAAGCAGGCTCTCTGCCAAGGAAGGTCTCCATGTGAGGCTTGATCCCAGGATCCTGCAATCATGACCTGAGCTAAAGGCAGCCGCTTTAGTAACTGAGCCTCCCATCATCCTGACCACATCCTTTCCTTCCTGGGAGGGGAGGGGGGCACGGGTGTATTTCTGGATTCCTGATGCACGCACCTATTTATTTCTTTTATTTGTTTTTTTTGTGTTTTGATTTTTCTGTGTGTGTCTTTGTTTTTGTTTTTTAGCTAGTCTCCATCACCAACGTGAGGTCTCTGAGGTGAAGAGTTGAGCCCGCCATGTGTCCTTTCATACACATTTGATACCCAGGCACATATCATGATTTTCATGTTGGCAAAAATAGATCAAACTCTGGGAATTGCCTTCCATCTGCCCTACTTCCTCTGGGCATGTTTCCTGAGTTGCTGGTGTGTGGGAGTCCTATTTCCCACCCCACTGAAGGAAGACCCTATAGTAAACCATACTACATCCCCGGGGTTCTCTTTTATCCTTTCCATGTAATCCTCTCTGGCTCTCAGTGTGTCTGTGCTCCTAAAGACACCTCTGACTAGGACGCCCCGGGCTCCTGGAGCTACTTTGTACCCAGTTACCCAGTCTGAGAGAATGGGGTGTAAGTGCCGAATATGACCACTAGGACCACCTAACTCTCCTCCCCAAAGGCACTCAGATGCCCATGAAGAGGTACAGGAGGGTGACATCCCCTTTCCTGGCCTGGGGGAGACTAACTCAGGACCACAAGCTACCTCACGGTTCTCTTGCCCCTATCAGGACAAACTTCCCCTACAGTGGTTGTTGAAAACCACCCCTTTCGCAGCCATGAACTCAAAATGGCCACAGACTTAAGGAGAAGAGCCATAGCAATCATTCAAGATGATTACGCAACAGAAAATGGTCAGGACTTTGCATTTAGTGAAGAGTTCTGTCACTGGAGCAAGAGTAAAATATGTAACAAGAAAACTTAAGATGAACAACCTTGCTGCATCCAACATTACCACTGAGAAAAGGAACAGAGAAGACACTGATAAAGAGACAATATTTGCAGATAAATACCCAATGAGGACTCCCATACGCAAGACATAAGGGTACTTTGAACTCACTGAATGGGCAGAAGGAACACGCTGCTAATACAAAGCGAGCATAAGACTCGGATACACATGTTCCCAAAGAAGACACATGCACGGTTCATAAGCCCATAAAACGGTCATCAATGTGACTAGTCTGCAGGGCAATGTTTGCCAAACCAGGGACCATTTTGCACGAATGAGTGTGATTCTGTACAAAAGACAATGCCAGATGTTGCTGAGAAGCATTTCTATTCCTTTTTTCTTCTTTTTTTTTTTTTTAAGATTTTATTTATTTATGGAGCAGAGTGAGAGAGCACAAACAGGGTAGAAGCACTGGGAAAGGGAAGAGCAAGCTCCCTGCTGAACAAGGAGCCCAATGCAGGGCTGGTTCCCAGACCCTGGAATCATGTCCTGAGCCAAAGGCAGACACTTCACCAACTGAGTCACCCAGGAGGCCCTGGCCATTGTTTTCTTAGATATGATACCAAAATTCTCACTAATGAAAGAACAAATTGGTCAACTGGACTGTATCACAATTTAAAACATTGGTGTTTCAGAAGACATTGGTGAGAGAACCCAAGCCATGTCACACATAGAGAGAAACTAGGTGTAATTTCCATACCTGCTGAAGGTCTCCTAAGAGAACACTGAATGAACGCTCAAAAGTCTGAGTGAAAAAAGTCAAGCAAAGAGAGTCAATTATCATATGGTTTTTCACTTATTTGTGGAGCATAACAAAAAGCATGGAGGACATGGGGAGTTAGAGAGGAGAAGGGAGTTGGGGTAAATTGGAAGGGAAGGTGAATCATGAGAGACTACGGACTCTAAAAAACAATCTGAGGGGTTTAAAGGGGCAGGGGGCGTGGGAGGTCGGGGTACAAGATGGTGGGTATTATAGAGGGCACGGATAGCATGGAGCACTGGGTGTGGTGAAAAAATAATGAATACGGTTATGCTGAAAATAAATTAATTAATTTTTTTTAAAAAAGAAAGTCAATAGGAAGAAGACAAACAATCCAATTTTAAACGGGTCAAAGAAAAGGGCCTGGGTGCCTCAGTTGGTGAAGTGGCTGCCTCTGGCTCAGGTCACCATCTCAGGGTCGTGGGGTCTAACCCCCGACCCCTCCATCACTCTTCCCGCTGAGCAGGGTATGTGCTTCTCCTCTCCCTCTGGCCTCCTCACCCTACCCAACAGCCCTGCTCTTGCTCCCCTTCCCTCTCTTGCAAATAAATAAATAAAACCTTTCAAAAAGGACATACAATAAAATGGATTCAAAGATTTGTAAAAACACTTTAGCAAAGAATACACATGGAAGAAATGGAAGAATAGCGCACGACCTACATCATTAGTTATTAGGAAAATGGAAATTTAAACCACTATCTGTCAATGAAAATGGCAAAAATGAATGGAATCTCCATTCTGAGCCATAGCAAGGAGTCATAGCAAGGAGCAAAGTCACCTCCTTGCTATGATTTCTCATACACTGCGCATGGGAATTTTAAATTCTACAACCACTGCAGAAATAGTTTGGAAATTCTTATTTTTTTGTATCTTTGATTGACTAAAGACTGAGCGACTAAAAGTGAGTGGAGGGAGGGGCAGAGAGAGAGGGAGAGGCACAGAAGCTCAAGTAGACTCCCACTGACCATAGAGCCCTACCTGGGGCTCTGTCTCGCCACCAATGAGATCATGACTTGAGCCAGAATCCATGTCAGATGCTTAACTCACTCAGTCACCCAGGCACCCTAACAGTCCAGAAATTCTTCAAAATATTAAACCTATACCTACCATAGACCACCCCCATTCCACTCAAATGAAAAAAGAAACGGTACATTCCCAAAAAGCTACTGACTATTTCTAATTGTCATTCATCTCCATCCACAGAGGAATGACCACCACAAATTGTGACATATCCAGCTCATGGAATACTATGCGGTTTCGCAGAGTAATCTCATCGCTTACATAACACTATGGGAAGACATGTTCTTTTGCTCTGATAATACCTCAGAGCCAGAAAACATCAAAACAAAATAATTTACATAGCATACGATGGTGTTAAGAGAAAACCTTAGAAATTGCAAATAATTCTACTGTAACAGAAAGCCAATCAATGCTTTCCTGACGTGCAAATGGGAGGGAGGAAATGCTAGAAGGACAAGGAAACTTGTGGGGGCGATAGATGCCTCCACTACCGGGGTGATGCATATATATGCTCAAACTTAATAGACGTAGGACTTTAATTACATACACTTTACTGCATGGAAATTATATCTCAGCGTCCCTGTAGAAACACTTTAAAATACAAAAACAACCTTTCATACCCTGAAACTCAATAAGTGGTTTTGATATCTCCCCCCAAAATCAACCATATGATTTGCAAGGTCAAAAGAGGCAATGCATCATTTCTGGGGATACGAAAATGAATTTATTTATCTTCATCTCAACCTCAAGAGAATATAAATGGAAGGCCCAATATAGAAGCATGTTTCTCTCTGACAAAGGACTTTTTTCCAGAATTGGGTATCATCTAGTCTGAGAAGATCATCAAAAGAATAAAAGAAATGGCCAAAAGACTCGAAATGAAACTTCACAAAACAAGACGTACCACTGGTTCTAATACTAGCCCACGAAGAGACACAACTCTTTAGCCGTGAGGGAAAGAAATCAGTATACAATGAGATACCATAGCATATGGTAATTGCTTCATAAGCATAGGAAAACCCAATGGGATACCGGCTACACTGGTTTCTTTTTTCTTTTCTTTTCTTTTTCTTTTTTTCTTTTTTTTTTTTTAAGCAGGACCCAACATGGGGTTCCAGTCCTGAAATCCAGACTTGAACAGGGATTAAGACTTGCATGCTGATCTGTCTGAGCCAAACAGGTGCCTCCAGAAAAGGTTTCAAATGCTCGCTCCTCACTTCACTACAGCTGTGACCTGGGACCTGTGACAAAGATCTTGGGAAGCTTGGTGTTCTTTGTATTTTTTTTTCTCATCAGGAAACGATACCATCTGAGTTACAAGATAGTTCCTAATATTAAGTATGATCACCTGATACTGTACAGGAACTATACTTTTTGCATAGAAGATAGTTGACCTGGAATTCTCCTTGACACGTTTTCAAAAGCACAGACAGACCACTGACAAAGAACAGACAGGCTGTTTGGAAATAAATATCCTTTCCCCTTTTCCAGAAAGAAATCATGTACACATTAAAGAAAAAAAAAAAAAAAAAAAAAAGGAGAGGAACCAACTTGCATGGAACAACGTTCCCAAAACCCTGAAGCAGGTCTACTTTCCATTCCAGTAGACCCGAGATGAAAGTCTTGACGAGGTCCAATCCTGGCAGTCTTCTCCGTGTGGAGGCCACTGAGAAAGTCCACTCTGGCCCTACACGATCTGGACTAGCACACAAGTGTTCCTCAGAAAGATCAACAACGACTCAGCTCGAAACGGCCTGAGCAATTTGTACAAATGTGCTTGAGTTTAAGACCAGCTCCACTGCAGAACCAGGATTCACCCCTGAATCTAAGCCAGGATGTTCACAGATATCATTTCCAAAATCTCTGTTACAGGCCTTGGCACGCTCCACAGGTGGGAAAACAGGTGCAAGACTATCCATTGAGAGAAATATCAATCAACACTCAACAGGCATTACTAAATAATGTCCAGCAACTACTAAAAGGCAGGCAAGCTCTCTTTCAAAAGCCATGTTTTGAGGAACACAGACTTCTACATCTTCATGATTTGGGGTTGGAAGCTGGTTGCAAAACCACACCAGCAACCCAAAAATAAACAGATAAACTAGAATTCATCATCTTAAAAGCTTTTTGGTTCAAGGGTCACTATCGAGGAAGTGAAGTGAAAAGTGGGGTCTGCTATCTACAATGCATGTAAAGAACCCTCCTATAACTAAGCAGTTGGTAAAAAGACAGCCAATATAGGAATGGGGAACGGAGCTTGAGTAGACTTTCTCAAAAGGACAATACCATTGCAACAATGAACACAGGAAAAGATGCTCAATTTCATTAGTCCCTAGGGAAATACACATCTAAAGCACAGTGAGATCCCACGTCAGCCCCACTACCATGACTTCAAGCAAAGAGACAATCAATACATGTGTCGGGAAGCTTATAGAGAAATGGAATTCTTACATATTCCTGGTGGGAATGTAAAAGGGTGTCCCTGTTCTGCTTTGGAAAAGAGGCTGGCAGTTGCTCAAAAAGTTAAACACAGGGTCCCGTATGACGCAGCAATCCCACTCTTAGGTAAATAGCTAAGGAAACGGAAATGAAATGTGCACCTAATGGGAAAACAAGTCTACCTAACACAGACTTGCAGTAAGAAGAATACTGACAGACTTGGGACAGGAAACCGTTTTCTTCCCTTTCTTTTCCTCCTTTTGTAAGACTTTATCTATTTATGTATTGGAGGGGAGCGGAGCGTGCCACAGACAGTGAGAAAGAGCGCGAGAGGGGAGAAGGCCAGAGGGAGAAGCGGACTCCCCATGGAGCTGGGAGCCTGATGCCTCACTTGGTCCCGGGCCTCTGGGATCACCACCAGAGCCAAAGGCAGTCGCTTAACCAGATGAGCCCCCAGGGGCCCCAGAAACAGTTTGCAAGATTCATTGCATACACTAAGTCTGGGTTCTGTTTGCTGTTTTCCTGGGGGCTTTTTATTTTCATCTGTCTGGGGCTCTTTCATCGTTGTTTTCTGCTTTCTTTTGTTTAGTTTTTGCTGTAAAAAAAAGCTTTATTTACTACATACATGCTAAGAAAGTATTGTAAATGGAGGAAGGCCGAATACTTTGAAAACCTTTTCAAATACAAAGCAACTAAAGATGGCTAAACTGCTAGCATGTTTCTCTTGTATTTTAATGGCTAGAGAAAAAAACCTAGAGAAGACCTGGAGAAGAACATCCAGATAGGCTTTGACTTCAGACATTTCCCTCACTAGAAAAGCCTTAAGATCTGTTGAACCGCTGTTGAGAAGTGGGATGAGTTCAGGAGAGCCCCTAAGAACACCTGTTGCGAAGGGCGCCTGAGTAGTTCCTTTGGTTGAGCATCTGACTCTTGGTTTAGGATCGGGTCAAGGTCTCACGGGTTCTGACACCGAGCCCCTTATCACATACTCTCCCTCTACCCATGCCCCCCTTCTCTCTCCAAGAATTAAAGAGAAAGAAAAAGAACAAAGAAAACTCCGTGGGACGCTATTTCTGCCTGACGTTATTCTACACACATAAGGGAACGAATAATGAGCACTATGCTGAGACACTGTTTTGGAAAGAGAGGGAAACTGTGGAATCAGCACAAGGGTAGACAACGACTGACAGTGACCACTGAGGGGTGGGCCCCATCAGCGGTCACCTTCACGGGAGACCAGGCAGCCTTGTGTATCAGCATGGCCCCTCGGCAACTGGAAGGCAGGGGCTCCCCAGGTTCCACTGACACCCTGGACATTCTATTCAGTTAGTGCTGGTGCAGACCAGTAGCTGGCATTCTGGGTGCTCCCTCGGTCATTCCGGTTGGAGTCGGAGATACGAGCAGTGCCTTTGGCTCCCACCTCTGGCATCTTGAACCTTGGTTGTCTCTCAAGTACTGTGGGCTGTTGCTCCAATTGTTCCCAACAGTAAGTAAAGGATTCCTGTAACCTCACCCCTCATTCCTGATTAAACCAACTTGGCGTCACTAGTTTTTAACCCACCGTGAGTCTGGGTTTCTGCTTTTTGGTCCCCAGTTCTATCTCTACTGCCACGGGTCGCCATGGCAGCCCATCCTGGCCCTCTGTCCGAGGCAGGGGCAGAAAGCAGCCTCCAGGAAGTCAACTGGCAGCTTCGGTCACAGCTGGAAAAATCCACCCAGGACTTCCTAGACCTCAAGGAAAAATTCCTTGTATCCGAAGCGACGGCCTACTCCCTGGCCAACCAACTGCGGAAATACAGTAAGTCCTGCCAAGTCTTGGTCCCCAAAGCCATAGCTCTGTGTTCTCCTTCTGAGAAATGCAAAGCCTCTCCAGATGCTCTCTCCCCCATTTCCAGTGACAACACAAATTTCATTCTGACCACAGTCCGTGAAAGGTGAAGTGGGAATTTGCCCTCTGTTAGCTGAGGATGGGAAAACCAAAGACAAGTATGTTAGCATCCTCCCCATGTTAGCAGTGACCTATAGGGTGGCTTAGAGTTTCCATCCCAGTTCTTGACTCCTGGGGCAGACCCAGAGATGACTGGTCTTGTGAGGACCCTGTCTGTCCTGTAGCAGTCCTTCATCTCAGTTGCCGTAGGACTAAGGAACTCCATCGGGTCTCGGCTCTCGGGTGTCCCACCGGCAAAGCACCGAGCTGGCTGCACTGAGGAAATATGCTGATGGTCAAGGCGGCACCGGGGTCGTGGGGAGGAGGGAGGACTACAGCGGGTGACACTACGTGCTGTCAAGGAGAAGGAAGTGGGGCCTGCCTTCCCCGAAACTGCGGTTATCCATGAGGGACGCCATCCACACAGGGACTCCCCAGGTGAGAGGGAACCCGTGCTTATGCTTTTCCCTTCCAAGCCCACGCAGGACATCTGAAGCCCGGTGGTAAGGCTGGCAGCATTTGGGGGAACATAAGACAATCTGTGCGACCTCCTCTCTCTACCCCTGAGCTGGAGAACCTTCAGTGACGCGCCAAAGTCAGCAGGCCCAGGCCGAGGCCACCAGATGCTTGGCCAAGTGAGAATGAGGGTGAGAGGGGGACACCAGCCCCAGACACCGCCCAAGCCACTGGGTGCGCTAGGCCCTCTCCCACAGGCAGGCTGAATTGGGGAGCTCAGCTGCCTGTTCATGAGGACGGGGCTTCAGAGACAGAAGGAACCCAGAGATCGGGGCACGCGCACAACCCAATGACGGGAAGGAGTCCTGAGCCTGAATTTTTGCCATTTGCTCACACTTGGCCTTCCATACAGAAGGGAATTGAAAACAACTGAGGCGGCAAAAAGAATGAATTGAAACCTGCTCTTTAGGAAAGTGAAGAGATGATGACCTTTCATGGAAGGACAAGCCAAGTTTTGTCTACAACTTTCCTGATAAACCTAACTGATAACCTAACTGAGGGAAGCCAGTTGTGAAGATGATGAAAACAGTTACCACCCAAGGGCTTGGGGTGGAGGTAACTCAGCAGAGGGATGAAGAGCATGGGCTCTGGGTCAGTCCGCCTGGACTCAAATCCCTGCTGCCTAATCTTCCTGTGCCTCAGTTTCCCTGTCTCTTAGACTACTACCGTCCTGCGGTCTACTTCTCTCAGTCACAATGAATACTGAGGAAATTCTCGTACAGCACTCATAGCAAAGCCTGGAAGCATGTAAACTCTGTTCATAATTCTACTGCTTCTACTTCCATAAATGTGATTAGGATTTGGCCATGTTCCTTTCACGTCTCTCTGGGTTCCTGCCTTCTAGTGTACACTGGTGTATCTGGCTGACGCTTTACCATTGAGACACTTGTGCAGTATAGAAATCCCAGCTCAGGGGATGCCCGTTGGTCCTGGCATCCTGGGGGCTTTACTTAAGGTCCCTCCTTAGTGTTCAATGAAGAGGCAGCGAGGCTTGCTAGTGTGGCCAAGATTGCGGCTTGTCGGGGGATACGAATTCTGACTCTGCCAAATACCAGTTAATCATGGAGTGGAGCTCCTCTCTCTATCTCGGGACTGCTCTTTCCTGGCCTCAAAAACAGGGAGCGATCCAGTGTCTAGCAGTTGGGACACTCCGCAATGAGGCGTGGAGCTCCCAGCACACGGCCCGGTTGCCAGGTTCTATTTGTCCTAGGGTGCAGCCTGCCTCCTCCCTTGAAAGCAGCGGGCATAGCAGCATGTCCAGCTTTCCACTGAGGCAGGCATCTCTGTTTCTCAGAGCGTGAAAAGTCGAGCGACCTCATCAAATCCGTGCTGGGGGAGAAGGTGCTGTGTGAGAAAGGCAAGCGGGCAGACACGTTGCCTGAGAAGCTCAGGTAAGGAGGGCCCTGTGTGGGAGGCTGGAGGGATGCCGTGGGCCCCTCTGACTGGTGGCAGCAACAAGTCTGGGCCCAGAGAACGGCAGAAACCGTCATGGCAGGCACATTATACAGACATATCTAAGACGATTTAGACCACAGTGATTGGTAAACGATGGACTCCAGTGACTCAGAGCCTCATTCTCTCTTTTTTTTAAAAAAGGAATTCAATCTGAGGGGATTGAAGTGGCGAAGGGGTGGGAGGTTGCGGTACCAGGTGGTGGGTATTAAAGAGGGCACGGATTGCATGGAGCACTGGGTGTGGTGAAAAAATAATGAAGACTGTTAGGCTAAAGAATAAATTAAAAATTAAAAACTTTTTAAAAAAGGATATCAACATCACCAAATTCAAGGGGCAAGGGACCATTTGTGACCTTTGGCACAGCGAGCACATGAACAATCTTACGAGACCAACACTTGCTTTACCTTTCACATGGTCAGCCCTGGCTGACGACAGCCTGCCATCCTCTCTTCCCACAAATGCTGTCTTTTGGACGCTGCCATTCTCCTGGCACACCAGTTAACACCAGCCAAACTGTCCACGCTTCTGGGTCTGGCACTGTGTCCATTCACGGCACGCTGCCCCCTAGGGAGTTTTCCAGGGAAATGCGTGTGCCCCAAGTGAGCAGCTGAAGGGGCATGTCTCTGAAGCGAGCTCTGGAGGTCAGGAGGAAAGATACACGGGATGTCCAGGGCATGAACAGGAGCACACTCTGATCCAGAGGAAGGCTGGATTAACCTTCTACTTTCTCTGCCACAGACACGTCACCACACAGGCCAGAATCCAGCTTTGAGGGCTCATTGGGAAATTCTGCTAGAAATCTCTATGAAAGCTCTTATCTATTGTTCACACCTTTGCATTTTAGAACATTCTCTGTGTTCTCCCCACTTAGGGTATGTCATCTGTTGATTCAAGATCAGGCGAAAGAACTGACCCGCTTATATAAGAAGCTGCGGGAAGGGGAAGAGGTTTCCCAGCTGCTCGTTCAGCACCTGGAAGCCCTCCTCATCCATGATGGCGCTGAGCATCCCCAAGGGCAGGGCTTGCGAGGGCAACTGGCTGAGGGACGCAGGCTGGCCAAGTGCCTTGCCCGAAAGCTCAGCCCAGGTGAGATGGCCACAGACCCCTGACTGCACTGTGCTGCTCCGAGTCCCTGGGCTGCCAAGAGACGCCCCGCCTGCCCTCACACTCTTGGCAGCGGCTGTCCTGGGTTCCCCATCGCACGTGGGGCCCTGAGAGGACCAGGACTGGGAGGTGGTAGCAGAGAGGAGCAATGCTCGGGGGGGGCACGTCGCCCTGGTCCACCTGTCTGCTGCCTCCCTGAGGGGACACAGCCTTTCGGGTAGGAGGAAGCATCAGCCAGTGTTAGAGCCCGGAAAGGGGAATGTGACAGGAGGGATCCTTGTTAGCCTGCAAGGATCCCTGCAGAAGTGGGAGCTTCCCAGACTCAGCCCGGTCTGTATTAAGCCTAGGGGAGAGAGTGAGTTTTCCTTTCTCCATAGCTCTTCCCTCATCTGGTATGTACTTCAAACAAACTTGTTGCCACTGTAGTCACCAGATGGGAAAATTACTGAACGCACTTCACACCTAAAAGAAAGGCCCTGACAGTGTGGAGTTGGATGAGGTACTGGATGCAGTAGGACTTGGAGGTGGGAACCCAGTTGAGACTGGAACACTTTTCATAGACAGAGTCCCCTTGAAGACACCAAAGCCCACATGGCTATCCATGAAATCCCCGGTGGAGGGATGGGGGACAGGGGGTGGTTCTGTCATGAAGACAAGGAAGAGGCTCCGTGTGACAGCCGTGAATGCACAGAGTCTGTGCGTGCGGTGGGACTGGGGGCATGCTGCACGACACGATTTGCCGAAGTCAAGATTGACCCTGGACGAGCATCCCCTGATATGGACAACAAGAGACCGTAGAAATAGTTGCCCAGGTTCAGTGGTGCTGATCCTCCAAATCAGAGACACCTTTCTGATGGATCAGAAACCCAGGTCACAGCAATTCCTAATGACACTGCCCTCAACTCAGAAGACTCCCTAGTTGTGCAAAGTCACTTCTGTCTCTCGGGCCATTGGAGCCGCAGGGCTTAGAGCAGTGATGTGGGAAATAGCTGAAGGGACAATTCTGGATTTCTTTACAGAAAATTACGACCACGAGGGGGACGACGACGACAGCGATGACGAAGAAGAAGAAGCAGGAGAAGAAGAAACAACACTGAGTATCGTACAGTGTATGTTTCTCTGAAGCAAGGCAGGATCCTGAAACTTCCCTACCCCATACACAGCCCGTTTCTTTGCAGCTTGGAAGATTATTCTGGTTTGATGCTGGATAGATTTCATTCATTCCTTTAATCTCAATGGCTGATTCCGTTAAACCACTGACCTACAGCATTTCAGGTGGAAAAAGCCTAAATACCGCAACAACCCTCTAGGAAGCAGCCAGGGACTGCTTCCCCCAAAATCTCAGGGAAGAAGAATCGGTTTGTTGTTTGCACAGACTCAAGACAGGATGCTGTGAGGATGGCCTGGCACGTCAGGGACATTTGTCGAATGACTCAAGAGAGCAATCCCAGTGACAGGGCCCTACCTAAGCTCTGTGGGATGATTTGTCACACACTTGCCTGTAATTACGCTGCTTGTAGCTCTGCCCTGAGCTACATGGGACATAGGAGTGGGCATCTGTTGAAGGGGAATCTTCTAACTGTAACTCCTCTCTGTTTATTTGCAGACAACCAAATGGATCAGGAGGGGCTGAAAGGCCAGGACTCCGTTGCCCCTAGGTAATTCTGAATACTTAGGGGCTATGAATTCCAAAGTGGCAACCAGGGAAAAGCAGAAAGTGCTCGATAGAGAGAGCTCTCTTACCCATTGGGTCAATGAGAAATGATCCGTTTTCACCACGTTTTCGGTCTTCATTGTGTTACTTGGATTGCTCCCAGTTTCTGAAGTACTTCTCTAGTTGAGGAACCCGAAGTCAGAACTAATACGTCAGAGGGTTCACTGTCCTCACTCATTCTCCACTTTGTGCTCTAGACAGACCTGCATGTCTACTTTCTGCCTGTTCGATTTAGCATGCTGACATGTGTGCATAGCATGAAAATATCATAGCCACGAGACAACATCCTCTATCGCGCCACAATATTGAGAGAAAGAGGCCTTTGCGGCCCGAGGTCCCGGGGACAGCCTCCTAACCCCCGGAGCAGCCGCCGCTTGGCCACTACGTGCCGAACTCAAAGCCATTTGAATGAAGGGTTGGGAAAGCCGCCATGCTGGGACTCTGTACGTAGTGAGTCATGGCTGGACGGCACAGAGATCATTCAGTCTCTTCACAAGTTTGGTGGCTTGTATAGCGAGCACTTATTGTCCTTCCTATCTGCTACCCCTGTGACAATCACACCTTGTCGCACAAACACAAGAAGATTTCTCTCTCTCTCTTTCATGGCTCAACCTCTCTGCTTTCCGGACCACTCCCTTCTGCTTTCTGTCAAAGCCAGACAGGACATAGCATTCAGATCCCTCTGAGGTTAATGTTCAGTTTTCCCCACCCTGCAGGCTCACCACACAGCTGCTAGAGCAGGACACCTCACGGGACACTCCGGATGAACGCTACCTGACATACTCCGTGCTTCCCGACATGTCTGACTCCTACTGGCCTTACAGGAGCTCCGCCATCTTCTCACCGGAGAACCCACAAGTCTGTTCCTCTCTGCAAGTGGCCAGTGAGTACTCCATTGTCAAGGTGATAAAGCTCCAACTGAACACGACTCCCACACAGATCACCTATTCTTTGTACCCCGGACCTCTGCTGTGCCCAGAGAGGTCATCCCTGTGGGCAGGCCTGGGAGAGACATACTGCCCTTAGCTGGGCTCTAGAACTGAGTTTGAAGCCCAGACATCAGGTGGGTCTGGGGACGTTGCTCTCTTCCTACTCCCAGGGCATGCCCATGTCTCCCTGGCTTCTCCATCGGGTCCCGGGGCCCACGTCAGGCACCACACACTCAACTCACCTCAGCAAGAGGACAAGAGAAGGTATCTGTCAGACCTCATTTGGATGAAATTTCTTTTCTCACCTTTAATAACCTGTCCATTTCATCTCTGAGCCAGGTCCTTGAGGAACCCAAGCCTGAAGCAGTCAATTGCCATTCTTGTCCAAGGTTAACTGGTTTTGCTCTTCTCAGCCCCATTCTCTAGTCCTTTAGGATGGCTTGCCTTCCAAAACGGTTCTCCAAAAACCCACCACAAGCACTTCCACTGATACCGTGTTCGTGTGTTTCCAGAAGCACAGCTGAGCCTTAGCATTCCCCCCAACCCCACATGAACTGGGGCAACATTCTGTGCAGCCCCAAAGACTCACATGAAGTTGAGGGTTTGTAGTTGCCTTCCATCTCTTCAGGCTCAGTGTAAAAGTGCCACGAAGGCTTCCGCAACTCGGCCTCTGATGAGAGAGGCTGAATACTGCAGTACTCCTTGTAGGACAGAGGGAGGCTTACTTCCCAGAATCTGTGAGGACAGAGAAGTTAAAGTGTGTACACCGATTTCCGACGGGGGACACTGTCATGATGATCTCGTACACAATGGCTCAGTCTCCGAAATCCAGGCAGTAACCACAAGGGAATGCGGGAGGGCACCTTCCAATATTACTTTCACTAAATCTGTCCCCACATTATGCATACCTGAATACCTGGATTGCATCAGACACTGGATTACTAATGGAAAGAGGGGATCTTATTACTCACTGGTGCTGACTGTATTTCTTTCCAGAATATCAACTGAATCATGAGGAGGAAGAAGGCCAAGACCCACTATGCCGCAGGTAACTCTGAAGAAACTTGGCTTCTTTTAGGGGTGAATTGAAGGACTGTATTTCAAGGAACAATTAGAAACTGACAAACCTATCTCTTTCATCCCTCCTCCAATCACAAATCATCTCGTTGAACCACGACGTGTGTCTTCCCTGTGTTACACGTCTCCGTTCATTAATGGACTCCTCCATTTCAGACACCTGCAGTCATTGGACCTGCATGAATTGACTAGTCAGTGGGATTCTCAGCATTGCCCTCTTCTCTTCTTTTACTAAATCCACAGAGAGAGGCAGAGCTGTGTCTCCCTCCTCGGTCTTACCACATTGAGGATACACTGTAGAAAAAGAATACCTAGGAAACATATCACGTCACGTCACGTCACAGTAGTTAGAGAAAGAGGCACTGAGGTCACGAGATCGCTCGAGGCTGAGGATGCATTTGAAAAGGCATCCTGGGTTCACTAGGTCCCTGAAGGTAACAGCCACAAAATTTATGCAAAAGTGTCGAAGCCACCTTTCAAACCCTCGATGCATACTCTGAGCCACGACTTCTATTCTACCATCCTTCAGTTTGTTACTCAGAAGCTTAGATCTGTAGCCTCTACCCTGAGACCCTTCTGTTGTCTGGCTATATGTACATCCCCCTAGCAGTCATACCCTGCCCCTGAAACAGGAGGGTAGTTTCTGCGGGGAGGCGTTCCTTTCTCACGACTCTACTACTCGGCCTCCCATTAACAGCGGTAGGATACTGGGGTGTCTCCTTTCCTTGATTTCACGGTCAGATCTTCCAACCCTCCCAGGCCCAGCAGAAAGCTTCCAGAGGTGGAAGAGCAGGACGCCCAAGGAGACTCACTGGATGGAGGCTATCTGACTTACTCGGCCCTTCCTGACCTGGCTGACCTGCAAGGGACCTCTACGAGGGCTGGCATAAACTCGTTTGATGACATTGACAACTCTTCTGCTCTGGCAGTAGCTAGTGAGTCCACCATGGTGCAGCTGACAAAGCCCCAAATCGACCACCAGGCCGACCCACTAGGTTTGCTATCCCAGCCTCCGCTTATGCTGACAGGTGTCACCGCTGTGTAGGAGCCCGGTAGACATGGGGATCAGAGTCAGGCTCTGGGATACCCTTTTCAGCAAAGACCTCAGCTGAGAAATGCACCTGCCCTTTGATCCTCATCCCAGGCCCTGCTTAGGGCTTCTGACAGAAGTTAGGACATTGCAATCAAGGCAGATGTGACAACTCACACTCCCTTCGGCTGCGTAAGCTGAGGTGTCTGTCTTCGTTCCTCATTTCCATTAAATGTCTCTCCTCATCTGCCATGCTCTCCTTTTCATTCCCATACAATGTCCCTTGAATTGTCGTGCCCGTCCAGAGATGCCATCAGCCTTTCCTAGGTCTGGGGATTTGTCCTTTCCCTGGTTTGACTGCTCTCATCCCCACTGTCTGTGTGCTCTGTGTTGGCTGTCTTCACGGAGTCAACGTTGCTGTATGAGGCCATCAACACCTCTGCCATCAGCTGGCTTAGATGCTTCCCGCGAGTAAAGCGGAGCCTGGGCTTTGCCTCTCCCCGTGCACGGCTCCTATGTCTGTGGAGCGCAAAGGATTGTACACAAAAGATTCCGTTCGGCTTGTGGGTTTGCAGATTTGATCCGTCAGTCTGGTCTCTGTCTAAATGTCCTTAAACCATCACACCTAGAGTATCTCATGGGGTGAGGTAATGAGAGAAGTTTGCAATAAGGTTTTAGAATCGAGGGAGGCTGTTCCCCAGTACCTGTAGGAAAACACATGTGTCACTCTGTACAGAGACCCTTTGTCTGTGGCCTGACCACTACGGGGAGCTCGGGCCCGAAGGCTGCGGAACGCACGCTGTGGCAAATTCCCAAGACACTCCCTGAGGCCTCCTGGAGGACTTCTTCCATGCCTTCCTCTGCCCCGCTAAGGATTATTCTCCCCATATGGTAGTTGTAGTCGATGCTTGGTTTTAATGTACAAGTGGTGATCTGTGCAAAGTGACTGGCCCTGTCTGTCTGCATTTCTAGGAAGTCCTAATGATCTTTTTGAGGAAGAGGACCAAGACCCCCTAGGCCCCAGGTAATTCTGAAGAACCTTGCCTTCCTTCAGTGGTGAATTGAAGGACTATGTTAAGGAACAAATAGAAACTGACAAACCTATCACTTTCATCCCTTCTCCAAACACAAACCCTCTCCTTGAACCATGATGTGTGTCTTCCCTGTGTTACACGTCTCCTTTCCTTTTGGACTCCTCCATTTCAGTCACCTGCAGTCACTTGACCTGCATGAATTGACTAGTCGGTGGGATTCTCAGCATTGCCCTCTTCTCTTCTTTCACTAAATCCACAGAGAGGGGCAGAGCTGTGTCTCCCTCCGCGGTCTTACCGCATTAAGGATACACTGTAGAAAAAGAATACCTAGGAAACATGTCACGTCACGTCATATCACGTCACCGTACTTAGAGAAAGAGGCACTGAGGACACGAGATCGCTCCAGGCTGAGGATGCCTTTGAAAAGGCATCCTGTGTTCACTAGGTCCCTAAACGTAACAGCCACAGAATTTATGCAAAAGTGTCGAAGCCACCTTTAAAATGGTCGATGTATACTCTGAGCCTCGACTTCTATTCCACCATGGTTCAGAGTTTGATGCTCAGAAGCTTAGATCTGTCGCCTCTACCCTGAGATCCTTCTGTTCTCTGGCTATCTGTACTTCCCCCTAGCAGCCATACTCTGTCCCTGAAACAGCAGGGTAGTTTCTGCGGTGAGTAGTGGCTGTGCTCCTTTCTTATGACTCTACTTCTCGGCCTCCCATCTGAAAGCGTAGTTTTATGGGGTGTCTCCTTTTCTTGTTTTCATGTTCTGATCTCCCCACCCTCCCAGGCCCAGTCTGTGTCTGCCAGAGGTGGAAGAGCAGGATCCCCCATGGGACTCCCTGGATCAATGCTATTTGACTCACTCAGCCTTTCGTGACCTGGCTGACCTGCATGGGACCTCTACGAGGGCTGACAGAAACTCCTTCGATGATATGGACAGTTCTTCTGCTCTGGAAGTAGCTAGTGAGTCCTCCGTTGTCAAGCTGAGAAAGCTCCAACTCGACTCCCTCGCTGACCCCTTATGTTTGCTATTCCAACCTCTGCTTACGCTGAGATGTGCCATTGCTGTGTAGGAGTTGGGTAGATATAGGGATCCCAGTCAGGCGCTAGGCCAGTCTTTACAGCACAGATATCACGTGAGGCACAGACCCGCCCTTCATTCCTCATCCCAGGCTCTGCTTATGTCTTCTGATATACGTTAGGACATTGGAGTCAAGGTAGATGTCACAACCCACACACATTTGTGATGCAACGCCGCAGGTGTCTTTGCTCCTGATTTCCATTAACTGTCTCTCCTCATCTCCAGGGCTCTCGTTTTTATACCCATACAATGGACCTTGTTTTCTTTGTCCCTTTTCAAAGATGCTGTCAGCTTTACCTGCATCTTTGGCTTTGTCGTTTCCCTGGTTTGACTGCTCTGATTCAGTGAGTCATCACAGCTGTATCAGGACATCCACACCTCTGCCATCAGCTTGCTTGAATGGTTCCCTGAGCAAGGCTGAGCCCGGCCATTCCCCCTCCCCATGCATGGCTCCCACGTCTGTGTACTCGAAGGAATTGTACACACAAGATTCCTCTTGATTTGAGGGTTTGCAGATTCAATCCATCAGTCTGGTCTCTATGTCTAAATGCCTTTCAACCATCACACCTAGAGCATCTCATGAGATAAGGTAAGGTGAGAAGGACGCAGTACGTTTTTAAAACTCAGACAAGCTCTCCCCCAGAATCCATGGTAAAACACACGTTTCACTCTACACAGACTCTTTCCATGTGGCCCCACCACATCAGGGAGCTCGTGCCCGAGGCCTAAAAAAAGCAAACCGTGACACATTACCAAGGCACTCCCGGAGGCCTCCTGGAGGGTTTCTCTCACACTCCCCTCTGCCCCATTAAGGGAAATTATGCCCGAGTGTTAGCTGCAGCGGATATTTTATTTTAACGTACCGATGCCATTCCGTTTAATGTGACTGGCCCTGTCTCTCTTTAGTTGTAGAAAATCACAATGATCTTTTGGAGGTAGAAGACCAAGACCCGATATGCCCCAGGTAACTCTGAAGATTCATGGGCTTTAATTCAATGGTGACATCTGGTGATCTAGGCAAATCTAGAAATTGCTAAATATGCCTCTCTCACCCATTCTCACATGCACAAAACGGGCCATTAGCAATGGTTTCTGCTTTTCTGGGGCACTACTATAAGCCCCTTTCTCAATCCCTCCCAAGCCTGGAGTCTGCAGTCCCCTGATGCAAGTATATTAAGCACACTGGACTTCTTGCCTTCTCACGGTCACGCTTTGATCCAAATCAGGCCAAAGATGCCATCTACCTCTGCTGCTTTTGCATTATGACGTGGGTAGGAATTCATGGCAAGACAACTGTTTAGAAAAAAAAGAAAATTCGTGGGACACACAAGCATTCTAGGAATCTCCAATGCTGCCATAGCCTGGGGTGGTCTTGCTCCTTTCTGCAAATTTCAACAAGACGTAGGCCAAAGTGCTGGTGCTGCTTTTCTTGTTTTCTGAGTGTGCTGTTTGTTTTGGGACGGTGGTGCACTGGGGAGGTTCAGACTCTCTTCCTTTAAACTCCCATTTTGGCCATGCTCTGACCACCTCTTGCTCTGGTTCCCTCTCTCCTTCCCTGATCTATCCCTGCTTCATCCACACCCTTCCCCAGAGGGAGGCAGAATGGCTCCTCTCCCCTGATGGGGACTTCCCGTTTGTTCTCTGTGACCACACCGTCCTCCCCGCTGCCCTAAACCACTGGGACTCCATGTTGACTCAGCCTTCCTGTTGCATCTCCAGTCCTCCCTGTAACTCGAGGCTCTGCACGGAGCTGCCCGTGGTAGAAGAGAATGACGTCCCACAGGACTCTCTGGATGAATGTCATTTGACTTCTTCAATTGGCCATCACCTGCCAGACACCTGGAGGCCTTGTACAAGTGCCTCATCTACACGTGACAAGGAGGAAACCTTCGAGGGTCTGGATGTAGATGGTAAGTAACCCCATTGTGAGGGGCACAAACTTCCTGGGAAGGGAGGGTCCCAGGAAGCCTGTCTTCTCTGTATACAGCAACATAAATAGGCTAAGAGATGCATCCCTGCCAACAGGCCCTGTAGACCCATACTGGTTTGAATATGCTCTTGGATTTTATTTTCAAAACACTGGGACACCCGGGGGTTAAGCCTCCAGCTCTTGATCTGCGCTCAGGTCCTCCTCTCAGGGTTCTGAGTTCAAGCCCCACGTTCTGATCCACACTGGATGTGGAGCCTACTTCAAAAGAAAAGGCATCATGTGGGTCAGACAAGTTTCCTTTCCTTCTGTCCCACACTGTTCCTGTGTCACCTGCCCCCTCACAAGCAGCAGGCTGTTGGGACCAAGTAAGGTGAGAGAGGAGAAATGGAGAGAAAGGGACAAAACCTCAGCCACCGCTCTCTCACCTGGAGGCATCTTGGTAACAGGCCTCTTATTTCCAAGAAGAGACTTTTTAGACCCAAGAAATTCTATGGCCACTTGTACGTCCTGTGTATCTTCTTGCAAGCTCTCTGGTCTCCACACTGCTATGCGGCTGCTCCCTATGGGCAGCGTCTGTGCTGTTTCTGCTGAGCTCAAATTTCATTCTCCCCGGGTGTTGGCCTTCCTCTGGAGCATTTACATGGAAGATCCTGAGCACCCAGTCCTGTCTGTCCCCTGTCCCATGGATTCAGTGAAGCCAAAGCTCTAGTCCCGCTTTTCCTCCCCCGTGGATGGTGGGCTTTTCACCCTCTGTGCAGCATCAGTGATATTTTCCCAGCTTGGATACGGTTTCTGTCACGTGTCCACTCTTGGTGGCATAATGCCCTCTAAATGAGCAGCAGCCTGTGCACCTTACGTGGCTACGGGCATCATTCAGGGGCAAAGCAAAGAGTTGTTTCCCTCTCCAGGATCTTCAGAAACGTGGAGCCTGCTGAGTGTGACCCCCTTCCGGCCACGCTCACACAGGGGCGCAGGCCAAAATCCACTTCCCGTCTCTTCCCGCTCAGGTTATTTTCTGGACCTCCCTTCTGGGAGAAAAATTGGCCCTGTTAGGAGACTTTCTCTGCTGAACAAAACATGTGCTAGGGCCAGCAAGGAGTCCATGATGTTCCTTATTGGATCAATATGGTACAGTGAAACTGCCTAAGAAATGTTTTGTCCCTCAACCTTACGTGGACAGTAACAGCCTTTCCGCCCTAGGACTACCTTCTCCCGAGTTGCCCCGTCCTCCCCGAGGGCCAAAGAGACCAGGCATCCTCAGCATTACAGCAATTTGGGAGGCACAAATGAAACACACGGTTATTTAGCATTCTCCAAGGGGCAATAGAATCCAGATGAGTGGACGGACGGAAGGGCAGACAGAAATTGCAGATGAGAAGCTTCAAAAGGCTTCAGAGCTGGGAAAAGGCCCCATAAGTTGGCCCGTGCTACCTTTCCGCAACTCCCTCTTCTAGGGGTACCTGAAGCCTCGAGGCTGAACTTCTTCCCCCGTTCTTTGTTGCCACTACACATGGACAACTCCTTCTCCCAAGCCCTGAGACCTCTCCAGGAACTTCTCTCTAGGCTCTCACACCAAGGTTACTATGAACAGAATGATAGGCATGAGCTACTGGGCCCATCCGAAGGCCCTGCGGAGTCAGGGGGTGATTTTCACCTCAGGGACTCTGCAGCCTGGTCACCTGCCAACACAGCATCCACAGGCTCAGAGACAATGGGGACATCTCCTTCATAGCCATGATGCCTGCCTTTGTACCTGCTCCCAGGGTGGTCTCACAGAGGGGCGGGGGCATCAGACATGGGTGTTCTGAGAGCACTCAGCTAAGGAGCCCTGGGATGGATCCCATTGAAATCTCTTCTCGCTTCAGCTCCGATGCAGTCTCCCTGTCACCAAGGGCCATCCAGTGGAAACTTGACTTTCCCAAGAGCACAGGTGCAAAGTTCCGGGGCACAGACACAGCCAAGCACCCCGGTGGCTGATTCCCTGCAACTGCAGCTGGACCAGCATTTGGACCGTGGTGACAACAGAGCCAGGCTCAGACTCTCCTCTGCCATCGGGAGCCTGGGCACCAACATGGGTTCTGGGGACCAACCGCCACTGCTCCGAGGTGAGAGGGAAGGTGACTAGGAAGCTCTAGGCCCTGTGTTGGTCATCACAGACTTGTGGCTACAGGTAGCAATGGGATGAGGTTGAGCCCCCACGATGCTGCAATACAGCAAGGTGAGCAAGAGCCTGGTGTTCAGTATCAGCTCTGAACCAGGTACTGGCCTTGCCACTTCCTGGCTGTATAACTGGCCAACTTCCGCCTCTTCTCATGCATTTTCCCTTCAGTCCGCTTACTGAAAACCACAAAAAATGGGGTCTCCGTCTCATTGTTCTTGGGAACATGAAATACAATTCATAGGGGCCCTGATGCAACAAAATTGCATGACAATATGTATGAATTTGTCACATCGAATCCTCAGATGCCTGTGGGGTTTCAACTCTTGGAAATGGTGGCAGGGCATTGTTTCATGTGGGGAAGAGCAGTTTGAGGCAGATCTACTATCCCCGGACCCCATCCTGCCTGCCTTTCTCAGAAAGGCTCATGCGCCCAGTTTTCTCTCCTTCAGCATCGTCAAGCCCATCTGCCCTGTTCGGTGCTCACAGACACTGTAGAAATACTGGCCTCGCAACACCGCGTACTACTGATTTTTGTTTTTTCCTTTTCTAAGCTGAGAAGGGTCCACTTTACCCCATGAAGTATACAGGTCACTCTCTCTTCGGGTCCTCCATCTAGTCCATCTGCTCCCTTCATCTCCGGGGCCTCATGCCCAGCCTCCTGCTCCTCAGGATCCACCTCTGCTCAGATGTCCTGAAGACTGAGCGTTTCCACCCTCCTCTGCATCCTGTCTTCCTTCCCCACCAGCACTCAGAGTCCCTTCCTGGAGCCTGGGGTGCCTTGGGGCTCCTCGGTCAGGAGCTGACCTCCCTGAGAATTGAGGAGATGCCGTTCCCAGGGGGAGGCCACATCAGTAGCAGCACTGTGGCACCAGGGAGGGCCCTGGAGAAAGAGCTCAGTGAGTGCTCGGGGAAGCCCAGCGCGGACCAGGGCCTTAGCACTCACCCTCCTTACTGTCTTCTCCCTGCGGCCTGTCACTTCTCCTTGGCGCCCACCGTCCTGCCCCGACCCGCTGGCCCCCTCCCTCTCTCTGTGACTCACATCCCATGGAGGCCTGAGCAAGAAAAAAAGCTCCATGCCAGCTCCTTGGTCCGCTCTGCTTATAATAACAAAAATGCCTCAGAGAGGCTGACTTCTTAACAACAGAAATCGGGGGCGCCTGGGTGGCTCAGTGGGTTAAGCCGCTGCCTTCGGCTCAGGTCATGATCTCAGGGTCCTGGGATCGAGTCCCGCATCGGGCTCTCTGCTCAGCAGGGAGCCTGCCTCCCGCTCTCTCTCTCTGCCTGCCTCTCCATCTACTTGTGATTTCTCTCTGTCAAATAAATAAATAAAATCTTTAAAAAAAAAAAAAAAACAACAACAACAACAGAAATCGGTATCTCACCGTTCCGGAGGCGCGCCAGAACCACCATCAAACAGGGACACATTCGGGGCCTGGTGACACTGCCTTCCTGGCTCAGAGGTGGCTGCCTTCTGGCTCTGTCCTCACAGTGCAGAGAGGCGACGGAACCCTGTGAGGTCTCTTTTATAGGGCGCGAATCCCTTCTAGGGGAGGAGCTGCCTCCCAAAGGCTCACCCCATCATACCATCACACTGGGGGATTAGGTTTCATCCTATCAGCTGGGGGTGAATACACAATTACACGCTGGGGCAGATGCTTTTACTCTGACTTGTTCCCACCGACTCCCCCATGGAATATGTCCATGGTCACCTGTTTCTCACCACTGCTTTTCTCGTTCTTTTGGATTCCGTGTCTTTTCTTTTACTCGATGCAGCTGAGCAGAGCGGGGGTAGAATGCTCTGGGCCTGTCCGCAAATCCCTCATTAATCACTGACTCCCTTATACATACATATATACATACAGACACAGACATTTCTATCTTAGGTCACACACATGTTGTCTATTCGGTGTGTATATTATACGTAGTGCACAGGTATGAAACGCTGGCCATGTTGATGCATGTTGTATGCATTCCCCAGTGTGCTCTTCCCTGGTTGACCCCGAAAGGCTTCCCTGCAACCTAGACTTTGCTGCGCTCTACAGTCTCTTCTCGACAAGAGTACAGCCTCTTTCCAGCACAATTTCCTTGTGTGTGGAAACTTCTCTTTCCCAGAACTGTTTCTTTTTACCGATCGTTTCTCGTGCTTTCACTTTTGTCCATTGGGAACCTGTTGGCCTCCTGGCCCAGTGAGCCTTACTTGAGTATGACAGAGAGAGCCAAAACCGGAAGTAATCAAACTGTGTCCACGGGCCTGTGATCTGTCAGACGGCCTTTCTCATTCTAGCCACTGACCTTCTTTGACATCAATGGAGGTGGAGGTCCAGAAAGATCATGAATCACAGCGGATCCTGTCGATGTGCTTTTCCTTGCAGAACTGGCTTTGGATGCTTCCATGTGCATGAAGAACCCTCCCAAGCTGGAGCGTGATGCTGGTGAGGACTCGAGGGACAGACAGCATGGCTGTCAAATCCATGGCCACATGAAAGCCCTCCGTGTCATGAAACAGAAGATTCCCAAGAGAATACTGCAGTTTGGCCAGTGGAGACTGGCATGCAGATTCCCTGGTCTTCAAGCTTAGGGCCCAGAGGTAATCATGCCTTTGGCGCTTGGGGCATGGACTCCTACTGTTCTCCTGCTGATTAGAGCTCCACCCCCCCAACACCCCCGACCAAACACACACTGTCTCTTCACTTGCTCTCCCTCCTTCGGCCATTCCCACAGCTGGTGCTTCCCCGGTTTCGCATGGGGGCTGCCACCCTGCCGGCCCTTGGTCTCCATCACCGGGATGCAGCTCAACTCTGCTGTGTTCCTGCCGGGGCTGTCCTGGGATTCGCTCTCCCCTCTCTCCACGCCCATGGCGAAGCAGGCCCCACGGCCCTCCTCAGCAGAGCAGCATTATTACACCCATCAAACACTTAGAGCTCTGCCAGAAACCACACGCTTTCTTGGCTTCCTTGCCCTCCTTCCCTGCTTCTCCAATTCCAAGCCTCCTCCTCCCAGGTCCGAGGTCTCAATGAGTCACTGCCACATGCACTCTCCTCTTGGGACGTTCAGGAAATCTGAGCTAGGTGGACACAGAACCCTCACCTGGGACCCAGCTGGTGGGTCAAGCTTCTCCTCAGCCCCTATCATACACGATACAATGAGGAAGGAATATTGCCTGGAAACCCAGTGTCTAAAACATGATCCCTTCCCTGATCGAGGTTGAGGAATTTCAGGTTTCTTGCTTCCTGTGGCAATCAAAACCATGGTTCACAAAGTCACTACGAGGACTTGCCAGCTCCCCGACAGGTCCACGACAGATTGAAAGAAAAGAATCCTATGGTGTCATTATACAACATCTCAGGAAACAATCTCAGGACTCCTTCTCCTATCTATCCATTTGCAGGCCCATCAGAACACCCCTGGAATCCATGAGAGGCTCTACGCTTATGGAAAGTTGGGGAAAGAAGGGATGAGAATCTAGAAAGCAAACATGAATCCTTCTCCATGTGCCCTTTACACTTTGCTGAAGCTTATACCTACTCAGACTATTCCTACAAATGCCCCAAGGTCTATCCTGTGTGAGATAACATTCAGAGACCCTTGTTGTCCCTGAGGGAAAATGAAGTGTCCCTGATAACACCCAGGCTGTCCTTTGTGAATTCCCCTTGGGGTTTCTCCTCCCCGGGTTCTTCCCTCAGCACCTTTGGGCTTGTTCCTGGGAGGCCAAAAGTGACCATCAGTATCTACTGCCTGCCCACACCTGCAGATCAGGGGCTGTCCTCTCCCTCCCCACCACAGGTTTGCACAGGGCCTGAGCCTGGCTTTCAGCCCAGGCTTTTCAGTCACAGGTCACATGGCTTTCGGGGGTCCTTAGCCCCTGGGGCCACAGCTCCTCCTCTGCACAGGGCAGAAAAGAAGTTGGAGATACTCATAGGCGCCTGTGGGCTCTCCCAATCTAGGACTCATTCCAAAGCCTGGCCTCCTTTTCAGAAGACTGGGACAAGGGTGAAAAGGGGATGTGTTTGGCTGCCACGGGTCCCCTGCTTCCTGCAGCAGCCTGTCTCGGAACGCGCGTGGTGCGTGCTAGGTGCCCACCTCCCCGGGAGGCGTCGGCAAGCCATCACTTGGCTTCTGATGGAGGGGCTCAAGGGGGAAGTGGCTGCAGAGGAGGAGGTAGTTGGGATCTGGCAAAAGCTCACAGCAGCTTTGAGCTGGGACATCACTAGCCCCCTGCTGGGGGAGCCCAGGGGCCCCTGCATCCTCCAACACAGGCTGCCTATCGGTTTCGTGAAGGTATGACTTCTGACTTGGGGCTCTCAACTCCCCCTCTGCCTGGGTGCAGCTCCCCCTGCAGTTGCTCCTCTGGAGAGGCCTTCAGCTTGCTCCTGCCCTCTGTCACCTGGCCACCACCCCTCCAGGCTCAGCCACCAGTAGCATCTGACCAAGACTCACATTTGATTTCTCTCACTCTTCCTCTCTCAGATGCCAAAGACTGCAGAAACTAAGAAAAGAGAGGCCTCTGTGAATGAAAACCCCATCCTGAAACTTCATCCTAAAACCCCTTCTTTTTCCACTGGATGAAAGGAAATCTAAAGCAGCACATCAAGTTAAAGCCCAAAGAGAGCACGGGAGAGACACTTTGCTGAGAATCCACATCACAATCCCAAGCCATTCTCGATGATTTTTACTGCAAGAGACCCATTGGAGGAGAGAGTTTCTTGCCCTTCAGCTCCAGTTGTGATAAACCCCTCAGGAGACCAATGCCTGCCTAGATCACACCCCCGTTTCCAGAGACCTTCAGTCTTGCTGCTCTCAATTCCATCCTGCAGAGAACCAGAGTCAGCAGCACCACGGGAAGAGGCCACATGTCACACTGGACATTCTGGGCCACCAACTGGGCTATGCCAGAAGCACACAGCATTGACTACACCGTGTTCTTCCTGGAGACGTTCAGCCTGAATTTGAGCACGAGGGAGTTATCAGACACCTTCAGGATGTGGACCATTGAACCAGATGACCGGTCTGTCTGTCTTCACAAATCCCTGTCACCACAAATAAGAGACAGCAACATGGAGGAGAGATAGGTTGGGTTCCAAAGGACGACAAGAATGTGTTGCTGTATTTTCTTACTCCTTCAGAACCCAAAATATCTCCTCACCGTTAGGTGGCTGTCTCCGGTGGTGGTGACATTTCCTTGTTTGTAGGGGACAGGCCACATGTCTAGCTTAATGGCCTACATTCTGAAGTTGTCTGATCAGTTCCTCCTGATTAAATTCAGCCTGTGCCTTGGGCCAGGACACTCCATGGTTAATGCTGCATGTGTCCCGGCTAGCCTACCCGGAGACCAAGAAGGTCCAGTGTGCCCATCACCACTCCTGTGAGAGCAGCTTTGGTTGCATTGCTATAGAGTACCTATCAGATTGATCTGTTCACAGCAAGACACATGCTTTGCTTTCTGAAATTGGGAATCTGGTACGTGGTGGACCCTGAGGATGGGTGACGAGCCTCTCCTCTTAACCACTTTCTCTAACATGTTGCCATCTTTTACTGCTCCCTGTGGTATCTCCTACGCCTATCTCTGTTTGTACATTGGAAGAATTCTGATGTTTGGATATCTATACAATGTGTATTGGACGGCACTGCACTGTGGAAAAGAACATTCTGTCCCCCTTCTATGTCATTAAAGTTTTTGGTTCGGACAACCACTATGAACTTGTGGGTTATTGACATTGGATGCTCTAAGCTCTCCCTATCATGGTGATTTGGAGGATCGGGACACATGCTCATGGACATGTGCTTGGTTCTCATCGTCACAGTTATACTGAGTCTCCATCACCTTTAGGCTCTACGTACCCTACCGGGAGGACATGTTTCTGTGTTTAGCTCTCTGTGGTATTTCTTTTCTTTTCTGCATGTGCACCTGTGCGCCTATAGGCCTGTCTGCCGTTTAGGAAGGTCGTATACGTAGGGCTGAGCATTACACCGAAAGTCCGTGGACATGTTTGGTTCCCTATGAGCTTGCCAAACTTCTCCCCTTCAGTTTGTCAGTGTGAAGGGATCTCTCGACCTCAAACTTTTGACATTATTGTATTTTCCCTTTCCTTCTGTATCAACCTGACCTGGTATACTACTGTTCCCGCCCAGTGAAACAGATGTTATTTACATCCTATTTTTCCCACCTACTCCACTCCCAGAGTTGTGTCGTACAAATGCCAGTAAGTCTATTCAACAGTGACCAGCTGTTTGAAAGTCAAAGCCTCCTCTGTCATCTCTCATCCGGGGAAGTTCACTTCAAAGGACTCCTAGGGAGGGAATGAGGACTCCGTGAGGGTTGCATATTCAATACTCTTTCTCTACTGCCTGTATACGAGGACATCCTCACTGAATAGAAAGTACTTGCACCACCAGTTTTACGGAGTGTTGAAAGTAAGAGTGCCATACCAGGGAAATACAAACCACACCACGGTGAGATACCACCTCACATCAGTCAGAATGCCTACAGGTAACAACTCAGGAAACAACAGATTGTGGCAAGAGTACAGCGAAAGGGGAACCCTCTGACACTCTCGGTGCCCATGCAAACTGGTGCAGCCACTCTAGAAAACAGTACGGAGGTTCCTCAAGAACTTAACATCCCTGACTCCTAGATGACCCCTCTATGTGTACGTTGCTTTCCTTGCTCTTCTGATTATGTCATAGGGACCACGTTTCACTGGCATCGAGTCCCACATCAGACTCCCTGCTCAGTGGGGAGCTTGCTACCCCTTCTTCGACTCCTCCCCATTTATACTCTCTATCTCAAAGAAGCAGGTAAAATCTTAAACAAACAAACAAAAAACAAGCAACAGAAAGAACCAATGAGATATGCACTCACCCCCGTCAGAATGGCTAAAACCCAAAACATAAGAAACAACAAGTGTGGGCAAGGCTGCGGAGAAAAGGGAACCCTCTTGCCCTAGTGCTGGGCACACAAACCGGGGGAGCCATTGTGGACGATGGTATGGAGGTTCCTCAAGAACGTAACAACAGAACCCCCCTACGATCCAACAGTCCTACTACGGGATATTTACTCTCAGAAATACATAAGCACTAGTAAGCACGAATACATGCATAACCAAATTCTGGAAAGGGCCCAGATGTCCGTCCATAGATGACCGGTGAAGACAATGCGGTATATTTATACCACGGAATATTACTCAGCCATAGAAAAGAATAAAATCTTGCCATTTGAAATGAGACAGGGGCATCTAGAGTATATTGTACTAAGTCAATTAAGTCTGTCCGAGATAGCTCAATACCAAAGGATTCCACTCGTATGTGGAACGTAAGAAACAAAATATATAAGCAGAGCAAAAGAAAAGGGCGCCAGACAAACCAAGAAACAGACTCTTAACTAGAGAGAACAAACTGGTGGTAGCCAGAGGGGAGGGGGACCAGGGAATCGGGGAATGCAGAGGGCGTCAACAAGTGCACTTGTGCGAATGAGCACTGAGCAATGTATGGAAATGTTCAATCACCACATTCTACTCTTGAAACTTATGTTAACACTGTACGATAACTATACTGAAATTCAAGTTTCAGAAAGGTAAAAACAAGTTTCAGAAGATGGAGCACTGCTTGATAGATTCCTTTGACTTGACCTCGTGCCATTCACCTGGCGGCCTGTTTCTAATCAAACATGGAAACTGCGCGAAGATTAAATGGGGTCAGGTGGGCCAGGTCTCCTTCCATTGCAGAGTCCTCCTCCTTTACTCCTCTGGCGGAGAGACTCGACAGAAAAGATCCGCGTTCTGCTATTCCCACTTTGCTGTTTTAGAGGAACGTTATACGACTCAGTGTTCCCTACTCATATACTCATCACTGTATCAGAACAGCCTCGGAGAGTTAGTACAAATGCAACCTCGTCCTTTTGGTTTCTAGCAATTCTGATTCAGTGGGCTGACGTGGGGTCTGGAATCTTCTTATTAATGTCCGGTGTTTAGTCAGTTTGGAAACGCCCTGAGATCATGGACGTCCCTTAGAGTTCTTGAGACGCATGATTTCCTACATATTAGCACTTCTAGTCTTCACAGTCCACTTGTTCATGGGAGCTTTCCTTTTTCCTGGTTCACAAATGAAGAAACAAAGGCACACGGAGGACCCAGTTCCCCTGTGACTGGCCCCGGAACCCCTTGTTATGGGGGCTGGAGGCAGGTCTCAGGGAGAGTCCTCTTCTACGCCAAACCCCACGCCCCCATTTGCCAATTCGTGCCTATACCTTTCTGCAAAGGTGCTTCCTTTACCTAGACCTCATTCCTGCCCGAAACCTCCGGGAAAAATTCCATCACAACGGGCTAAGAGCATCATGTTGTCAACACTGGCTACTGACGTGAGACCCTGTGCTTGAAAATTATACTTTGGGGCACCTGGGTGGCTCAGGCAGTTGGGTATCTGACGTGGCCTCTGGTCATGAGCCCAGGGTCCTGGGATCGAGTCACATATCGGGCTCCCCGCTCAGGGGGGAAGCCTGCTTCTCCCTCTGCCTGCATCTCTCCCTGCCTGTGATTGCTTGCTCTCTCTCTTTATCTCCAACAAATAAATAATAAAATCTTTAACAAAAAAAACATTTACTTTTACTTCTTCAACTACCATCGATATATAGTGCTAAGTAGGTTTTAATGTTAACATAGTATTAAGTAGATGTTCATTCATTCCAGTTACTTTTAGTAAAAGTCTTTGGTTATCCTCGTCAAGTGTACCAATGGCTTTATTTTAAAAAAATCAAAAGCTTCTGCACAGCAAAGGAAACAGTCAAAACATCAAAGAGGCAACCCACGGAATGGGAGACGATATTTGCAAATGACAGTACAGACAAAAGGTTGATATCTAGGATCTATAATGAACTCCTCAAACTCAACACACACGAAACAGGCAAACATATCAAAAAATGGGCAGAAGATATGAACAGACACTTCTCCAATCAAGACATACAAATGGCTATCAGACTCATGAAAAAATGTTCATCATCACTAGCCCTCGGGGAGATTCAAGTTAAAACCACATTGAGATATCACCTTACACCAGTTAGAATGGCCAAAATTAACAAAACAGGAAACAACATGTGTTGGAGGGGATGTGGAGAAAGGGGAACCCTCTTCCACTGTTGGTGGGAATGCAAGTTGGTGCAGCCTCCTTGGAGAACAGTGTGGAGATTCCTCAAGAAATTAAAAATAGAACTTCCCTATGACCCTGCCATTGCACTCCTGGGTATTTACCCCAAAGATACAGATGTCGTGAAAAGAAGGGCCATCTGTACCACAATGTTTATAGCAGCAATGGCCACGGTCGCCAAACTATGGAAAGAACCAAGATGCCCTCCGGCGGACGAATGTATAAGGCAGATGGGGTCCATATAAACTATGGAGTATTATGCCGCCGTCAGAAAGGATGAATACCCAACTTTTGTAGCAACATGGACGGGACTGGAAGAGATTATGCTGAGTGAAATAAGGCAAGCAGAGAGAGTCAATTATCATATGGTTTCACTTATTTGTGGAGCATAACAAATATCATGGAGGACAAGGGGTGTTAGAGAGGAGAAGGGAGTTGGGCTAAACTGGAAGGGGAGGTGAATCATGAGAGACTATGGACTCTGAAAAACAATCTGAGGGGTTTGAAGTGGCGGGGGCGTGGGGGTACCAGGTGGTGGGTATTATAGAGGGCACGGATTGCATGGAGCACTGGGTGTGGTGAAAAAATAATGAATACTGTTTTTCTGAAAATAAATAAATAATTAAAAAAAAATCAAACAAACACCCATGGTTCCTGGGTGGCTCAATAGGTGCAGCAAGCGACCTTTGTCTGCAGAGTTGTGGGTTTGCACCCCATGTTGGATGTAGAGATGACTTAGAAATAATCCAAAAAAAAGTTTAAACATTGTATATGTGTATGGGGAAATTTTGTACTCAATAGTCCCTCTTGTTCCTATATATATATACATTGTGATTCCTTATACCATAACGTAGTGCTTTAATGACCATAGCTTCATGATGAGCTTTGACATGGAGTGGATTTCTCCAGTTTAAGGCTTCATGGCCATCTTGCTAGTCTCAGTACCTCGATGTGCATATACATTTTTAGGATTAGCTTGCACATTTGCCCCCAATGTGTCTTCTCCCATGTGAGTCCGAATGAAACTCATTTGGTATTCCAATCACCTGGAGTCTCCTAATCTATGCATGGGATAGATGTCTTTCTATTCATTTAGATTGCCTTTAATTTACCCCAGCAATCGTTTCCAGGCCTCTCTGTTGTTTTTAGTTACTTGATCTACAATATGGCCACTATGCACATTTCTGGAAGCCTTCAATTACATTATTTGTCAGAGAGAGACACAGTGACAGAGGGAACACAAGCCCGGCCAGTGGGTGAGGGGGAAGCAGGCTCCCCACTGAGGAGGGAGCCCGAGGTGGGGTTCCATCCCAGGAACCTGGGATCAAGACCTGAACTGAAGGCAGAGGCTCAACGACTGAGCCACCCGGGCGCCCCTATTTACAGGATTTTTATATGGAGAGAGAATACTGAAGTCTGGAAAGCACGGAAGTTCTCAGACACAAAGGCACAACATCACTGATCGTTAGGACAAGGACACCCCTATTAGACTTTGTGAACTTGCCTCGATTTCTCCAGCTGGCCAAGTCAGAGGCGGGAGGTACTGATACCAGCAGTTTCCTCCGGAGACCTGGGAAGTGTCGGCTGCTTTGGGCCACCTTGGAACCCAGGTGTTGGCAGGCAGTATCCCAAGGAGCGGAAATCTGGTCCCAGTCTAGGGTCCCTGGGCCAAGGTAGGTCAAAAACACCGTGAGAGACTGGAACAACCACTGACATCATGCCCCAGACAGCACTGGCCACTTCCTCCCAGGAACTCACCCCACCCCCGCTTCTCATCACTTCTGCTTACTCGACAGAAAGCCCTGTGACAGTTGCAATGATGTTGTATTGACCTCTGTATTCACGGCTCCAAGGACCAAGCCAAGCACTGCGGAAGCTCTCAGAAAGATCCCTTCCCCGATCCAACAGAAGTGGTCGAAAATCTCGAATCTCAACTGCAGTCCTAGACCGAATGTCCTGCAGGAATGCTCTCTGCTTTCTCCCAGAAGGCAACAAATCCCCTTCCTTAAAGAGGAGCCGCAACACGCTCGATGTCCCGTGACATGCCCTTGCGGTGCGCTCTGATGAAGAAGGGACTGCCCTCTTGGAGTCTTCTCAAAGGCCCACCCTGTCATTAGGATTCGAGTGCTTGGCCTACCCCTGCGCCCTTTTGCTGAGCAGGGAGCCCCCTGTCCCGCCCCCTCACCATGAGACTTGATCCCGGGGACCTGGGATTAGGACATGAGCAGAAGGCAGACTCTCAAGGAACTGAGACACCCACATGCTACAAGATCTTGTTTGCATTCTCCCACTCACGGCTTGACCTCCCCAGTGAAATCCTCTTGATGTCAGAATTCCACGCTCTTAACACTAAGGACTAAGACTAAGGAAAAATGAGACCCTGAACATATATATAGACAAAATATATAGTGCATAAAGCCCTTTACCACAATACATTCCAAAGAATATTATTGGTATCACTGTCTCAGAGGCAAGAGCCCCCTACTGTGGTCGTTTCTGACCTTACAACAATAGTCTGCAGGAAAGGTGGACCTCTGCAACTCTAATTCAAATGCCCCTGATCCCCCTAGGCCCACACTTACCTGGAAACATCCACCGTAAGGGCGGCTCCAAGGGTGAAGCTCGTGGGCACCTCCTCCTCCTCTGGGAACTGGTACAGTTCTCCAGCAGTACAAGCGAATCCCGATCCATCCTGTGGGGCCCCGCCCCAGGGGCACGGGCTCACTGTGGACTGTGTGACTCTCCGAGTCATCCCCCTCAGCTCATGCTGCCTCATGCATTCCTCGGTTTCCCTTCAGTTTTCTGGACTCCGCCTGGGCTTATTCTTCCCTCCTCGGGCAACCACCTGCACCACCATGGCCTTGTTCTTCTTTGCGATATTCTCGTCTTCCAGACTTGCTGATATCCTGTCTTCCAGCTCCTCTCTCCATTCTCTGTCTTCAGTGTGGACTCAGCCCAGGCTCCTGTGGGAGACACACAGAGAAGGGACCAAGTCAGGTCCCGGCTCCAGTCCCCAGGACTCCATAACAGGCACCTCAGTCCCTCGTGCACGTGCAGACACTGGAGCAGGAAGGGACTTGGGAGAATTTGAATATCAACTGTAATTTACACATGGGGAAACTGAGGCCCACAGAAATTAGGAGAATTTCCCCCACCAGCTGACAGCAGCAGAGCCCCCAGCCAGGCCTTGGCTGCAAACTCCCCTGTCCAGGCTCCTCACTCCCCCTCCAGAAACCCACCTCTGAATATCAGGGGACACTGGTCAATCGAGATTCCACCCTGAAAACAAAAATGGCCAGAAGCAATTTCCCCTGGAATATGCTTTTGTCACAATTCTACACCCCTACAGGTTATACTCAGTTGGCTTACAATCCGGGTGATCTACAGTAAGTACACCCTCAAGATGGGAGAGCAGGAAGGCCTCGAGATGGCAAATGCATCGGGCTGAGCAGTGTCTTTTCTTTTCCTGTCTCACAGAGTATGGGTCATAGCTAAGGTGGTCTCAGCTGACGTTGTCTCCAGTCATCTAAGGAACTCAACCTACTGGTCAGTAAGGGCAGGCCGGGCCCTAACCCAGTTCTTCCTGGACCTGTCATTGCAATCTGACCCCACTGGGGGACTGAAACCACCATGTAAATATAACGAAGCCATAGGTGATTGGAGGACCCAGGCTGGACAGGAGAGCACATGCCTGTGCCTGCCGTTCTTGACCCGATAGCCCCGGAGGGGTGGGAATCCACGAAAGCGCTGTGTACCACCATCCGGGCCTCTGGCTCTTATCAACCTTCCTCCCCTGTCGATTTCACACCTGGGACAACCCATGCAGGAACAAGTCCCTTTGAGCCATTGTGAATCGAGAAACTGAGACACAGGAATCTCAAGACACAGCCAAAGTCATACTTTCCCATCAGGTTTGCAGCTACAGCTACAACTGTTAAGATCCGAGCTCTCTCTTTTTTTCTTCTGCTTTAGGGATTTCTAGAGACAACGAACAAGGCCAGCCTCTCACCCCGCAACGGACACTCCCAGCCTGTATTTTCTGTATTTTCTCATGCTTGTAAGTAAATAATCATGCTTGCAGAATATCAACCTCCGACAAAGCTGCTTGGAGATCTTGATAAAACAAGACAAAACAAGGCCATCTGACAATATTGCTCAGGACAGACAAAAACAAGGTCACAACGCAACCCACAAACCAAACACCGTCTCTCTTCCTAGGAAAATGACTATGACGTCTTGACTACAATCATAGAATTGCCAGTGCTAATAGTGTTCAGTAGAGATCAAACCCCGCCTCTTTTCCAGGCTCCCCCCACATCACCTCCCCAAACTCCAGATCCTAGGAAACGGCCTCTGAGTGTGTACACACTGGGTGTGTCACTTTCTGTCCGCAAGGAATAAAAAAGCTAGCGAGGTCAATGAGAAATGTGTTCCTGGAAATTCAACAGAAAGGAATGAACACCCACGTCCCAGGAATGAACAGCTCTCAAAACCCAGCATCAGCAATAAAGGTGATACTGTCTATGGGATGCCCAGGCTCTGGAAACACAGAAGTTGTTTTAATCCTAAAACAGAAACAAATTAAAATTGAAATAAAATAAAAGTAATAAAATTGAGATAAAATAAAATAAATAATATAATATACATTTAAATAAAATGAAATAATAAAAAGACCCTTTCTACCCATGCCATTAGTAACGAACATGAACCTCGGTGTTCAGGCAGATTTCCCCAGCCCTGGCTGACACAGAGACTGCTCTGGATCTCAGGGTTGAGAGCTGGAGCCACACGTTGGGTACAGAGATCACTTCAACGTAAAATCTTGACAAAATGTTTAAAAATATGCAGCCCCTGCAGGCTGATCCAGTTAAGCCTCCTACTCATGGTTCTCTTCAGGTCATGATCTCGGGGTCCCCACAGGGCCCAGTGAAAGGACCTCTTCAGATTCTCTCCCTTGCCCTTGCCCTTGGCCTATGCCCACTGTTTGCAGGCTTGCTCTGGGGCTCCGTCTCGCTCTCTGCCTCAAGTAAATGAAGAAAATCTTTTAAACATGACAGAAGAATAAAAACAAAATAGCCACTGAGGATAAGTTAGGAAAGAAGCTAGCTAAGAGAGAACGTGTAGCACAGTATAGCTTAAGAAGGCCTGGGATTAGCTCCCAGCTGGGCTGAGAGCTCCAGCCCTCCCCATAAAAGAAGAGTGAGCTCTCTGATGACCCAACCAGAGGCAGGCACTGGTGCTCTCTGCCGTCTCTAGCCCCAAGCTGCCACGCTGGACTCCTCCTCCTTGTCTAAGTGCATCAGCTCAGCAGACACTGAGCTCAAAATCAAATCAGGCAAACGACAGCCACGTGCTATCATAGAACCGGGAGCTTGAGTGGGCGGCAAGAGGACAGGCTGCAGAAGGAAACGCTATATTTGCTTCAGGGATCAGTCAGTCTCAAGAGCTCACCACCCCGCCCTATTGAACTGTATGGGGCCCCCACTGCATTCCTCAGGAATCGGGGCCAAAGGCCGAGCTCCCAGGGTTCATGGCGCCTGGCGCCGCCAAGGCATCCAGGACTCCGCGGGCTCATGGGGTCTCCTTTCAGGCCCTCCCTTCGCTCCCTCCCTCTTCCCACGACCCCGTGGGATGCTGGTCCCCACGCCGTCCCCCTGCTGAGCGGGACACCTGCATCCCATCTCTTGTGCCGCTGCAAACCGTCTTCCTCACACCTGGACCTACCACACACACCTTCGGGCGCTATCTGTCTTCTCCATTTGTTCTCTTACAATTTGGGCTCTGATTCCCAGCTTCTACCCTTCGCGTTATTCCACCAGGCTTTCGGTCGTTGTTCTTCTTCCTACTATTACAGCTTTCATTTTCTAGAACTAGTTTTCCACGCCCCGCTCCCAGTGAGGCCTCAGAAGCCACAGGAGGCCCAAACCTTGGCAGCTGTCCACATCACTTCCGGCCTGGCCGCCGGCTGGCTATTGGCCAGGAGGGTGCGATGGGCGGGGCAAGCTGTGGGCCTGGAGGAGGGCTTGGAGAAGGGAAAAGGTAACAAGGGAGGGCTCCGCCTATTGCACCTGTCTGGTCGGTTGCTTGCATGCTTTACCAACTAGAAGCATTACTTTTATTAGTTATAGTGAAGGGTGGCAAAATTCTCATAACCTCGTATTTACCATTGCAAATATTTTTCCCAGATTTTTTCAGGTATAATAAGCACATAAAACTACATATATTGAAAGTGTACAATCTGATGACTTATAGTACATATTCCTTATAAAATGATTACTGCAAGCAAATTAATGAGCACATCACCTCACAATCACCTGAAAATTTTTCTTTCTTCCCTTTTTTTTTTTTTTTTTTTTTTGGTAAGCAAGCTTAAGATCTATTTCCTTAGCAAGTTTCGAGAGCATAATACATTATTATAACTACAGTCACCATGCTATACCTTAGACCCTCATAACTTATTCATCTTATAACTGAATGTTCTTCTCCTTACACCAATATCTCTCCATGTGCCCCACGTCCCAGCCACTGGTAACCATCATCCTACTGTTTGTTTCTGTGAGTTGACTTCTTTATTTTTATTAAGTCCATGGATAGATGATAGCACTCAGTATTTGTCTTTCTCTTTCTGACTTTTTTCACTGAATATAATGTCCTGCAGTTACATCCATGTTGACACAAATAGCAGAATTTCCTTCTTTTCCATAACCAAATAACATTCACATTTTCTCTAACATTAACGTATAATGCACATACAATCTTATATTAGTTTCAGGTGTACGGCACAGTTATTTGACAATTACATACACTACTCAGTATTACACAGTAAGTGTAATCATCATCTCTCACTATACCGTGGTATTACAATATCATTGACTATATTCTTTTCGCTAGACTTTTCATGTCCATGACCCACATAATCTTCACCCATGCAACACTTAGGTTGTTTCAGTGTCTTGGCAACAGTGCACAATGCTGAAGTGAACATGGGGTGCAGATGTCTCTTTGAAATCCTGTTTCATTTCCTTTGGATATACACCCCAAACTGGGATTGCTGCATCACAGGGTAATTATAGTTTCATTCTTTTTTGAGAAAAAAAAAATGGCTGTATCAGTTTACCTTTCTACCAGTGCACAAGGGTTCCATGGTCCCCATAACCTTGCCAACACTGGTTTTCTTTTTTCTCTCCTATAGTAGCAATATTAACTGTGACATAATAATATTTCACTGTGGTTTTGACTTGCATTTCCATGATCCTGTGGAAAGATATCCATTCAGGTCCTTTATCCATTTTTAATATTTATTTTTTATTTTTTATTTTTTTTTAACATACAATGTACTATTAGTCCCAGAGATACAGGTCTCTGATCGCCAGGTTTACAGACTTCACAGCACTCACTATGGCACATGCCCTCCCCTATGTCCATCACCCAACCACCCTCTCCCTGCAACCCTCATCCCTGCAACCCTCAGTTTCTTTTGTGAGATTAAGAGTCTGTTATGGTTGGACTCCCTCCTGATCCCATCTTGTTTCATTCTTTCCTTCCCTACTCCCCAAACCCACCCACACTGCCTCTCAAGAACCTTCTATCAGGGAGATCATATAATAACTGTCGTTCGCTGACTGACTTATTTTGCTCAAAATAATACCGTCTAGTTCCATCCATGTCCTGGCAAATGGCAAGATTTCATTTCTTTTGATGGCTGCATAGTATTCCATGGTGCGGGTATGTGTATGTGTGTGTGTGTGTGTGTGTGTGTGTGTGTGTGTGTGTGTGTATACACAAATATACATACAAATACCAACTCTTCCTCTTCCATTCATCTGTTGATGGGCATCAAGGTTCTTTCCTAGTTTCACTATTGTGAGGACTGCTGCTATAAACATTCAGGTGCACATGCCCCTTGAGATCACGACATTTTTATCTTTAGGGTGAATACCCAGGAGTGTGATTGCTAGGTCACAGGGTAGCTCTATTTTCAACTTTTTGAAGAACCTCCATGCTGTTTTCCAGAGTGGCTGTACCAGATTGCATTCTCACCAAACCCGTGGGAGGGTGCCCCGTTCTCCACATCCTGGCCAGCATCCATCATTTCCTGACTTGTTTCTTTTTTAGCCATTCTGACTGGTGTGAGGTGGATCACATTCTGGCTTGGATTTCAGTTTCCCTGATGCTGAGTGATGTGGAGCCCTTAAGCATGTGCCTGATGGCCATCTGGATGTCCACTTTGAGAAAAGTCTGTTCACATCCTCTGCCCATTCCTTGATGGGATTATTTGTCCTTTGGCTGTTGAGTTTGATAAGTTCTTTCTAGATTATGGATACTAGCCCTTCATCGGATATATCGTTTGAAAGTATCTTCTCCCAGATTCTCACCCTGGCCAACCCCGCTGAAGGGAAATCATAACACCTAAAAGGAACACAGTTTCTCCTCTCTTCCCCAAGTTGTCTAGGGGGAGTTTTTAGGCACAGCGGATAGATCAGCAGGAATTCAAGTATTTCCTGACAAAGGGTACACCGGTTTCTCCCAGCATTGCTCTTTCATCAGGGCCAGATTTCTGACAGAGAGCTATGCATATTGTTAGAGGAAATAGCATGCTCCTTTCTTTCTACAACCCACCCACTTATGAGCATGCTTTCTTGTTGCTGGATCCCCATCCCCCCATTTCCCCTTCTTACCTACTGGAACAACATGCTTCCCCCAGAGACACACCCAGCTCAGAGGGACCGCTTAACCTGTGGGCTGGGGCGGGGGAGAGCCTACACCAAGAACACACATACCCAGAAAGGGACTGCATTCACAGTCAGCCATGATGTGGCTACGTACAGTCTGAAGACCGCCTAGAGCACCATGAGGATATAGTACCGCCCAATTAAGGCTTGTGGGCTTTGTACACCTTTTCTGATATGAACTTCTTACACATATGTTTAGATTCATGCCTGGCCTCAGACAAAATGGAAGAAAAACCATGTGAAGAGGAAAAGATATTACGGTGCTCAATTACACTGAGTTGTGTAATCGCAGTCTCCATTAACCCCTCCTACCCTTGGGCATAGCCCACGAAACTGTTCAGTAGCGTTTCCACATGGCCTCACATAGAGTCTAAGGATACAGTAACTTGAACTGTTACCCCAACGATACACTTTTTTCTCCCCATCCTCTACTGAATGCAAGGTCTTTTGAGTGCCCCTTCCCATTTTCAGAGAGAGACTGCCGTAAGGGAGGAGAGTAATGTGGTCTTCCAGGGAATATTCTCCTTCTTGGTCTACTTCTGTACTTAGTGTGCCAGCTTTTGTTGGCCAGGGGACTTCTGACCACACACAGGAACCCCAACAAATGCCCAAAGTATAGGCCATCTGGGTTGATCTTGGGAAGCGTCAGCCAACATTTAGAATTCTCTCAGGGCTCAGAATGGCTCTTGATCTGCAAGGACCAAGATCATTCCCCTATCCATTCCTGAGGGAGGAACTCCAGATTCCTGATCCAGCACCTTATGATTTCCAAGGCAACACGCAGACACACGCACAAGCACACACACAACCTCCACTATTTTCTTTTTACTCTTCTTTTTTTAAAAGATTTTATTTGTTTATTTGAGAGACAGAGATCACAAGTAGGCAGAGAGGCAGGCAGAGAGAGAGAGAGAGAGAGGAGGAAGTATGCTCCCTGCCGAGCACAGAGCCTGATGTGGTACTCGATCCCAGGACCCGGACATCATGACCTGAGCCGAAGGCAGAGGCTTAACCCACTGAGCCACCCAGATGCCCATCCACTATTTTCTTGTTGGCAAAAACGTTTAGAAGTCTGGGACAGGCAGCTGATTTAGATTCAAGCAAGCATGGGAGAAACAGCGAGAGGGCAAGTCTTGGAACAGCACTGAGCTCCCCACCCAGAAGAGCTCCACAGCCTCAGCCTGGGATGCTGGTGGCAGGGAGAGGCATGTCCTTGGAATGCTGACAAGGAGCAGGACGATGGGGGGGATGAGTTGGCAACATGGAGTGTGGAAGGCAAGAGAGAAGAGAAGTTGGGAAAGTGAGAGGGAGAGATGGCCTCTGGCCTCTTGCTTGGGGCAGCTCCAAAGCCCTGAGCATTCTGTACAGGGGCCTCTGGGGACACTGCGTTCCTTCCAGTAGGAGTCGGTGTGCAAAGAGCAAGGGCTCCCGCTACTCTTTCTATCCCTATGAGTGCTGATCCAAGACTCCAGGCCTGAGGGGACCTCGCATCTGTCGCTGCTCTTCCCTGCGGGCAAAATGCAGGCGTGTCCCCAGGCAGAGGGACAGAATTCTAGACTCGGCCAGAATATCTTTCAAAATGGAAAGTGAGAAAAAAGACTTGTGGGAAGGAAGGAACAAAACCACAGTTGACCTTTTACACCGCAGGTTGGAACCGCAAGTACAGGTGCACGTACAGGTGCATTTTTTTTCAACTAAGCATACTACTCTAAAAATGTGTTCTCTTCCTTATGATTGTCCTTATAACATTTCTTTCCTCTTGCTTACTTTGTTTGATGGATACAGTCTAGAGTCCACAGACTTGCACAAGAGCACGTAATCATCTCCTTACGTCTTCAGTAAGGTAGTAAGAGGTGACTCTTACTACCTCAGTCATGGCATGTCAAAACTTAAACACAGAGCTTTTCTCTTTGAGGGTCAGCACCCTTAACCCTGCAATTCTTCAAGGGTCAACCTGCATCTCTACTTACAAAGGACATGCTTAAATACAGAAAATTTTCAAAGCATCCACACACAAGCATATTAGAGTCCATACACACATTCCATAAGGTTGCAGGGTAGCAGCTATACAAAAATCACTTGTGTTTCTATGCACAACCACGGAACAAACTGAGCAGGAAATTAAGAAAGCAATGCCACTTACAGTAGCACCAAAAACAGTAAAAATTTCAGGCATCAGTTCATTGTAGGAGAAGTAAGACTTGTTTGCTGAAAAGTATAAAACACTGCTGTAGGCGAGTAAAGACCTCATGGGAAAAGCCCCTGTGTGCATGTATGGATGATTTACTGTAGTTCCTACTGCAATACAACAGAGAGACCTACAGAGTCAATACGGTCCTATCAATAGTCTTACTCTGCATCTTCTAATGCTGTCAATCGCTTGCAGTACACTGCCTTTCACACATCGTCGTTTTCCTCTCTTAAAGATACATAGGGCCTTGTTCATATTTTCCATTGATCTATTTTTCAATTTCAAGTGATGGAAAACTATTAAAATAAATGGTTTCATCTCCTTATCTGGTGGTTCTCACATCTGTGCGCGCTCTGCCTTATTTTCAGGTGACAGATCTGTCTGCTGATTAGGAGTCATTTCTCCTGTGAGAGCACCAGACCCTGTTCCCTCTGCTGCTTTCCAAGAAGTGCCCCTGAGTTGCAGACCCTGCCTGTGGAAATTGTACCAAACAAGATACTGAGTTACGAAAGATGAGGTTTGGGATTTAGTAAGAGCTGAGGGGGTGCCTGTGCGGCTCAGTCAGTTAAGCGTCTGGCCTCAGCTGACATCATGACCCCTGGGTCCTGGGATCGAGCCCTGCATTGTGCTCCCTGCTCAGCACGGAGCCTGCTTCTCCCTCTCCCTTGCTGCTCCCCTCCTTCAATTCTCTCTCTCTCTGTCACTGTCAACTACATAAATCAAAACTTAAAGAAGAGATTGAGAGCTCTTATGCTCCTGAACCTCCAGGGAATTGATGGCAAGGTCCACAAAGGAGCAGGCCAATATGCCTTGGGGCTTTTCGAGTTGCAAAGAGGCACATGCAAAGGCATGATACATGGTTTTGGAAGCTACCTCAGCAACAGATTTGGCCATCACGGCCCCAAAATCCATGATCCACCAGTCACTCTGTGCACACATTATCCTGCTTTAACTGTGGCCGATGCAAATTACTGCAAGAACTTCAGAGCATTCCATAAGAACACATCCAACAAATATGGGAATGACATAAAGGGGTGTATTCCTAAACCGGTCCCCCAAATCATAAATCATACGCAATATCAAGTTTACTCACATTTTCAAGGGTCAAATTCTGAGGTACCAGCAAAGCACCTGAGATCCCGGCAACACTAACTGCAGGAACCTGCTTCCCACAGGATGACACGCTCTGACCCAGACAAGAATGTATTATCTCTGAGTTTTCTTCTTTTAACTTTTGTTTATGTATTTGACAGAAAAAGACACACAGCGAGAGAGGGAACACAAGCAGGAGGCATGGCAGAAGGAGAAGCAGGCATTCCACTAAGCAGGGAGGCTGATGTGGGGCTCGATCCCAGGACCCTGAGATCCTGACCTGAACCAAAAGCAGACACTTAACCACTGAGCCACCCAGGTGCACACCATGGAGCTCTTTGGGGGTGATTTCCCATGGCCATGCTTGCACAGCTGATGTGACCACTTCTAGGAAATGCGGCCGTATTAATCAATGGATTCTAAATTTGGTTCCTTAAATAGTTCTACACACATCAGATACACCCTCTTGAGCGCATGCCAGAGAGGGGCCTTCCCAGGGCTCACTAGCTTCCGGGTTGTCCGAACAGGATCTTCACTAGATGTTCACAAGGAAAACTGACCTGGGTACTTCCTCTTTCTTCTTTCTCTCTTTCTTTCTCTTTCTCTCTCTCTCTCTTTCTGTCCTTTTCTTTCTGTTTCTCCCTTCCACCATACTTCCCCTCTCCCTTCCTCCTTCCTTCCATTCTTACCTTTTCATTTTCTCTCTTCCTCCCTCTCTCCCTTCTCTTTCTCCCTTTCTTTTTTTCCTTCCATCCTCCCTTCCCTCCTTCCTTCCTTCTTCCTTTCCTTCTCTTACTCTTTCTTTCTATCTGCCTTCTTTCTCCCTCTCCCAATGCCCAGCAACCTTCTTATACACAATAAGCAAAGAAAGAAAGAGAAAAAGAAAGAAAGAAAGAAAGAAAGGAGGAAAGAAGATCTTAAAAAAGAAGACATAAAAATCAACACCAACATTTGACATGAAACTAATACATGCTGCATGTTAAGTGCAGCAAATTTTTTTTTAATTATTTCAAGTGATACCTGGGAGGCTCATTTGTTTAAGTTCAATCTCTGGCTCAGGTCAGGATCCCAGGGTCCTCGGATAGGTCCCATGTCGAGCTCCCTGCTCAGTGGTGACTCTGCTTGTCCTTCTCACCCACCCTCCCCCTGGCCACCACTCCTGCTCTCTCAAGCACTCTCTCTCAAATAAGGAAATTACATGCTTTTTAAAAACACTGGGTGAGCCTGGCAGTGGGTATTATGGAGGCTACGTATTGCATGAAGCACCGGGTGTGGTACATAAACAATGAATTTTGGAACACTGAAAGGAAATGAAAAAATAAATAAAAACTTCTAAACAAAACCAACAACAATGCAATTGTCCTCTCTGGAATCAACCAGCTTAGGGGCCTACTTTCCTGTTCCTATTGCCTAGACCACCCTCCATTTCTCTACCTGACCTACATCCTTCCGCAGGAATGGAGACAGCTCTGAGGTACTGCTGACCCTGGAGGTGGGGCCAGAGAGAAGTCTACACATGGTACAATGGGCTGCCTTTGGAGTCAGCCATAACGTAGCTACAGGCACTTAGAAATGGACCCGATGTACCATTAGGTATGAGCACTGTGACAGTCGGGGGTACAGATTTTACGTATGGTATTGACATCATCTTCGTTGCACAAATATGTGTAGACTCAAGCAGGAGACCATGGGATCAGAAGATTGAAAGAAAACCATGTCAATGGAAAGATACTAAGTTACCAAAGTTACTCTGATGTGTAGAGCTGTTTTCTGTGTTAGCCCTTATCTCCACCACAGAAGTCAGAAAATGTTCAACAGGGTTTCCACTTGCCTTCAGATTCAAACTGAGAATACAGTAATTTAAACTGTGAACCCAAACCTTCCATTTTTTTTTTTCCAAACCTGTGTTGAATACCAGGGATTTCAATTGCCCTTTCCCATTTCCAGTGAGACTGCAGTGAGGGCAGACAATAATGTGGTGCATCCAGGGAACATTCTGTTTCTTGGTCTCCTTCTGTTCTTAGTGTGCCAACTTTATTCAGCCAGTGCACTTCTGAGTGCACATGGAAAACCCAGCAAATACTAAAATGGTAGGGTCTCTGGGTTTCTCTTGGGAAATGCAGACCAATAATTAGGATTCCCCACAGGCTCAGAATGGCTCTTGAACTGCAAGGACCAAGCTTCCCCATTCTTTCTTTCTTTCTTTCTTTCTTTCGTTCTTTCATTCTTTCTTTTGTTCTTTCTTTCTGTCTGTCTGACTGTCTTCCTTCCTTCCTTCCTTCCTTCCTTCCTGTCTTTATTTTTTAAAAGGTTTTATTTACTTTTTTGGCAGACAGATAGCACAAGTAAGCAGAGTGTCAGGCCGAGGGAGCGAGAGAGAAGCAGGCTCTCTGCCAAGGAAGGTCTCCATGTGAGGCTTGATCCCAGGATCCTGCAATCATGACCTGAGCTAAAGGCAGCCGCTTTAGTAACTGAGCCTCCCATCATCCTGACCACATCCTTTCCTTCCTGGGAGGGGAGGGGGGCACGGGGGTATTTCTGGATTCCTGATGCACGCACCTATTTATTTCTTTTATTTGTTTTTTTGTGTTTTGATTTTTCTGTGTGTGTCTTTGTTTTTGTTTTTTAGCTAGTCTCCATCACCAACGTGAGGTCTCTGAGGTGAAGAGTTGAGCCCGCCATGTGTCCTTTCATACACATTTGATATCCAGGCACATATCATGATTTTCATGTTGGCAAAAATAGATCAAACTCTGGGAATTGCCTTCCATCTGCCCTACTTCCTCTGGGCATGTTTCCTGAGTTGCTGGTGTGTGGGAGTCCTATTTCCCACCCCACTGAAGGAAGACCCTATAGTAAACCATACCACATCCCCGGGGTTCTCTTTTATCCTTTCCATGTAATCCTCTCTGGCTCTCAGTGTGTCTGTGCTCCTAAAGACACCTCTGACTAGGACGCCCCGGGCTCCTGGAGCTACTTTGTACCCAGTTACCCAGTCTGAGAGAATGGGGTGTAAGTGCCGAATATGACCACTAGGACCACCTAACTCTCCTCCCCAAAGGCACTCAGATGCCCATGAAGAGGTACAGGAGGGTGACATCCCCTTTCCTGGCCTGGGGGAGACTAACTCAGGACCACAAGCTACCTCACGGTTCTCTTGCCCCTATCAGGACAAACTTCCCCTACAGTGGTTGTGGAAAACCACCCCTTTCGCAGCCATGAACTCAAAATGGCCACAGACTTAAGGAGAAGAGCCATAGCAATCATTCAAGATGATTACGCAACAGAAAATGGTCAGGACTTTGCATTTAGTGAAGAGTTCTGTCACTGGAGCAAGAGTAAAATATGTAACAAGAAAACTTAAGATGAACAACCTTGCTGCATCCAACATTACCACTGAGAAAAGGAACAGAGAAGACACTGATAAAGAGACAATATTTGCAGATAAATACCCAATGAGGACTCCCATACGCAAGACATAAGGGTACTTTGAACTCACTGAATGGGCAGAAGGAACACGCTGCTAATACAAAGCGATACACATGTTCCCAAAGAAGACACATGCACGGTTCATAAGCCCATAAAACGGTCATCAATGTGACTAGTCTGCAGGGCAATGTTTGCCAAACCAGGGACCATTTTGCACGAATGAGTGTGATTCTGTACAAAAGACAATGCCAGATGTTGCTGAGAAGCATTTCTATTCCTTTTTTCTTCTTTTTTTTTTTTAAGATTTTATTTATTTATGGAGCAGAGTGAGAGAGCACAAACAGGGTAGAAGCACTGGGAAAGGGAAGAGCAAGCTCCCTGCTGAACAAGGAGCCCAATGCAGGGCTGGTTCCCAGACCCTGGAATCATGTCCTGAGCCAAAGGCAGACACTTCACCAACTGAGTCACCCAGGAGGCCCTGGCCATTGTTTTCTTAGATATGATACCAAAATTCTCACTAATGAAAGAACAAATTGGTCAACTGGACTGTATCACAATTTAAAACATTGGTGTTTCAGAAGACATTGGTGAGAGAACCCAAGCCATGTCACACATAGAGAGAAACTAGGTGTAATTTCCATACCTGCTGAAGGTCTCCTAAGAGAACACTGAATGAACGCTCAAAAGTCTGAGTGAAAAAAGTCAAGCAAAGAGAGTCAATTATCATATGGTTTTTCACTTATTTGTGGAGCATAACAAAAAGCATGGAGGACATGGGGAGTTAGAGAGGAGAAGGGAGTTGGGGTAAATTGGAAGGGAAGGTGAATCATGAGAGACTACGGACTCTAAAAAACAATCTGAGGGGTTTAAAGGGGCAGGGGGCGTGGGAGGTCGGGGTACAAGATGGTGGGTATTATAGAGGGCACGGATAGCATGGAGCACTGGGTGTGGTGAAAAAATAATGAATACGGTTATGCTGAAAATAAATTAATTAATTTTTTTTAAAAAAGAAAGTCAATAGGAAGAAGACAAACAATCCAATTTTAAACGGGTCAAAGGAAAGGGCCTGGGTGCCTCAGTTGGTGAAGTGGCTGCCTCTGGCTCAGGTCACCATCTCAGGGTCGTGGGGTCTAACCCCCGACCCCTCCATCACTCTTCCCGCTGAGCAGGGTGTGTGCTTCTCCTCTCCCTCTGGCCTCCTCACCCTACCCAACAGCCCTGCTCTTGCTCCCCTTCCCTCTCTTGCAAATAAATAAATAAAACCTTTCAAAAAGGACATACAATAAAATGGATTCAAAGATTTGTAAAAACACTTTAGCAAAGAATACACATGGAAGAAATGGAAGAATAGCGCACGACCTACATCATTAGTTATTAGGAAAATGGAAATTTAAACCACTATCTGTCAATGAAAATGGCAAAAATGAATGGAATCTCCATTCTGAGCCATAGCAAGGAGTCATAGCAAGGAGCAAAGTCACCTCCTTGCTATGATTTCTCATACACTGCGCATGGGAATTTTAAATTCTACAACCACTGCAGAAATAGTTTGGAAATTCTTATTTTTTTGTATCTTTGATTGACTAAAGACTGAGCGACTAAAAGTGAGTGGAGGGAGGGGCAGAGAGAGAGGGAGAGGCACAGAAGCTCAAGTAGACTCCCACTGACCATAGAGCCCTACCTGGGGCTCTGTCTCGCCACCAATGAGATCATGACTTGAGCCAGAATCCATGTCAGATGCTTAACTCACTCAGTCACCCAGGCACCCTAACAGTCCAGAAATTCTTCAAAATATTAAACCTATACCTACCATAGACCACCCCCATTCCACTCAAATGAAAAAAGAATCGGTACATTCCCAAAAAGCTACTGACTATTTCTAATTGTCATTCATCTCCATCCACAGAGGAATGACCACCACAAATTGTGACATATCCAGCTCATGGAATACTATGCGGTTTCGCAGAGTAATCTCGTCGCTTACATAACACTATGGGAAGACATGTTCTTTTGCTCTGATAATACCTCAGAGCCAGAAAACATCAAAACAAAATAATTTACATAGCATACGATGGTGTTAAGAGAAAACCTTAGAAATTGCAAATAATTCTACTGTAACAGAAAGCCAATCAATGCTTTCCTGACGTGCAAATGGGAGGGAGGAAATGCTAGAAGGACAAGGAAACTTGTGGGGGCGATAGATGCCTCCACTACCGGGGTGATGCATATATATGCTCAAACTTAATAGACGTAGGACTTTAATTACATACACTTTACTGCATGGAAATTATATCTCAGCGTCCCTGTAGAAACACTTTAAAATACAAAAACAACCTTTCATACCCTGAAACTCAATAAGTGGTTTTGATATTTCCCCCCAAAATCAACCATATGATTTGCAAGGTCAAAAGAGGCAATGCATCATTTCTGGGGATACGAAAATGAATTTATTTATCTTCATCTCAACCTCAAGAGAATATAAATGGAAGGCCCAGTATAGAAGCATGTTTCTCTCTGACAAAGGACTTTTTTCCAGAATTGGGTATCATCTAGTCTGAGGAGATCATCAAAAGAATAAAAGAAATGGCCAAAAGACTCGAAATGAAACTTCACAAAACAAGACGTACCACTGGTTCTAATACTAGCCCACGAAGAGACACAACTCTTTAGCCGTGAGGGAAAGAAATCAGTATACAACGAGATACCATAGCATATGGTAATTGCTTCATAAGCATAGGAAAACCCAATGGGATACCGGCTACACTGGTTTCTTTTTTCTTTTCTTTTCTTTTTCTTTTTTTCTTTTTTTTTTTTTTAAGCAGGACCCAACATGGGGTTCCAGTCCTGAAATCCAGACTTGAACAGGGATTAAGACTTGCATGCTGATCTGTCTGAGCCAAACAGGTGCCTCCAGAAAAGGTTTCAAATGCTCGCTCCTCACTTCACTACAGCTGTGACCTGGGACCTGTGACAAAGATCTTGGGAAGCTTGGTGTTCTTTGTATTTTTTTTTTCTCATCAGGAAACGATACCATCTGAGTTACAAGATAGTTCCTAATATTAAGTATGATCACCTGATACTGTACAGGAACTATACTTTTTGCATAGAAGATAGTTGACCTGGAATTCTCCTTGACACGTTTTCAAAAGCACAGACAGACCACTGACAAAGAACAGACAGGCTGTTTGGAAATAAATATCCTTTCCCCTTTTCCAGAAAGAAATCATGTACACATTAAAGAAAAAAAAAAAAAAAAAAGGAGAGGAACCAACTTGCATGGAACAACGTTCCCAAAACCCTGAAGCAGGTCTACTTTCCATTCCAGTAGACCCGAGATGAAAGTCTTGACGAGGTCCAATCCTGGCAGTCTTCTCCGTGTGGAGGCCACTGAGAAAGTCCACTCTGGCCCTACACGATCTGGACTAGCACACAAGTGTTCCTCAGAAAGATCAACAACGACTCAGCTCGAAACGGCCTGAGCAATTTGTGCAAATGTGCTTGAGTTTAAGACCAGCTCCACTGCAGAACCAGGATTCACCCCTGAATCTAAGCCAGGATGTTCACAGATATCATTTCCAAAATCTCTGTTACAGGCCTTGGCACGCTCCACAGGTGGGAAAACAGGCGCAAGACTATCCATTGAGAGAAATATCAATCAACACTCAACAGGCATTACTAAATAATGTCCAGCAACTACTAAAATGCAGGCAAGCTCTCTTTCAAAAGCCATGTTTTGAGGAACACAGACTTCTACATCTTCATGATTTGGGGTTGGAAGCTGATTGCAAAACCGCACCAGCAACCCAAGAATAAACAGATAAACTAGAATTCATCATCTTAAAAGCTTTTTGTTTCAAGGGTCACTATCGAGGAAGTGAAGTGAAAAGACTATCCACAGAATGGGAGAAATATTTTAATCGTATATATCTGATGAGGTCTGCTTCCCCCTCTCTCTCTGCCTGCCTCTCTGCCTACTTGTGACCTCTGTCTGTCAAATAAATAAATAAAATCATTTAAAAAAAAAAAGGATATCACAGTCACCAAATTCAAGGGGCAAGGGCCCATTTGTGATCTTTGGCACAGTGAGCACATGAACAATCTTATGAGATCAACTTCCTTTACCTTTCACATGGTTAGGACCTAGCTGACAACAGCCTGCCAACCTCTCTTCCTGGAGCAAATGCTGTCTTTTTGACCCTGTATTTGTCTTATTCTTACTGGCTTATTTCATTTAGCATTATGTATCTTATCTCCATCCACATCACTGCAAATGGCAAAATTTCATTTTTTATGGCTGAGTAATATCCCACTGTATATTACTCAGCCATAAAAATAATGAAATTACACACACACCCAACCCCTTCATCGATTCATCAGCTGACAAAAAAATTGGACTGTTTCTGTAATTTGGCTCTTGTAGATAATGCTCCACGTATCCCTTTGCATGGGTTTTTTCAATTCTTTGGGTAAACACTTAGTAGTAAAATTGTTGAATTATATGGTAGTTCTATTTTTTAACTTTTTGACAAAACTCCAAACTGTTTTCCAGTGTGGCTTCACCATTTTATACTCCCACCAGCAATGCAAGAGGGTTTCCCTTTCTCCAAATCCTTGCCAACAGTATTATATTTTTAAATTATTTTTTATTTTCAGCATAACAGTATTCATTATTTTTGCACCACACCCAGTGCTCCATGCAATCCTTGCCCTCTATAATACCCACCACCTGGTACCCTGACCTCCCACCCCCCCCCCCGGCCCCTTCAAAACCCTCAGATTGTTTTTCAGAGTCCATAGTCTCTCATGGTTCACCTCCCCTTCCAATTTCCCCCAACTCCCTTCTCCTATCTCCCCATGTCCTCCATGCTAATTGGTATGCTCCACAAATAAGTGAAACCATATGATAACTGACTCTCTGCTTGACTTATTTCACTCAGCACCAACTACATTGAGATATCACCTTACACCAGTTAGAATGGCCAAAATTAGCAAGACAGGAAACAACATGTGTTGGAGAGGATGTGGAGAAAGGGGAACCCTCTTCCACTGTTGGTGGGAATTCAAGTTGGTGCAGCCTCTTTGGAGAACAGTGTGGAGATTCCTCAAGAAATTAAAAATAGAACTTCCCTATGACCCTGCCATTGCACTACTGGGTATTTACTCCAAAGATACAGATGTAGTGAAAATAAGGGCCATCTGTACCCCAATGTTTATAGAAGCAATGGCCACGGTCGCCAAACTGTGGAAAGAACCAAGATGCCCTTCAACGGACGAATGGATAAGGAAGATGTGGTCCATAGACACTATGGAGTATTATGCCTCCATCAGAAAGGACGAATACCCAACTTTTGTAGCAACATGGACGGGACTGGAAGAGATTATGCTGAGTGAAATAAGTCAACAGTATTATTTCATCTGTTCTTGAGGTTAGTCATTCTGACAGGTTTGTGTTGATAGCTGATCATAGTTTTGTATATCCCTAGTCATCAGTGATGTTGAGTATCTTTTTATGTGCCTGTTGGCCATCTGTATGTCTTCTTTGGAAAAAGAGCTATTCATGTATCCTGCCCATTTTTTATTTCAATTATTCATTTTGGGGGTTTTGAGTTTCTTAAGTTCTTTATATATTTTGGATACTAATCCTTTATCAAATATGTCACTTGCAAATATCTTATCTTATTCTGTAATTTGCCTTTAATTTGTTGTTTCCTTCATGGTGCAGAAGCTTTTATTTTGACAAAGTACTTGATAATGACATGCAAAAGAATGAAAGTGGACCATTTTCTTATATCATACACAAAAATTAATTCAAAATGGGTTGAAGACCTTACTGTGAGACATAAAAACATAGGAGAACTATAGAAGTACTATAGGAGAACTCAGGAAGTAAACTCTGACATTGGCTGTAACAACTTCTAGATATATCTCTTGATGCAAGGGAAACAAAGGTAAAAATAAAACAATGGGACTTCACCAAAATAAGTTGTCTTCTGATTATTAATCAACTATCTTTTCTAAAGTATGGCCTGGCTCCCTTTTTCAGATTGACAGGTCTTTTTACTTATCAAGCAGATACACCCAATGTCCTTTATGTTTATTGTTGTTTTTTGGTGATTGTCCCTTTTTTTGATTTGCATAGTATATAATCAGAATAATTCCATTAATATGTATTTGGCAAGATAAAAGAATTGTCCACTCAGTGACCACCTATAAGATGACTCCTTCTCATTTTTACTCTAATAGCAGGAATAAATGTTTACATGGAGTGGCCCCAAACTATCAACTCTGTATTTTTTTTCATTGTCTATGAGATTCAGTTGGGAAGATTTACTGCCTGTTTCCTTAGAAAACATAAACCTGTATTTCTCAGTGTACATGTTAAACAGTCTATTCCTTTTTCTTCTTCCATTCCCAACAGTTTGCTCAAGGAAACTCTAATTTGAGGATGCAGTTAGGAGTGACTAAAATACCCACAGTGCGTATTTTAGCACAAGTACTGATATACTGATTTTCACAGTAGTTTCAAGTACAACTAATTTAAGACCAGATCTCCAAGTGCCATTTTAAAATAGTACCAGGCTAGTAAAGAATCACTAAAGAATGACAAGATCCAGTAATGATTTCAAGACAAGTAATACTCAAAATTATAGTTAATTAATTAAATTATTATAATCCATCACAATATGTTAGAAATGAAAATTTGTATTGATACAGAAAATAGACATGGGAATATGAACCCTTTGAATACATAAAAGTAACAAGTCCTCTGCTAGATGAGATCCATGTGGATTTAACCTTTAAAAGAGAAGTGAGAAGAAGAAACCTCCCTAAGTGCTGTTAAGAGGAAAACAGCTGAAATTTAAACATGGGAAATGACTGTCTATCCCTGGTATTGAGGCAGGAGAACTAAGGGTCACTTGTTGTCAAAGGACAGCAAGGGGCCTGGTAGAGTAAGGATGAATGGAGAGGAAAAGTAGAAAGTTAACAAGTGGCTGAATCTTACATAATGCATCAGGGACTCTATCCTTCAATCCCAGATGAGTAACTTGGCAGATGAAACAGTCTCATTCTTATAGGAAACAATTTTATCATTTTTTATACAAAGTCCCTCACATTTAATAAAATACTAAGAAATATGAAAACATATTACTATCATAATAATGCTATCAGACCCAGAAATGTCCAGATGTTGGAATTATCAGAAATAGATTGAGATAATTATGATTAATGTGTTAATTAAGAGAAGTAAGCAACATGAGGGAATAAATAATGCTTTTCAATAAAAAGACGGAAATTTTCAAAAGCACTGAATGGAAATGCTATGATAAAAAATAATCACATTAGGTATTAAGATTTATTTTGGGGGGCTTTCGAGATAACTGTAAATAGCAGATAAAGATCAATGAATACATACATTTCAGACAATATGTGGAAGAATTTATCTCCAGTAGACCTGCTAATTAAAGTCTGTTAAAAGAATTTCTTTAGACTGAAGAGAAAAGATGCCATATAGAAAATTAATTCTGAACAGATAACAATGCCTGGAAGAATAAATATATGGTAAATACAACAATCTCAAAAAAAAAGAAAACTAAAAAACCTCTTCCTAAATTAGTAGTTGGCCTCATTAATATCCTTCCTCCAGGCTTTAGTTAGGCAAAGGAAGTCAGTAAATATATAGCAGATTGGAAGAGCTATACCATTTTGACTTAACTGATATTATATAACATCACACTGAATATTGGTAAAATACACATTTCTCTCAAATATACTGGATATACTCAGTGATAAAGGCCATATGCTGAGCCATAACACAGGTCACATTTTGTTAGAAGAGAATTTGTACAGAATTTGTTCTGTACTACAGTAGTATCTAATTCTACTTCACTAAGTAGTATAAATCTAGAAAATCTCCACATGCTTGAAGATTATACAATCTATTTCTAATGGATCATGGGTCTAAAAATTTAAAAATATCAAAAATAATTGAGGAAAACACAACTTATTAAAAGTTGTCTAATAAACTAATCAGTGCTTAGATTTACAGCATTAAGTGCAATAAAGAAAAAGGAAAAAGGAATCCAATCTAGGACATAAACCCACATTAGTGGAGGGATGCCTAGCTGGCTTGGTGAGTATAGCATGTGACTCATGATTTGAGTTCAAACCCCATATTGGGTATTGAGATTGCTTAATAGAAATTTAAAATAATGGTCAATTTTCTCAGCCTCCTAAATTAAATCTCAAAAACAAAATTGAAACCAAAATCTATGACTGATACCATAATAATAATAATGCTGAAATACAGACCACGTTACCCATAATCAGGAACAAGGCAACATGTTTCAGTCTTACCAGAGAAATTAAACAGTTTATCTAAGACCATATAGCTGGTTCAGTCAGTCAATAGTTCTAAAGTCAAATTGTACCTCAAAATAATATTTTAATAGCTAAGAAAATAAGAACCAGAGTGGTATTTTGAAAATAAGATATTACAAAGACTGAACAACAACCACCACAGTAAATCACATAAGGAATAATCATTTAAGGCTCTCATTCTCATGTTTTCCGTAGATAGATAGATACACACACACACACACACACGGATCTCCAACTCTTGTCAATACCAATATTATCTGAGGTTTTCCAAAATTAAATATAAGGCTGTATCAAAATTTTAAAATGAATTATTATAATCCATCACAATATGTTAGACATGAAAATTTGTATTGATACAGAATTATTTGAAAAATGCAATACCATTAATGATTTAAAAAAAAAAAACTTCCAACTAGACATAGAGGGGAAAGTAATCAAGTTGATTTAAATTAAAACTAATGTCCTATTTAGTGATGAGAAACCAGATACCTTCCCCCTAAGATTATCAATAAGGCAAGGAGATCACCTTTCACTCCCCTTACTACTCGTTGTACTGGAAGTCCTTGCTAACATAGTAAGAAAAAAAAGTACAAAAAAGGGACACAAGTTTAGAAGAAAAAATAAAGGGCAAATGAAAGCACAGAAGAAGCTGCCCGGTGTCTTAGGGCGTTAGGGAATTGCAAATTAAAACAAGATACCACTGTGCATCTAGGATTATTAAAACCCAAAACACTGACACCACCAAAATACTGATGACAATGCGGAGCAAGAGAAACTCTCACTCGTTGCTTGCGCGAAAGAGAATGGTCTAACCGCTTACATGTAGAATACAGTTTGGACAGTTTTTTACGATGTTCGTTACAGTCTTATCACGTGATCCATCAGTTAGTCTTCTAAATACTTACTCACATGAGTTGAAAACTTACATTCACACAAAAGCTGCCTATAAAGGTCCTATCACTTCATTATTGTAAAATATGGGAAACAACCAAAATGTCATACAGTAGGTGAACAGATAAATTGGTACATCCTAACAACAGAAAATTATTCAGCAATAAAGAAACTATCAAGTTTTGAAAAAACAGGGAGAAACCCTCAATATTTACTATGGAGAAGGCTGTCCACAAAGACTACATACGGTATCCTTCCAACTAAATGACATTCTGAAGAGACAAATATATGGAGATAGTAAAAAGACAAGTGGTTGCTGGGTATTAGGGGTAAGAGTGAAAGACAAGTAGACAGAGTACAGGAAAGTACAGGGCAGTGAAAATATTCTGCAGCACATTGTAATGAAACATATACATGATATTATGCATTTATCAAAACTTCCAGAATATACATAAACTATGTACCTCAGGAAATGATAGCATATCAGTAATAATTCAATTTTAACAAAGGTATCACACTAATGCAGCAAATTACTAACATGGGAAACTATATGTGGAGGAAAAGGATATATAGCAAATTCGCAGTTTCTGCTTCGTTTTTCTATAACCCAAAACTAGACTAAAATATAATCTATTAATAAAAAAAAAACCTAATTTCCAGTCTCAGCTCCACATATAAAGAACTTGGAATTTCTTGCTAAGCTATAACAAATAAAAACACAGGAAGACACGGGAATGACGACTTACCGCAGACTCTAGCAGAAATCACCACTGAAGGAGAACTAGGGTAGGAAAGCCCAAGCGAAGTCCCTCTGTTCCTACAGGCTCAACACTAAGTACTCTGACAGTTAAAAACTCGGGGAGAAGAGTCATAAAATGCCGCCACCAGATATACCTCCGCGAGCTTGACGAGGTTTCCTCAATACGTAATGGGGAAAACTTCCCCCACTTGTGTTTCGGGCAGGGGCTGGGGAAAATTTGAAGTTGGTAAATGTAGATAATTATTCAGGATGAAATGCTGGGTATTTTGCAAGTTATTATACTATTCCTTCTACTTTACTGAATGTTTGAAATTTTCCACAGTAATAAAAACAATGATAGAAAGCTAAAAAAGAATTTTTGAAAAGAAAAAGGACTAACCAGAGCAAACTGCTTTCCCCTTAACAAAGCCTGCCCTCAAGGGAAATTATTTAACCGTAGTTTAACGCGCTGGGGTGTTAGGAGATCCACCTCACCTGCTGAAAGAAAAATAACCAAGTCCAGCCAGTCTAATTTTCTATGGGAAAAAAGTGAAACAGCCAAGTACAGATCATTCTATCCATCCTGTACCACCTAAAGGAAAGGAAAAATCAAACAAAACAAAACTGAGAAATGCTTCTGAAATTCATAGTTCAGAAGAGACATCCATTAACTAAGACTCTGTAATAGATCATGAGGCTTAATCATAGGACTATAGAATGCTTCCCCTCTCCTCATACGCAACACCAAAGGTATTTTTTTTTTTTTAGATTTTATTTATTTACTTGGCACAGAGAGAGAATACAAGCAGGCAGAGCAGCAAGCAGAGGGTCAGGGAGAAGCAGGCTCCTCATGAAGCAGGGAGACCCATGTGGGGCTGGAACCCAGGATCCTGGCATCATGACCTGAGCTGAAGGCAGCTGCTTAACCAACTGAGCCACCCAGGCACCCTGCAAAACTCTTCTTATCCTGGTCCATTCACACAGTACATCATCTCTATCTATGGGGGGGGGGGGAGCATATCAGAAGGGCAAAGAAGACAATTTGAAGAAACAGAGAAAGCATTGGAAATAGACATGGTAAGGATATTGGAATTATCAGACCAGACCAGGAATCTAAAACAGCTGTAATTAATATTCTAAGGGTTATAATGGATGGAACAGATAGCATGCAAGAATACATGGGCCATATGAGCGGAGAAATGGAAACCCTAAGAACCCAAAAGAAATGTTAGAGACAGAACAGACTGTGATAGAAATGAAGAACACCATGAATGGGCTTGTTAGTAGACTGGACACAGCTGAGGAAAAAAATCTTTGCCCTTAATATCTCAACAGGAGCATCCAAACCTTAGGGGAGGGGGAACACCTCAAAACAGACACAATACAATCAGTAGTAATAACATCAGTGTAGCTAAGGATTGCCTACTAATAAATTCTCTAACTTCCACAAACTTGATGAAAAAGTTGTCCTCAAAATACACACTGAAAAGGAAAACTATTCAATTTGTTAATTTCCAAAATGTTTTATTTGTTTTATTAAAACTGAATACTGAAATGCAGCAGATTCAAACATAAAACAATCTTTTTTGTCTTAAAGAATGTGCTAAATTACAAAAAAGAAAAAAAAAGAAAGAAAACAGGAACTATTGGTCCAGGTGCATATTTACTAATATAATAACTTCATATTTTTAGTGGCACTAAAATTCTAAACAACAATAAAAAGAATATATATATACACACACATACACACACATATATATACATATATGTGTGTGTATATATATATATTTGTGTGTGTGTGTGGTTTTGGGGGGGTATTTGTTTGTTGTTTTAAAGAGTTTTTTTATTTATTGGGCAGAGAGAGAGAGACAGCAAAAGAAGGAATACAAGCCAAGGGAGTGGGAGAAGGAGAAGCAGCCCTGCTGCTGAGCAGGGAGCCCAAAGCAGGGCTCCATCCCAGGACCCTGGGATCATGACCTGAGCAGGAGACAGCTGCTTAATCAACTGAGCCACTTGGGTGCCCCTGTGTATGGTTTTCTGTTTGTAGATAAAACATGCTAATTTACTGGTTATGTTCAAAGGATGGGAAAATAAGTGAAGAGTTTGGAATTGGGAAGAGGTATTTATAGTTTAAATTGGAAAAATAACTATAAAAGGAATTTTCATAGAAAAATATAAAATATAAGCATATTAAAATCATTTATTTCAAAGAAGAGACTATTAAAATGGAATGAAAGAGAAAACCTGTCATATACAGAATATAATAAATATATTTAAGGTACAATATTTTCAAAATTTTAAAATCAAAGGAATGTAAAAATATTTATTAACCGAATAAAAGATGAATGGGGGAGACATTTGATTATGTAATACAAAATAGAATTAAGACATAAATCTTGACATTTGGTACTGCTTAATATTAACTACAATCTGAGGGTTTTGAAGGGATGGGGGGATCGGGGTACCAGGTGATAGGTATTATAGAGGGCACAGATTACATGAAGCACTGGGTGTGGTGCAAAAATAATGAATATTGTTAGGATGAAAATAAAAAATAAATTTTTAAAAATATTAACTACAAAGAGAGGTTTGACCAAATTATATAGTCTGTTAATTATATAGTATGTAAATTATATCTAAAGTATAGTACATTATATAGTATATAAATTATATCTCAATAAAACTTTTTTAAAAAAGGTTTCTTTTTGGCATGACCATTAAAGGTAGCAAAGAAGAGCACTACTTGACATCCAAGCATAAGCTGGCAGTTGAAAGCCTACATTAATGTATCACACCATTTTCATTTCTTCTCCCCATTCTTTTTTGTCTCTTTAAGATTCTATATATATATATTTAGAAAGGAAGAGAGAGAGAGAGCACACAAGTGGGGAGATTAGAAGGAGGAGAGAATTAGAGAGAATCCCAAACAGACTCCAAGCTGAGTATGGAGGCTGACTCGAGTCTCCACGCCAAGACTCTGAGATCATGACCAAAGCCAAAAGGTTAAGTCACATGCTTAATCTTGAGCCACCAGGGTGCCTCCTACTCCATTCTTCTTAAGCATCATGGGGCTTCTATTTCTCCAGCTTAGGTTAAATGGGGAAGGATTTATGGTGCCTTTGAAGAGAGCAGCCACCTGAGCTGGGATTCATTACCATTGTGATCTGGTAATTATGTGTCAACAGTATTTAAGAACAACAGTGCCAATTTCATTCTGATTTTCATCCTGTTCTTTATCCACCACCTCAACAGTTGACTCACCTAAACCAACTTTTTTTCATTTCTCTCATTATCATTTTTATGTTTCTGATAGCCTTCTTTGTTCTTTGGAATGGCTTCTCATTACTAAAGTAATACATAGCAGCTATGGTAGCCAGAGGGTGTTTCCTATGTGGTTTATTGCCCTCTGAACATGAGGTTGGAACTGCCTGTATCACAAGGTATATGGTTGTTTGGACCAGAAGGCACATCATTTTGCCTGGGCGATTGCTTGTAGACATAAAACCAATCTCACCTTTACATTTAACCTTTTAAGGGCTTCAGTGATACTTCATTATATAAAGAAGGCAAGACAATCAAGGGGTAAAATTTTCAGCATAAACTTGCTCAATTCATGACTTCATTTATTCCAAATTCGTCAATTCAATTATATCTAAATTATGGAGAATTTTCTGTCTGTTGAGTTCTGCTGGGACTCAGCCAGACTAGTCCATTCTGTTCAATGATGTCTACCATGAAATTGTAAGTCTCCTGATCATTTAACTAACAAATCTGAGAGAATGAAGATTTATCAGAGACTTGCTAATATTTTCAAACAAAATGTCACACTCCTTTGAACTATATTCACAGGCTTCTGTGGTCCTCTCTCTCCTGTGTCATATGCCTGGGAGTATGACTAGTGACTATTGACCATAGCTGAAAAGATCATAAATGATTACAGTATTCCCAACAGAAACTTCCTTGTACAATAACACTTTTTTCAGTTGTTTGTTTTACCTACTTTGATTGACTCTTTTCTTCTGTTTTCAGCAATTCTACTTACACTAAAAATCAATTAAGTACTAACCCAGTTAGTACTTAACTTCTCGGTCTCCTTCTCCCAATTGTCCTTTCCTTATGAATTTATTTTGTCAGCTCAACAGGAGTCAAATCTTTTCACACATAAATAATAAGCAAACATACAAACAAACAAACCTCTACTACAGAAGTTTTGCTGCTTCATTCTGAGAGTGAGTCAGCAACTGTCCCGGCATTGAAACCTGAGCTCACTCTTCCTTCCTCCTTGCCATATTGAATTGTAGGTCTGAAAGTCAATTCTTCCTCTTCAAGATGCCAGCCTGTAAGATCTACAGTGATTAAATAGCAGCAGTGGTCTTGGGTTCTGATTGATAATCAAACTCATAAAGCACTATAGCCTTCACAAAGCACTAAGTTCATCAGCTTTCATGAAGGTTAAAGATCAGGGGACAGCATGCATAGTGGCTGAAGAGCAATTGTCTCTTGAGTCTCAGAACCAGTTTCTAAATATTCCCTAAATTCCATATTAAGAGTATGGCTGAGATCTGGATTTTTTAAATATTTGTATTTATTTATTTATTTATTTATTTATTTATTTATTTATTTATTTTCATGCACATGCATGAGAGAGAGAGAGAGCACGAGAGCGAGTGTAGAAGCCAGGGAAGAGGGAGAGGAAAACTGTGAAGCAGAATCTCTGCTCAGCAGGGAGCCTAACTCAGGGCTTGATCCCAGGGTCCTGGGATCATGACCTGAATGGAAGGCAGATGCTTAACTGATTGAAGCACCCAAGTACCCTTGATATTGGATTAATTAACATGGAGGTTGACTGGATACTCTGACAAAAAAGTTATAGTGTTATCATGGGTGAAAATCTAATTAGAGAGGGTTAATGAGAAATAGAGGAGGCAGTATAGGCAAAAACTATAGTTAACACTCTCAGTGAGATGTACAACAGGGGAATGGGCAGAGACTTGAAGCAAAGGTCAAGTCAGAAATGGATTTGAAATGGAAGCATTTGCTGATGGTGATAAACCAGTAGAGTGGGAAAAATAAAATATGCAGAAGGAAGAGGGATACATCGCTAGAATGATGTACTTGTGTAGGCAAGAAGTGAGTATTGCACATTGTTGGAGTACTCAGAATATTTCCAGATTGTTCTCGGGTGTCATTATGATACTGTCATTTCAGGCTTCAGAAGAGATAAATAAATGCTAGCAACTCTTTGTTTCATTGCTAGTATTTTCGGTTCCTTTTTGAAAATTTAGCATTATAATTTCTTATTGAAATGCTTTAGGGTGTATTTTAATTCAGGGAAATGGGGAAATCCACTAATTGTGTCCCTATTCCATTGGCCTGTGAAGAAATGTTTCCCAAGATTTTAATTGCTCCGAGAAAAGTAACAAAATCAAAATCAGTGTAAAGAATCCATGCATAGCTGAGATTTTCTAGGCACTTAGGCAGGAGAAAAAAAAAAACTGTAACTCACACAACAATGGCACTGTAATCAATGATTTCTGCTGAACTCTTTGCAGAGTATTCACTGGGATTCCAAGTGTGTTTAATATGCAGGAGATGGATGCAATCAGACAAAAAAGGGGAAGGCTTTGCAAATAGGAGGAATGCTCTTCTCTGCTCTGGTTTGTAGTCCCCGCTATACTGATTGTGTTGATAGAGTTTTATTTCTCCCATTTGTTCTTGCCTTTGTCATGATGACATTAATATATTTTTAGGAGCCAAGCAAGGAGAGATGTTGCTTGTATCATGAATTACTAGGATGACAGCAGAGATATTAGATGAAAATCTCTCTCAGGGGGCACCTGGGTGGCTCAGTGGGTTAAGCCTCTGCCTTCAGCTCAGGTCATGATCTCAGGGTCCTGGGATTGAGTTCCACATCGGGCTCTCTGCTCCGTGGGGACCCTGCTTCCTCCCCTCTCTCTCTCTGCTTGCCTCTCTGCCCACTTGTGATCTCTCTCTGTCAAATAAATAAAATCTTTTAAAAAAAAAAGAAAATCTCTCTCAGTACAAGACCAAAGGTGGTAGGTATTAAGGAAGGCACATATTGCATGGAGCACTGGGTGTGGTACATAAACAGTGAGTCTGAGAACGCTGAAAAAAATAAATTAAGATGTTAAGGAAACAAATAAATAAAAGGTAAAAGATTAAAAATATAAATAAATAAATAAATAAATAAAGCAATGCAAAACAAAACATGGAAATCGTTCTTTTCCTTCTCTATTATTTGCTGACCAGCAGTCTGCTTCTTGCTTCTAATCAGATTTCTTCAAGTCCAGAACTATTTAAGCATAGCCATATTTCTTATCCTGGACATTCAAATTTGGCCTCTTTTGTTTTTAAGCCCTCTTTGGGAGTAAATAAATGACTGAGAGTTTTACTGATTTTAAGTTAGAGGATAAGCAATCTGGCCACAGCTAACAGCATCTAGTACTTAAGGGAAGGATTTGACTCCAGTATTAGGTTCTTTCACTTTCCCATCACCTAGCATAGATTGGCTGCAAGTGGCCACAGCAATGTGCATGTGTCCCAACTTGAAATACGTCTTTCAGGCAACTTTGACTTCCTCAGCATTCTTGCATTCCCAGTGATTTAACGATAATGCTTTCCAGCATGTTATTGGTGTCACATAATAATAACAAAATCCCTCCTCTGATTCTAATACATGTTTACCATCTTTTTGAGATTAATCTCAATGAAATAAATTACAGTTTGAAATGTATCTCTCAAGATGAAATTCTGCCAAAATAGAATGTTCCATAATTCATATGATTAGGACAGTTGTGCCATTTCTCTTCTCTGTAGCCCAATTTACAGATGATAGCATAAGGCCCAGGCAAGCTAGTTGATCTCAGGGCACACAGGTTATGTAGCATCCTGTCCTACTGGTGCTTCCACACACCTACCAGGAAAAGACAGCATGATCCAAAAATGCCATGGGACATGAGGTCTTCTAAAAAAACCCCACTGTAATTTTTCAAATTGCTGCCAAATGTCTTCTTCAGAACAGCAGCAAATGTCAATGAAGACTCAAGTATCTGTTCAGGCTAGAATCAATGTTATTCAAACAACAAGAGAAAAACAGACCAGATGCTCTCTGGTGCTGAAGAGAGGAAGAGAGAAGGGCCACTGATTCTACCTATTATTTTGGAGACAATATATCTCTTCTCTGAACTAGAAGATCAGTGTGGCATTGGCTTTGCCTAAACTAGGCTTATTAGTGTGATGACCGAATTCAGCAGTATGTGAGGTTTTTTTTTTGTTTTTTTTTTAGGATTTTACTTACTTATTTGACAGAGATCACAAGTAGGCAGAGAAGCAGGCAGAGAAAGGGGAGGGAAGCAGGCTCCTGCTGAGCAGAGAGCCTGATGTGGGGCTCAATCACAGAAACCTGGGATCATGACCTGAGCTGAAGGCAGACGTTTTAACCCACTGAGCCACCCAGGCACCCCAATATGTGAGATTCTTAACTATTAACATAAAAGTGGCAGCAAATACTACATTGCTACCATCTGAGCAAAACAGCCTATAACATCAGCCTTTACTGGCAATGACAGCACCTTTACCTGGCAATTGTTAAATGTTTCACAGAATTCAAAACAGGAGACTAGAGCTTAGATGTCTGGTTGACTTATCTGCATGCTTGTCTAGACATCATCTTGTAGAAATAGTAAAACTTATGTGTTTGGAGAAAACTTTGATTTTGTGGTGGGTGCTCTGATATAAGCATCAAAAAGAAGTTTAGATCATCTTTATAATTTATATAAAAAGGTTCAAGGGAGTCAAGATGGTGGAGGAGTAGCAGGTTGAGATGACATCAGGTAGCAGGAGTTCAGCTAGATAGTTATCAAACAATTCTGAACACTTACATATCTAACAGGAGATCAAAGAGAAGAAGAGCAGCAATTCTAGAAACAGAAAATTGACCACATTCTGAAAGGTAGGATCTGCGGAGAAGTGAAGATAGACCACGTGGGTTGGGAGGGGGTGGCTGGATCCCAGCAAGCAGCAGAGCAATGGAGCACAAAATCAGATTTTTTTAAAAAGATTTTATTTATTTATTTGACAGAGAGATCACAAGAGGGCAGAGAGGCAGGCAGGGGGATGGGAAGCAGGCTCCCTGCTAAGCAGAGAGCCCAATGCAGGGCTTGATCCCAGGACTCTGGGATTGTAACCTGAGCTGAAGGCAGAGACTTTAACCCACTGGGGGTACACAGGTACCCCCAAAATCAGAACTTTTAAAAGTCTGCTACACTGAGGGACATTGCTCCAGAGGCTAAGTGCGAGTGAAGCCCTTGCAGGGACAGATGGTCTCAGGCCCCACGGGGTCACAGAAGGTCACAGAAGGATCAGGAGACCTGAGTGCAGGAGACCTCACAGGTATTAAAGTGGGGAAGCTGGCTACAGAGACATAGAAGAGGAGTGAGCTCTCAGCTTGGGGTTACCTTAAACTGTAATCCGTGGCACAGTGAGACCACTGCTCTTTGAGCAGGGACCCCACAAGTGACAGATCCAGGGAGACCCCCTCTGGAAGAGCGGCAGGGATCTGCTGGGCTTGGAGACTCCAAACAGGGCTGTGTGACAGAGACAGAAATGCTCAGTCACAGGCTTGATGAGCTTAGAGGGTGGCCAGAGACCAGGGAGATGGGAGTGATTTAGCGCTTTTCTCTGAGGATGCACTGAGGAGTGGGGCCCCTGAGCTCTCAGCAACTTCAGGCCAGAGATTGGAAGGCCACCATTTTCTTTCCCGTCCTCCAGAGCTCCACGGAAAGCATTCAGAGAACAAAAGCTCCCAAGAGTGAACAGGAGCAGATTACTTAGCCTGACCCCTGGCTAGGGTGGTCCAATTCCGCCTCGGGCAAAGACACTTGAGAATCACCACAACAGGCCCCTCCCCCAGAAGATCAGCAGGAACAACCAGCCAAGACCAAGCTCACTGATCAAAATCAGTGGAATTCCAGAGGAGGGGAAAGTGAAGCATGGAATTCATGGCGTTCTCTGCATGATTCTTTAATCTTACAAAATTAGTTAAATACTTTTAATTTTATTTTTTCCTTATTCTAATTTTTTAACTTTTACTCTTTCCTCTTTTAACATTTTTAACTAATACATCTTAACAATACCTATCCTTATTTTTTAATTTATATTTTATTTTCAGAAAAAGAGTATTCATTATTTTTGCACCACACCCAGTGCTCCATGCAGTCCGTGCCCTCTATAATACCCACAACCTGGTAGCCCGACCTCCCACTCCCCACCCCTTCAAAACCCTCAGATTGTTTTTCAGAGTCCATAGTCACTCATGGTTCACCTCCCCTTCCAATTTCCCCCAACTCCCTTCTCCTCTCTAACTCCCCATGTCCTCCATGCTACTTGTTATGCTCCACAAATAAGTGAAACCATATGATAATTGACTTTCTCTGCTTGACTTATTTCACTCAGCATAATCTCTTCCAGTCCCATGTTGCTACAAAAGTTGGGTATTCATCCTTTCTGATGGAGGCATAATACTCCATAGTGTATATGGGCCACATTTTCCTTATCCATTCGTCCATTGAAGGGCATCTTGGTTCTTTCCACAGTTTGGCAACTGTGGTCATTGCTGCTATAAACATTGGGGTACAGATGGCCCTTCTTTTCACAACATCTGTATCTTTGGGGTAAATACCCAGGAGTGCAATGGCAGGGTCATAGGGAAGTTCTATTTTTAATTTCTTGAGGAATCTCCACACTGTTCTCCAAAGAGGTTACACCAACTTGCATTCCCACCAACAGTGGAAGAGGGTTCCCCTTTCTCCACATCCCCTCCAACACATGTTGTTTCCTGTCTTGCTAATTTGGGCCATTCTAACTGGTGTAAAGTGATATCTCAATGTGGTTTTAATTTGAATCTCCCTGATGTCTAGTGGTGATGAACATTTTTTCATGTGTCTGATTGCCATTTGTATGTCTTCATTGGAGAAGTGTCTGTCCATATCTTCTGCCCATTTTTTTGACATGATTGTCTGTTTTGTGTGTGTTGAGTTTCAGGAGTTCTTTATAGATCCTAGATACAAACCTTATGTCTGTGCTGTCATTTGCAAATATCTTCTCCCATTCCGTGGGTTGCCTCCTTGTTTTCTTGACTGTTTCCTTTACTGTGCAGAAGCTTTTGATTTTGATGAAGTCCCAAAAGTTCATCTTCGCTTTTGTTTCCTTTGCCTTTGGAGACATATCTTGAAAGAAGTTGCTGTGGCTGATACCAAAAAGATTACTGCCTATGTTCTTCTCTAGGATTCTGATGGATTCCTGTCTCACATTGAGGTCTTTTACCCATTTTGAGTTTATCTTTGTGTACGGTGTAAGAGAATGGTCTAGTTTCATTCTTTTACATATAGCTGCCCAGTTTTCACAGCACCATTTATTGAAGAGACTGTCTTTTTTCCACTGTATATTTGTTCCTGTTTTGTCGAAGATTATTTGACCATAGAGTTGAGGGTCCATATCTGGGCTCTCTACTCTGTTCCACTGGTCTATGTGTCTGTTTTTATGCCAGTACCATGCTGTCTTGGTGATCACAGCTTTGTAGTAAAGCTTGAAATCAGGTAACGAGATGCCCCCAGTTTTATTTTTGTTTTTCAACATTTCCTTAGCGATTCGGGGTCTCTTCTGATTCCATACAAATTTTTGGATTATTTGCTCCAGCTCTTTGAAGAATACCGGTGGAATTTTGATCAGAATGGCATTAAAATTATAGATTGTTCTAGGCAGTATAGGCATTTTAACAATGTTTATTCTTCTGATCCAAGAGCATGGAATGGTCTTCCATCTTTTTGCGTCTTCTTTAATTTCTTTCATGAGTGTTCTGCAGTTCCTCCAGTACAGATCCTTTACTTCTTTGGTTAGGTTTATTCCCAGGTATCTTATGGTTCTTGGTGCTATAGTAAATGGAATCGATTCTCTAATTTCCCTTTCTGTATTTTCATTGTTAGTGTATAAGAAAGCCTCTGATTTCTGCACATTGACTTTGTATCCTGCCACGTTGCTGAATTGCTGTATGAGTTCTAGTAGTTTGGGGTGGAGTCTTTTGGGTTTTCCATACAAAGAATCATGTCATCTGCAAAGAGAGAGAGTTTGACTTCTTCGTTACCAATTTGGATACCTTTTATTTCTCCTTGTTGTCTGATTGCTGTTGCTAGGACTTCTAATACTATGTTGAACAAGAGTGGTGAGAGTGGGCATCCTTGTCGTGTTCCTGATCTCAACGGGAAGGCTGCAAGCTTTTTCCCATTGAGGATGATATTTGCTGTGGGTCTTTCATAGATAGATTTGATGAAGTTCAGGAATGTTCCCTCTATCCCTATACTTTGAAGCGTTTTAATCAGGAACAGATGCTGGATTTTGTAAATGCTTTTTCTGCATCAATTGAGAGGACCATGTGGTTCTTCTCTCTTCTCTGATTAATTTGTTCTATCACATTGATTGATTTGCGAATGTTGAACCATCCTTGTAGCCCAGGGATGAATCCCATTGCTCATGGTGGATAATCTTTTTAATGTGCTGTTGGATCCTGTTTGCTAGGATCTTGTTGAGAATCTTAGCATCCATATTCATCAGCGATATTGGTCTGAAATTTTCCTTTTTGGTAGGGTCTTTGCCTGGTTTGGGGATCAGGGTGATGCTGGCTTCATAGAAAGAGTCAGGAAGTTTTCCTTCTGCTTCAATTTTTTGAAACAGCTTCGGGAGAATAGGTGTTATTTCTTCTTTGAAGGTTTGGTAGAATTCCCCAAGGAATCCATCAGGTCCTGGGCTCTTGTTTTTTGGGAAGTTTTTGATCACTGCTTCAATCTCGTTACTAGATATCAGTCTATTCAGGTTGTCAATTTCTTCTTGGTTCAACTTTGGGAGTTTATAGTTTTCCAGGAATGTATCCATTTCATCTAGGTTGCTAAGCTTATTGGCATATAACTGTTGATAATAACTTCTGATGATTGTTTCTGCTTCCTTGGTGTTCGTTGTGATCTCTCCCTTTTCATTCACAATTTTATGAGTTTGGGCTTTCTCTCTTTTCTTTTGGATTAGTGTGCCCAATGGTTTATCGATCTTATTGATTCTTTCAAAAAACCAGCTTCTAGTTCCTTTGATACATTCTACTGTATCTCTGGTTTCTACCTCATTGATCTCAGCTCTAATCTTGATGATTTCCCTTCTTATGTGTGGAGTTGGTTTGATTTGTTGTTGATTTTCCACTTCTTTAAGGTATAGAGACAGCTGGTGTGTTCCAGATTTTTCAATTTTTTTGAGGGAGGCTTGGATGGCTATGTATTTCCCCTTTAGGACCGCCTTTGCTGTATCCCATAGGTTTTGGACCAAAGTGTCGTCATTCTCATTGGTTTCCATGAATTGTTTCAGCTCTTCTTTGATCTCCTGGTTGATCCAAGCATTCTTAAGCAAGGTGGTCTTTAGCTTCCAGGTGTTTGAGTTCCTTCCGAACTTTTCCTTGTGATTGAGCTCTAGTTTCAAAGCATTGTGATTTGAGAATATGCAGGGAATAATCTCAGTCTTTTGATATCGGTTGAGTCCTGATTTGTGACCCAGTATGTAGTCTATTCTTGAGAAGGTTCCTTTTGCACTTGAGAAGAATGAGTATTCTGTTGTTTTAGGGTGGAATGTTCTGTATATATCTATGAGGTCCATCAGGTCCAATGTGTCATTCAATGCTCTTGTTTCTTTATTGATTTTCTGCTTCGATGATCTGTCTATTTCTGAGAGAGGCATGTTACAATCTCCTACTATTAATGTATTCATATCAATATGACTCTTTATCTTGATTAACAGTTTTCTTATGTAATAGACTGCTCCCATATTGGGGGCATAGATATTTACAATTGTTAGATCATCTTGGTGGATAGTCCCTTTAAGGATTATGTAGTGTCCTTCTGTATCTCTGACTACAGTCTTTAGTTTAAAATCTAATTTATCTGATATGAGAATCCCTACCCCAGCCTTCTTTTGAGACCCATTGGCATGAAAGATGCTTCTCCATCCCTTCACTTTCAGTCTGGGTGTATCTTTAGGTTCAAAATGGGTCTCTTGTAGACAACATTTGGATGGATCCTGTCGTTTTATCCAATCTGCAACCCTGTGCCATTTTATGGGTGCATTTAGGCCATTCACATTGAGAGTGATTATTGATAGACACGTTTTTATTGACATCGTGTTACCTTTGAAGTCTTTCTTACTGTAGATTGTCTCTATATTTCTGTTCAATGCTATTCTTGGGATTTTTCCTCTTTTATATAACCCCCCTTACAATTTCCTGAAGTGTTGGCTTGGTGGTTGCATAGTCTTTTAAGCCTTGCCGGTCTTGGAAACTCTTTATCTCTCCATCCATTTTGAATGTCAGTCTTGCTGGATAAAGTATTCTTGGCTGCATGTTCTTCTCACTTAGTGCCCTGAATATATCTTGCCAGCCATTTATGGCTTGCCAGGTCTCTGTGGACAATTCTGACGTTATTCTGATGGGTTTTCCTCTGTAAAGGAGGAGCCTCTTTGTCTAGCAGCTTTCAAGAGAGTATACCTACAATTATGATTCCTCAATTTGACTATCAGGTGTCTTGATGTTTTTCTGGAATCTATAATCCTGGGTGGAGACCATTCAGCCTCTAGTACATGAACACTGGTTCCATTCACTAGATTGGGAAAATTTTCATGAAGAACTTGTTCCACTATATCTTCTCGACTTCTTTCTTTCTCCTCCCCTTCAGGGATTCCAATAATTCTGACGTTGGAAAGCTTCGTGGCATCTTTATTTCCCTGATTCTGTTTTAGTGATTTCTAAGCTGTTTGTTCCAGGCTTCCTCTTGATCCTTTCTCTCTATCTGTTTGCTTTCCAGATCACTAATTCTTTTTTTTTTTTTAAGATTTTATTTATTTATTTGACAGACAGAGATCACAAGTAGGCAGAGAGGCAGGCAGAGAGAGAGGCAAGCAGGCTCCCCACAGAGCAGAGAACCCGATGCGGGACTCGATCCCAGGACCCTGAGATCATGACCTGAGCCAAAGGCAGCGGCTTAATCCACTGAGCCACCCAGGCGCCCCCAGATCACTAATTCTATCTTCTGTCTCAGTTACCCTCGCTTTGAGAGAATTTAGATTAGATTGGAACTCATTGAAAGCATTGTGAACCTCAGCCCTGGTAGCTTTTAGCTCTGCCTTAACATTGTGAACATCCTGTCTGGTCGCTTTCAGCTTGGCCCTAATCAATTCCGTTTGGTCATCCATGGCTTTCTCCAACCTAGCTATTGCCTGGATAATTGTTAGCCTGAATTCTCTTTCCGACATATTGTCTATGTTGATAGCCATTAGCTCTGTTGCAGAAGGTCCATCCTCTGTATTTTTCTTCTGTTGGGCATTCCTCCTCCTAGTCATTTTGGTGAGAGATGACTGAACAGATGTAGCTTGATATATCGACTGTGGTGCAGTCAGGGTGCACCCTGGAACACTTCTGATCAATTAGGATTCCCCACCCAAATGAGAGAAAAAAGAAAAGGAAAAAAAAAAAGGGAGAGATAGGAAAGAAAAGGAAGATGAAAGAGAAGGTTCAGCCGAAATGGGCCCCAAGGTAAGATTTATGAGGTATACAAACAAAAACAGACAAACAAAAAGACTGATAAAAGTATATAACAAGAGAAAAAATAATATACATATATGCAAATAAAGGAAGAACCTCGTCGAAAAGAACCCCAAGTGTAAGATTTATATACTATCAGGACAAACACAAAAACACAGAAACACTGGTGGAAGAAAAAGATGGGAGAGTGGTTATAAATTCTCAGTGTGGGTGAGGAAGGTTGTTTTGATCCTTCCTGGATGTATCTTGATATCTTTGTTAAAGGACTCAACTTTCCTAGGATAAAGGGGGATTAAAAATTGGTTTACCGGGGCGCCTGGGTGGCTCCGTGGGTTAAGCCACTGCCTTCGGCTCAGGTCATGATCTCAGGGTCCTGGGATCGAGTCCCGCATCGGCCTCTCTGCTCAGCAGGGAGCCTGCTTCCCCCTCTCTCTCTGCCTGCCTCTCCATCTACTTGTGATTTTTCTCTGTCAAATAAATAAAATTTTTTAAAAAATCTTAAAAAAAAAATTGGTTTACCTATAGGGGTAGTATTGAATGGGGAAAGGGGATTATTTGAAGTTTAACACTATATGAATATTAGAAAATAAAAATTAAAAAGTAATAACTAGACTAAACTAAACTAAAATTTTAAAAAATTCAAAAAAATAGAAATGCAAAAGAAAAACAAAGGTGTATGCATCAAAACGTTCAGGTTAGAAGGTTATTATGGAATTTGATGTACTGGACAGCTCACTGTGATGGTAAATAGGTTAAAAAATTATCTATATTAAAAAAATGAGCCAGAATAGTAGGAACAAATTAAAAATAAATTCGTTCTGGGGGAGGGGCCTGCCACGTGGGTTTTCAGTCAGTGATGTTCCCTGAGTTAAGTCCTCTAGTCCCCCTAAAGGGGCGGTGCTCAAGCGGGTGGGCTCTGAGGAAACCGGTTTTTTCAGGCTTTTGTTCTCTGGAGGTTTTTAATGTTTGTTCACCTTTTTTTCCCCCCTCTCACCTTGACCACTTTTGATGGTTTTTGTAGGTTTAGAGAAAAGCAAACTGCACCCTGACCTCCCTCTCAGAGAGAAGCCTCAGTCTGTTCTTCTGTGGGTTTTGCAGAGCCCATATAAATTTCCCCTTGGCCGCTGGCAGAGCAGCTTCCGAGTCGCGATCCCTGGGGACGCAGGATCTTCTGCTTGTACCCAAAATCATGGCAGCGGCTGCTGTCTGGAAGATTCAGACCACCAGAGAGGTTCTAAGCAGCGATCACACACTGAGATTTTCCCGCTGGCCCGGGCTGGGAGTGCCTGGTCTTTCTGGGTCTAAGAACGCCCAGCTTGCGCACACCTCTTTCAGGGGAGGCTGTGGGTCGTGCGTGCTTCTCAGGCTCTGCGAATAGGGTGCAGGTCCGAAAGCACCAGGCTGGGCCTTCGCGCACCTCTCTCGGGGGAGAGTTTGGGGAGCGCATCTTGGGCTCTGAAACAATGGCGCGTATCAAAGAGCGCCAGCTGGGCCTTTGTACCTCTCTAAAGGGAAGATGAGGGGCGCGCGCATCTGAGGCTCTGTAGCAGGGCTCGCGCGTTCTGCCATCCGCGTGGCTCCCATTTCCTCACAGGAGCCAGAACCCACGCATTCTTGGGCACGCTGGTGGCTCAGGGACCAAGACCTGGTTTCTCTGCTGCACTCTCTGGCTCAGCGCCGGGGAGGCTGTCCTGGGACCGGGGACTTAAGCCCTGTCCATAGCCACCCCGATTCCCACAATTCCCCCCCCCCATCCTTTGCTCTTTTGGAGTGCTTTCAACCAGTCTCCAAGTTAATGCTGGCCCCCAGACACAGTGCACTCTCGCTCGTATTAGGGGTATTACTTTCCAACCGCTCACCTCTGGTGGCTCCCTCCCTCTTTTGTTTATCTTCCGATATCAGTCTGCCTTTCCCACTCCGCTTTACCTGCCCACTGGCGTCTTCTGCCCCTGTAGAGATCCAGATGTGTATAATTCTGATCTCAGGCTGATTTCATGGGTGATCGGAGTTCTTTGGTAGGTAATCAGCTCACTTCAGGGTACAAGTTGAAAAGGCGCCTCCTCCTACTTCCCTGCCATCTTGTCCCCCCAAACATCTTCTATTCTTAACAGCTTGAAAGAATTAGTTTGGTTGTTAAGAAATTCTACAGAGTTACACTTTTCATCATCTGTACAATGATCTGTAAACATTGAATGAACAGGATTTGACAGGATAGAGGAAGAATGGACTTTGCTGTGGGGTTTGTGACACTGTTTACTCACTGTTGCCCCCGTGTGGCCACTCTCCAGATAGCACGTGATCAAATGGGTTTGAATTTACTGGATTCAAGGGAGAATAAGACCCAAGAAGGTTGGTCCCTGAATTCCTTACCTCCTAAAAACCATCCTCTTATGAGCAGTGCTATAGATCATGTATCTCTTAACTAGATATTAGCGTTAGGGTCAGGGTCAAGTTACATATATTAACTAGGGACAGCTTTTTGTAGGCCAATCTTACTTGCCTAAGCGGTTTTTAAAAACTATAATGGGAGAGGATATAGTCACCAAAGCACTGAGCACACGACCTGTCCCTGGAAACAGGTCACTAAATATAATTATTGTTTCCTCTTAGCTGAGGGCTAGGAGCTGGTCCTATAGGTACTTGGCAGGTAGCATCTGTGGCCAGCTGGCCATCTCCCCCTGACAGCCACACTCAGCTCAGCAATCCTCTGCTCTGCTCAAGGGCAGCAAAAAGATAGACCAGTCACAGGAGGGACTCCCTCCTGTCAGGTATGGCTTGATTCAGACAGGTAGAGAAGTGGGCCAGCTCACATGCCCATGACATGTTCCTTTGGTTCCTTGCTATTGGCCTCGCCTTTGTGTCACCCTGGTCCTGAACCTTTAGCTCCTGAGAGAACTCAGGTTTGCAGATTTGTGTTGACATTTTGAAGTGTTGTGTTGCCTTTGTTCCCTGTCCTGGGGTTGGAGATGAAGGTGAGAAAAGTCATCCTACTCTGGAAGCAACAAAAAGAAATATCAAGTGTGCTCTGCTGCCAGCACCTCAGGTTTGAAATCCATGGCGAACTCGTACTTCATGTTCTACACAATCAGCTTTAGGGACTCACAGACACAAGTGAAATGAAATCGTATTGAAAGTAATCTTGTTGCCAAACTTTTGCCTTGCAGAAGACAGTTTAGGAACATCGCCCCTTGCCTGAGCTGTCATTTCTGGTCTGGCCAATGCCCAATCACACTGACACATGTAGCCACATAAGGGCACAGCTGTGACATCCTCCTGGAGCACCCCTGGTCCTCCTGCCCCCCAGTCTCACAAACCCTGCACACCCCCAGTCCTCCCAAGCATCCCCATAGTGACACAGCTATGATCGCCCTCCTGGAGCATTCCTGGTCCCCTGACCCCCAGGTCTGGCCAACACTGCACACCCCCAGTACTTCTGTGTGTCCCCGTCACGGTACTTGTCACACAAGGCTATCATTTGTTGTCTCTTGGGCTGTTCTTTCTGCTTGGAGTAGATCTCTCTCACAGATGCCTGGCTGGATGACAAGTGGATGAATGGTTTCAGGATCTTTTGTCCTGGAGCAGCAGGCATCCTATAAAACCCCGATGGGCAGGGGGAGTCTCTGTTCCTCTGTGTGCCCCCAGCCTCGGTGGAACCTAGTGTCCAGGACAAGAGACTTGGGAGTCCACCCAGATGAATTTTGTTCTGTGAAGGTGGCTTCCCTCTGACATCACTATGCAACCACATTGCATGGCCATTCCTGTAGGACAGAAAGCATGCTGCTCTATTGTATCCTCCTTGCACACCGTGGCTACCAAAGAGGAAACACACGCTCACCCTCACAAGCTGACACTTACACCTCCGTTTCTGAGCATCACTACCATGGAAATGACAGGGAATTCCCATTGGGCTGCAGACCTATAAACTGCCATTCAAGGTGTCAGTAGAGGAGGATGGAGATGGCGTTCAGGCTAAAAGGATGGAAGTCCTTGCCTCTGGAGGTGAAGAATTTAGATTTGACCCATAAGGCGCTATGTTCCACTCAAAGAAGGGACATGATCTTTGGATCTTTGATACCAGGGCATCGGCACAGACTTTTCTGGAAAGTCTTCTTTAAAGACTTTCTGTCATGTGTTGCAGTCCATGTGGTGTCTCTGACAATTACTCTGCTTTTACATTGTGGCTTGATAGCAGTCACAGACCATCCATAACTAGTGGTCCAGACCCACTTGATTGAAAGAATATGGGGAAAGGTCTCATTTGGCCCATGGGTGGTAGTTTCCCACACCCCAGATATGCAACATGATGGATGGTGGGGGAGAGGGCTCTTCTTTCCCAGTGGCAGAGTGAGAAAACACTGGAATGTATCCTGCTTGACCGCAGCCCCTGCACTTGAAAGGAAAACAAAATGATAATGAGATTGGCCAACAATTACAGCCTCAGGAATTCTCCCCCTCAACCCCCACCCTTCTCTGAAGGCCTCAAGCTTCCCATAAAACATTTGTCTGTGGTTGAATTCCATGTAGGTATTGTCTGGCTGAGTCATCCCCATGGCCTGGAGGGTATATTTTGCAGGTTATATACCACACAGATGATCATCTTGTTAGGTCAAGACCATGAACACATTTAGGGTTCTCCTGAGTTAGCAGAGGATCTAGCATGTGTGTACTTCCAGGCGAGTCTGATTCAGCCATCTGCAATGTTATGGAGTACCTGAATTCCTGGGCCCTCTATGGCACTGGAACAGGCCTGATCTAGGCTGCTTTTGCAGTTGTAATGGAAAAGACCCTGGCCTGGGTATTACACCCCATGCTTGGTTCTGCAGGCTAAGATCCAAGGTACCTCCCACTTCTTGGCTGGAAACAGGTAACATTCCCATGGGTGAAATAATCCCTGGATCCAGGGAATGGAGCCATGGAGTTTGGCACAGGTTGTTATGACCTCTGTTGTAATAATGACTTTTCTATTGGCCATGGTGGCCAGATCTTCTGAGATGCATCTGTTAATATAACAGATATTAATTTCTGATAGTAAGTGGGTCCAAGGTGCTGTCTTACTGATTAAGTTCTAGAACCTAGGTGAGGTTTGGTGGGCTGAGGTCCGGAGCCGATGACCAAGAAAAAATTCTTGAGACATCTTTGGTGCAAAATGGTGGTTTATTAAAGCACGGGGACAGGACCCGTGGGCAGGAAGAGCTGCTGCCCCGGGTTGTGAGGGATGGCAGGTTATGTATCCTGCTGTTGGGGGAAGGTGAGGGGAAAGGAGGTTTCAGTGGAGTTTTCATATGCTAAAGAGGGCCTACAAGGTGCCAGGATGTTCCAGGCCTGCCGGAGGCCTTGCCCTTGCTGCTGGATCAATGTTGTCTTTAGACCAGCCATTAACATTAAGATCGTTGGAAGACTTTTTGGTGGGGTGTCACAATCCTGCTATCAATCGTCTTTGTTAGTGAGATTTAGGACATTTGTAAGCCAGCTTTTGCTTTGTCCTCAGCCAGTCTCCTGCTCCCTCATCATTACCACCTAACACCTCAGTCCCAGCACCTCAGTACTACTGTAACTGTGCAGAGACAGTGGCTGAGAATGAGCAAAGTGGATGGAGTGCACAAGGGAAGCATGTGTTTGTGTGTGTAGGGGGTTGCAGATAAGGTGCTCTGGCCAAGATGTAGCTACAAAAAAGGGGAGACAAGATGGTGGGGAAGTAGGAGGAGGCACCGTTTCAACCTGCCCCCTAAAGTGAGCTGATTACATACCAAAGAACTCCAATAACCCATGAAATCAGCCTGAGATCAGAATTATACACGTCTGGATCTCTACAGGGGCAGAAGACGCCAGTGGGCAGGTAAAGCGAAGTGGGAACCTCGGACTGGTATTGGAAGATAAACAAAAGGGGGAGGGAGCCACCAGAGGCGACCAATTGGAAAGTAATACCCCAATATGAGAGGGTCCTGCATCTGGGGACCAGCATTAACTTGGAGACTGGTTGAAAGCACTCAAAAAGAGCAAAGGATCATGGGGGGGAAATTGTGGGAATCAGGGCGGTTAGGGACAGGGGCTTAAGTCCCTGGACCCAGGAAAGCCTCCCCTGGTGTTGAGCCAGAGAGAGTGTGGCGGAGAAACCAGGTCTAGGTTCCTGAGCCGCCAGCACGCCTGAGAACGTGTGGGGTCCAGCTCCTTTGAGGGGCTGGGAGCCTCGCCAGATGGTAGAACACCGCGCAGTGCTATCAGAGCCTGAGACACGTGTGCCCCACACCCTCCCCTGGGAGAGGAGCGCATGGGTGCCAACCCAGTGCTCTCTGACCTGGAAAGACCAGGCACTCTCAGCCCGGGCCAGCAGGTGTTATGCCCGAGTTTTCACGTCCGAGAGACCACCAAAGAGCCAAGCACCGATGCAATCACACGAGGGTTTATCTGACAAGCTTAAGCTTGGGCCCAAGTATACCCAATGCAGCAGAGTAGGGACTTGGACCCCGATCCAGATTACAGTCAGAGTTTTTAAAGGCAGAGTAGGGGTGGACTCGGTGGTTGGTGAAGACAAAGGGGGTTATGGATGATGTAAGTCTCTAAGGAATTTTGGAAGCAAGGTCTCCAGGACCTTGAGGGGCTAGCTGTTGTCTGGGAAATGGATATTCATTACCAATAATAAAAATCTTCTTGTGAGACCCTTTAGATGTATATTGATGAAGTTCTAGAACCTAGGTGAGGTTTAGTGGGCTGAGGTCTGGAGCCGATGACCAAGAAAGAATTCTTGAGACATCTTTGATGCAAAATGGTGGTTTATTAAAGCATGGGGACAGGACTGTGGGCAGTAAGAGCTGCTGCCCCAGGTTGTGAGGGATGGCAGGCCATGTACCCTGCAGTTGGGGGAAGGTGAGGGGAAGGGAGGCCTCAACGGAACTTTAACATGCCAAAGAGGGCCTACAAGGTGGCAGGACACCCGAGGCCCCACGACTTCATCAATGCTGTCCCCTGGCAAGCCATTAACATTTCTACTATAAAGTGTCTTTGTTAGTGAGATTTGGGTTTAGAAAAAATTTAACTTTATTTAGGGCTTGAGGAACTGAGTTATTTGCCTCTGGAAATTGTGCTATATATAAGGTAACTTCTTTGTTTGTAGATCTCTAGGACATTTGTAAGCCAAAGGAGACTCCTGTCTTATAGGATTGTGATTTCTGCAAGTTAACTATTTGTTTCTAATGGCCATCAGGGGTGCCTGAGGAATGCTCCACATATTACCAAGGGGAGCGGATGGAGAGGGTGTGCAAGGTGCCAGCTTTTGCTTTGTCCTCAGCCAGCCTCCTGCTCCCTCATCAATATCAGTGGGTCATATGCTTGGGAATGATCGCTGACACTATCTTGGAGGTTTAGAGATAAAGTTTCACATTTCTCCTATCAAGTGTCCTTGTTAGTGAGATTTAGGTTAGGAGAAATTTAACTTTATTTAGGGCTTGAGGAACTGAGATATTTGCCTCTGGAAATTGTGCTATTGTTAAGATAGCTTCTTTGCTGTAAATCTCTAGGACATTTATAAACAGAGGGAGACTCCTGTCTTGCAGGATTGTGATCTCTGCAAGTTAACTATTTGCTTTTCCCCCAGGGAGCCAGGGGTGGCTGAAGAAAGTCACACATACTACAAGGGGAGGGGAGCGGGTGGAGAGGGGGTGCAAGGTGCCAGCCTCCGATTTGCCAAAATGGCTGTACTTATGTCAGGGCTATACTCGAGGTGAGTACAGCCTTGTTTTTCTTGGCCTCCACATGGGAAAATCTCAGTATGTGATCGCTGCTTGGAACCTCTCTGGCGGTCTGGAGCTGCCCAGACAGCCACCGCTGCCATGGTTTTGGATACAAACAGGAGATCCTACATCCCCAGGGACCCCGACTTGGAACCTGCTTTGCCAGCAGCTCCGCAGCACCCACAGGGGAGCAAACTGAGGCTTCTCTTTGAGAGGGAGGTTGGGGTGCCGTTTGCTTTCCTCTAAACCTCCAAAAACCATCAAAAGCTGACAAGGTGAGAGAAAACAAAAAAAAACAAAACGAACATAAAAACCTCCAGAGAACAAAAGCCTGAAAAACCGGTTTCCTCAGATCCCACCCCCTTGAGGAGGGCGGGAGGACTTAACAGCAGGGAACATCATTGACTGAAAACCCACGTGGCAGGCCCCTCCCCCAGAAAACAAACCAGGAAAGAAAAAAAAAAAAAAAAGACAACAAGAGAATGACCACCACTTAATAGAGACAACTTTTATTTTTAACTCTTTCCCACTATTCTGGTTCATTTTTTTTTATAGATAATTGTCGCGAGCAAAACCCCTGCGTCCCACCGGGAGGTTGCAACGTGTAAAGAAGAGATAGAGAGATGGATATGATGTAACTCACTTGATCTTTATTGGGACGAGGTCCGCACCACTATCATGGCCCGGTCACGGTCCCCTGACATTGTCACGGAGAAGGAGACGTCGCCTCACAATCTAGACAGAGAGGTCACCGCAGAAGTTGAGACTGAGAACCAGCGAGTGGTCGGCAACAAAACTGTCGGGGCGTCGGTAACACCGGCGATGATGTCCTCCCGACAGGGAACTCGCTTCACCTCAGTCCAACCCGATGCCTCTTTATATACTGTGCTAAGTCTCCTTCATAAACATGTTACATCACTTATTTTTCTTATGCTTACACACCAAAAACATACACACGTCGTAAACATGTTTTGGTCTACGATATTTCGCACAAAAAAATATTTACAACTTGTTACTCCGCGCTAATCATCACTACATGCATATGGTCTAGGCTTACTTGCTATGTGGTTAGTTTGCAATTTGTTCCTGTTTTTCATTTAGTAGGGGTTTGTACTTACTACATATTATTTATTTATTCATTTATTTATTACACTTTATTTATTAAAGGTTCGTACTCACTACAATAATTTTTTAACCTATTTACCATCACAGTGAGATGTCCAGTACATCAAATTCCATAATAACCTTCTAACCTGAACTTTTTGATACATACACCCATGTTTTTCTTTTGCTTTTCTATTTTTTTAATTTTTTCAAATTTTAGTTTAGTTTAGTTTATTTATTCTTTTTTTATTTTTATTTTCTAATATTCATATAGAGTTAAACTTCAAGGTAACCCCTGTTCCCCAATCAATGTTACCCCTATAGGTAAACCAATTTTTAATCCCCCTTTATCTTAGGAAGGTTGAGTCCTTTAACAAAGATATCAAGATAACATCCAGGAAGAATCAAAATAACCTTCCTTGCCCACAGGAGAATTTAGAACCACTCTCCCAAGATGTAGCTCCAACTTATTTAGGTTCAAGAGGGTGTGAGGAATCCTGGTGTTTCACCGTCCGTCATTTTGCAGATGGAGACTATGCCTTTTGCATGGAGTATGGAAAGACTTGTTCCAAGTATTCTCTTGTTGGTACAGAAGTCGGGGAGAGCAGCACCCTCCATCTGCTTGGATATGCATGAGAGGCTGAGTGCTCTCAAGAAGCTGTCTGGCTTTTGCAGGGCTCACTGTGAGCCTATACACAGGACTGATGAGGACAGTTTACAGTTTCATTCTGAGGATGGAGTCTTGGAAGAATGTGGTGCCCTGGGTAATCCTGGGAAGGGGATAGACCTGGAGTCCACTGTAGAATTACTTCGTGGGAGTGGTGGTGATCTGCAGCATCTGCTTCATGAGATGTCTGTCATTTATTGAGTTCTGGGTATGGTTTCTGTGACTGTGTCCTAATGGTTGGAACTTCCAAGGAGTGAGATTTTTTGGCTTCACTGTAAGAGTTGGTCCACTGGGAGTTGACAAGTCCCATTCTGCTGCTGAGAAGTGTGCCTCCAGAGGTTGGGAGTACAAGCCTAGAGGTCCATGATGAGGTGGTTACAGTGGTCAGCGTGCTATTGTTATTGAAGTTTTTATGGGTGAATTCCATAGGATGAGATGTTAGATATTATGGTTAGGGATCCTCATTAAGTGCCCATCAAGGGTGCTTTTTCTGAGTTTCATATTTGATATCTTTTTATTGCTTCTAATAGCCCTCCTTGTACTTGGTATTCCAATGAGCAGTGCATTACAACATTGCCTGCATTTGACCCATGTGGTGATGAGAATTTGAGAAAAGAAAACGCTGTCAGTGCTCCCACAAATTATACACTGGAAGAAAAAAATTATAAAATTTTATTTTAGACACAAAGTAGGAAGTATCCTGCTGTGATTCTTAGTTTAAAGCATGGAAGTGGGCCCTCTTTCAGTACTGGTAATGAAATGAGTACCATAGGCCTTCCTAGGGAACATTATCGGATACTATTGGAAACTTGGTCTTTGTTATTGTGGCAGAATCAGGAGTTGACCAATTATTTGTCTCCTGTTTCATTTTCCATGAACATTTCTCCTGTATTTGGATTCACACCTCTACCATTGTGAAGTCATGCCAGCTTTGGCAACAGCTCACCCTTCTCTGTCGAGGGTATGTTTGGGCCAAGATAAAAGCTGTTTCTGGGTACCTGGGAGACTCTAGGACCAGAATACTGTCAGTAGGGAGTTACTGGGATCCTGAATTCCAAACCAGTTCCTGACACCCAGACGAAATACATTTCAGATTTAGAAAGTCCAGATAGAAATTTTGTGTCCACGATGACAACTCAAGAAAATGTGTCATCCCTAAACCTAACCTTTATCCTTAACTTTTTTTTTAAAGATTTTATGTATTTATTTGACACACAGAGATAGAGAGCTCAAGTAGGTAGAGTGGAAGGTAGAGGGATGGGGAGAAAGCAGGCTTTCCACTCAGCAGGAAGCCCAATGCAGGGGTCAATCCCATGACCCTGGGATCATGACCTGAATGGAAGGCAGCTGCTTAACCAACTGAGCCACACAGGTGCCCCCCTTAGCCCCAAACTTTGACACTAACTTAAAGCCCAAACTGGAACCCTGAATCCCAACCAGAAATTGAACCCAAAGCCTGGACTCCAAACCTGAGCCCTGGATCCAAGTCCTGAACCATGAACCCAAACCCTAAACCAGAACTCCGAGTTAATGAACCCTAAACCCAAATCCAAGCATGAACCCAAACCCCAAATTTGACCTTGAACTTTATCCCATTATCCCTGAGTCTTTAGCCCTAAATCATAAACTGAAAGCCCTAATCTCTAACTCTGTTTCCTTGCCCCTCCCTGTAAATCCTCACCCTGACCCTAAACCTAAACACTGATCTAGAACTCTGACTGAAACCTGAACCTGAACCCACATTCAAACCCTTCACCACACTTTGTTTATGCATTCGCCATTGATATGAATATTTGCACTTTCTACCTTTTGATTCTTGTGAACATTGTTTGGGTTGGGGGGTTAGGTTAGGGTCTTAGATTGGGGACAGAGCCAGGCTTGAGGGTAAGTTGAGGTCAGAGTGTGGGTCTGCGCCAGGGTCATGGTCATATTTGGTGCCATGTGGACACTGAGTGGCAGGATCTCCCTTCTAGCCTCAACTTCTGGCGTCCCAGTCCACTTTACTAAGGCTTCGCTTCATGCTTTCCACAGTTCTAACCAGGTTGTTGTGGAGTGTTGTAGAGAATTGTAATTCCAAATCCCACTGCTTCTACTCCACCCAAGACACAGGCACCCCTAATTTAATCCTCCCATGAGTCCCTTGCTAGCATGCGGCCTCCTGCAAGGGAGTGTGGCCTCTCCACAGTGGGTGAACTGGATCTGGCAGGGCTTGGTCTCCATCCCAAACGAAGTCTGATGTCTTCTCTGCTTCTGTGATGTGGTGCTAACATGGATGTTTGGAAGAGTCATCTCTTCTGTGGTGATTTCAATGTGCAGTCAACTTGTTACAGAAGCACAAATGTGCTTTATCTCCACACTCAGATTCCCTGTCATTTCTTAACCACATTTGCCACTTCAGATGGGATGCTTCAGTGTGTTTAACCCCAAACAGGAACAGTGTCCTGCAGAACCACCACATGACCTGAAATGAGGAGATCCTTACAGGTTCCACCTTATAAAAAAGACCACAGACCCACTTCAACTGTGTCCACCTGCCTGACCATCTGAAATGTCTTTTATTATTCTCTAGGTTTCTTCTGCTGCTTAGGGTAAGGGTTAGGCATTAGAGGTCAGGAGATAAGGTTACAGTTTAGGATTTAGGATTAGGGTTAGTTTAGGGATAAGGTGAGGGTCAGGCTCAGAGTTTGTGTTCGGGGGGTTGATGAAAGTGGGGAATTGCTGGGATGCACCCAGTTTTGCCTTCAGATTTCTCCTGCCCAGAAACCTTTCTGGTGTTCCAAATGGCAGTGTTCTTCTGTGTTTCAGGCTTAGTCTTCCAATATTGCTCAGCTGTCCACACTCCCTTGGGCATTAAAGGCAGACCCTTAGGGATAGACCTCTTAGAACACAACCTAGTGTAAATGTTAGGTGCTAGGCCATGGCAGGACCAAAGTGAAGGTGCATTGCAGCTTCCCAGGAGGCTGAGATGAGGGCATGGGGAAGGATGACTGTCAGGATCCAGATTTGTGTCCAGGGGTCCACTGAATGTGGGCATGGCCTCAGGTGGACATGCAGATTTCTCCTACTCTGAATCCTTATCAGATTTCCAATTGGCATGGATTCCTTCTGGGTGGCAGGCAGAGTCCTCTGGTATTGTTCTGGTGTCACCAACATGTAAGGCATGCATGCCAGAGTCTGGGGACAGAATTCTGAAAACCCAGCCTAGGGCTAAGGTTAGGGCCTATGAGCACATCAGGCATGAACTTCCCAGGGTGTTTAAACCTCTACTGGGGGATGAGTTGATAGAGAACATCAAGCTCCAGCTTTGTATCCAGGGGGCCAGTGAAGGTGGGGGTGACCTCAGATGGGCATGCAGATTTCTCCAGTACTGAATCTTTGCCAGAATTCCAAAGAGAAAAATTTCCTTCAAGGCCAGCTGAGTCCTCTGCTGTTGCCCAAGTGTCCTGAACTCCTGCCCTTTAGAGCATGGACACTAGGGATGGACCCCTCAGAACACAATAAAGGGTTAGAGTTGGACCTAGGGGCATGGAAGGACCAATCTAAAGGTGTTTTAGGTGTGTTCCCAGGGCTGACAGGGTGAGTGCTCTCTCTGAGTTTGTATCCAGAGGTCCACTAAATATGGGCGTAGCCTGAGCTGGGCATGCACATTTCTCCTGTTCTGAAACCTTTCTGAAGATCTAAATGGCACGGTGTCCTTTTGGCTGACAGACTGTGTCATCTGGTATTGCTCTGGTGCCCCCAGTCCCTGGGGATTTGAAGCAAGGCCCTTGGGGAAGGTCCTCTCAGAACCCATCCAAGGGTTAGTGTTAGTGACTAGGGGCATGGCAGGACTTATCTGAAGAGTCCATGGAGAGCTGTCAAAGGGGACAGAGGGTTGAGTTGAAGGCATAAGTGAGGCTGAGTGTCTGGCTCTGGCTTTGTGCTCCCAGCTCAGCAGGGAGTCTGCCTCTCCCTCCCCTCCTCCCTCTTCCCCTGCTTGTGCGCTCTCTAATGAATAAATAAAATCTTTAAAAAATAATAAAATGCATAACCTCCTTCTCTTTTCTACATGTGGTTAATTCCAATTTTTCAGTTCAAATATAATTCATAGGATAACTTCTCAGTTTTATTGACTCTCACGTAGATATCCGTAATATACTGTGCATATTTTTATCATTACAATTTCCATAAAATGATTATAGGTGTGAGACTATGTGTTACTCTTTATCACTAGACCTATAAGAATAAATGATAAACATATATATTTATTGAATGATAAATATATATACTTAGATGTAGATGCTTATACGACAGGAAATAATGTTCACACTACACAGTATTTTCTTTTAAAGATTTTACTTACTTATTTGACAGAGATTACAAGTAGGCAGAGAGGCAGGCAGAGAGAGGAGGAAGCAAGCTCCATGCTGAGCAGAGAGCCTGATGCGGGGCTCGATCCCAGGCCCCTGGGATCATGACCTGAGATGAAGGCAGAGGATTTAACCCACTGAGCCACTCTGGTGCCCCTACACAGTATATTTTTGAAAGGAAAAAGCCCAAGAGGAATTTGATAACATTCTTCTAGACTTTTTTTTTTTTTGCCATTTGTACTTTTTATTCATTTTTATTTATTTTCAGCATAACAGTATTCATTATTTCTGCACCACACCCAGTGCTCCATGCAATCCATGCTCTCTAATACCCACCACCTGGCTCCCCCAAGCTACCACCCCCCCCCCCACTTCAAATTCCTCAGATTGTTTTTCAGAGTCCATAGTCTCTCATGGTTCACCTCCCCTTCCAATTTCCCCCCACACCCTTCTCCTCTCCATCTCCCCTTGTCCTCGATGCTATTTGTTATGCTCCACAAATAAGTGAAACCATGAGATAATAGACTCTCTCTGCTTGACTTATTTCACTCAGCATAATCTCTTCCAGTCCCATCCATGTTGCTACAAAAGTTGGGTATTCATCCTTTCTGATGGAGGCATAATACTCCATAGTATAAATGGACCACATCTTCCTTATCCATTTGTCTGCTGAAGGGAATCTTGGTTCTTTCCACAGTTTGGCAACCGTGGTCATCGCTGCTATAAACATTGGGATACAGATGGTCCTTCTTTTCACAACATCTGTATCTTTGGGGTAAATACCCAGGAGTGCAATTTCAGGGTCATAGGGAAGCTCTATTTTTAATTTCTTGAGGAATCTCCACACTGTTCTCCAAGGAGGCTGCACCAACTTGCATTCCCACCAACAGTGGAAGAGGGTTCCCCTTTCTCCACATCCTCTCCAACACTTGTTTCCTGTCTTGCTAATTTTGGCCATCCTAACTGGTGTAAGGTAATATCTCAATGTGGTTTTAATTTGAAACTCCATGAGGGCTAGTGATGATGAACATTTTTTTCATGTGTCTGATAGCCATTTTTATGTCTTCATTGGAGAAGTGTCTTTTATCATTTTTGTCCCCTCATGTTTTACTTTCAGCATTACAAAATTTTTTTAAGCCCTGTCCTGTTGTGAATTAGTTTTTCCTTCTCTTTTTCATATAGGAAGCTTGAAAAGGTTCAGTGTTATGTAATTCCTTTCCACCATATGAAATAAGGTCTGGCTAAGGGGGATTCCCTGAGATTTGGGCTTCATGATGAGGGTTTTAAAGGGTATCATAGTGGTGTCTCTTCATTTATTCCTTCATTGCTTTTCTCAGATTTTTTTCTGTGAAAGCCTAGTGCAGCCTCTGGAAGGAATTGTGACACTTACTCCAGTCTACACTCCAATGGCATCAATTTCTAATTTTCCAATAAAGCAAGTCTTACTATCATCAATGGCTTCTGGCTGCTGCTGCTCCTGCCTCTCCACAACTGAGGATAACTGTTTGCCTTCTGCTCTGAGTTTTCTGACAGTTCTAAGAAAGTTTTTTATTTTCAGATTGTCCAGATTTCCTTACTGTAGACAAAGAGTGCCAAATTATGACACTTTAACAACTTGGACCTGAAATGAAAGGACTACCTGAGTGAGGTAATGTGATGCTCCCAGTTTTATTTTTGTTTCTCAACATTTCTCTAAGGAAATGTTGAGAAAAAAAAAAAAAAAAAAAAACAAAGCTGGGGGCATCACGTTACCTGATTTCAAGCTTTACTACAAAGCTGTGATCACCAAGACAGCATGGTACTGGCATAAAAACAGACACATAGACCAGTGGAACAGCGTAGAGAGCCCAGATATGGACCCTAAACTCTATGGTTAAATAATCTTCGACAAAACAGGAAAAAATATACGGTGGAAAAAAGACAGTCTCTTCAATAAATGGTGCTGGGAAAACTGGACAGCTATATGTAGAAGAATGAAGCTAGACCATTCTCTTACACCGTACACAAAGATAAACTCAAAATGGATAAAAGACCTCAACATGAGACAGGCATCCATCAGAATCCTAGAGGAGAACATAGGCAGTAATCTCTTTGATATCAGCCACAGCAACTTCTTTCAAGATATGTCTCCAAAGGCAAAGGAAACAAAATCCAAAATGAACTTTGGGACTTATCAAGATCAAAAGCTTCTGCACAGTAAAGGAAACAGTCAAGAAAACAAAGAGGCAACCCTTGGAATGGGAGAAGATATTTGCAAATGACAGTACAGACAAAATGTTGATATCCAGGATCTATAAAGAACTCCTCAAAATCAACACACACAAAACAGATAATCATATCAGAAAATGGGCAGAAGATATAAACAGACACTTCTCCAATGAAGACATACAAATGGCTATCAGACACATGAAAAAAATGTTCATCATCACTAGCCCTCATGGAGTTTCAAATTAAAACCACATTGAGATATCACCTTACACTAGTTAGAATGGCCAAAATTAACAAAACAGGAAACAAGATGTGTTGGAGGGGATGTGGAGAAAGGAGAAACCTCTTCCACTGTTGGTGGGAATGCAAGTTGGTGCAGCCTCCTTGGAGAACAGTGTGGAGATTCCTCAAGAAATTAAAAATAGAGCTTCCCTATGACCCTGCCATTGCACTACTGGGTATGTACCCCAAAGATACAGATGTCGTGAAAAGAAGCGCCATCTGTACCCCAATGTTTATAGCAGTGATGGCCACGGTTGCCAAACTGTGGAAAGAACCAAGATTCCCTTCAGCGGACGAATGGATAAGGAAGATGTGGTCCATATACACTATGGAGTATTATGCCTCCATCAGAAAGGATGAATACCCAACTTTTGTAGCAACATGGAGGGGACTGGAAGAGATTATGCTGAGTGAAATAAGTCAAGCAGAGAGAGTCTATTATCTCATGGTTTCACTTATTTGTGGAGCATAACAAATAGCATGGAGGACATGGGGAGTTAAAAGAAGGGTGTGGGGGGAAATTGGAAGGGGAGGTGAACCATGAGAGACTATGGACTCTGAAAAACAATCTGAGGGGTTTGAAGTGGTGGAGGGGGTGGAAGGTTGGGGGAGCCAGGTGGTGGGTATTAGAGAGCAGGGATTGCATGGAGCACTGGGTGTGGTACAAAAACAATGAATACTGTTACACTGAAAAGAAATAAAAAATTTTTTAAAAAAAGAAAGAAACTAGAAATCCTACAAAAAAGGAAAATAATCCTTGAAAAATGTGAAACAAACCAAGTGAGCCCTACAATCACCCAGTTTACTGTAATGAGAGTTCCCAGGCCTTAAAGCCAGAAGGGTAACCAAGGCAGAGGGGTAGATTCCCAGAGTGGAACAGATGTTGCTGAAAGTCTACATAGTTCTAGAGAGTTTGGAGATTATGCTGAGTGAAATAAGTCAAGCAGAGAGAGTCAATTATCATATGGTTTCGCTTAGAAACCTTCTATTTGGGCCTTCTATTTTTGGGCCTTCTATTTTTAGATTTCGATGAACCTTCTTACTGTTTCTGAAAGATCCCCTTCCTCCTTGGTAAAGGCTTGTTTTAGCAATCTGATGTCCCCACAGCACCCCCTCTCCCCTTGCTGAAGGCTTGATTGTCCCCATAGCCGGATGGCAACACATACCAGGATGTCTATTGTTTGTGATCACCCAGTCTGTCAAGAGAAAAAACAAATGAGGAATAGAGTGTACCTGGGACTTTCCAGAGTGCTGAGCCAAGGCCCACCAGAACAAACCGATGTGTCCTTGCCTTAAACCCAGTGCCTGACAATGCTTGATTTAAGTTAACCAATCAGATCCCTGTAACCAAGCATCTGCTTCTGTAAACTCGCTTCCTGCCACCCCAACCCTTGCCCTATATAATCTGTTCCCCAACTTAGCCCGGCGCGCTCAGCCCACAAAGGCTGTTGCATCCACAGCCGCCTGTGTAACCAATAAACCTCTTGCAATTTGCATCCAGTGGAGGCGTGCTGTTTGATTCTTGGGTGCGGCTCCAGGGTCTTTCATTTCCACGGTGGCTGAACCAGTTTACGTTCCCACCAACACTGTATGAGTGTTGGTTTTTCTTCACTTCTTCACCAACACTTGTTTCTTGTATTTTTGATTCTAGCCATTCTGACAGGTGTGAGGTGATGAGAAATAAAAATTTTTTAAAAAAAGAAAGTGTTGGTTTTTCTTCACTTCTTCACCAACACTTGTTTCTTGTATTTTTGATTCTAGCCATTCTGACAGGTGTGAGGTGTGAGAAATAAAAATTTTTTTAAAAAAAGAAAGAAACTAGAAATCCTACAAAAAAGGAAAATAGTCACTGATATATGCAGAGAGTAGCTCAGCATAGTTTTGATTTGCATTTCCCTGATGTAGAGCATCTTTTCATGTATCTGTTGGCCATCTGTACATTTTCTTTGGAGACATGTCTGTTCATGCCTATGTCCATTTTTTAACTAAATGATTTATTTTGGGAGGTGTTGAGTTGTATAAGTTCTTTACAGATTTTGGATACTAACCCTTTAACAGATATGTCATTTGAAAATATCTTCTCCCACTCCCTAGGTTGCCTTTTAGTTTTGTCGATAGTTTCCTTTGTGGTACAGAAGCATTTCATTTTGGTGTAGATCCCATACTTAATTTTGGCTTCTACTTCCATTGTCCTAGCAGACATATTTAGAAAAATGTTGCTACAAATCATACCAGAGACATTAAATCCTGTGCTCTCTTCTAAGGTTTTTATGGTTTCAGGTCTCACATTTAGGTTCATAATCAACTTTGAGTTTATTTTTGTGTATGGTCTAAATGGTTCATAGTCTTGCTATCTAGTTTTCCCGAACACCATTTGTTGAAGAGAGTGGCTTTTTTCCCACTGTATTTTCTTGCCTCCTTTGTCAAAAGTTAATTGGCCACATATTTGTGGGGTGATTTCTGGGCTTTCTATTCTGTTCCCTTGATCTTTTTGTCTTTTTTTGGTGCCAGTGCCATACTTTTTTGATCACTGCAGCTTTGTAAATTAACTTTAAGTCCAGATTTGTAATACCTCTAGCTTTGTTCTCCTGTTTCAAGATTTCTTTGGCTTTTCAGGTTTCTTTCTTGGTTCCATACAAATTTTCAGATTGCTTGTTCTAGTTCAGTGAAAAATGCTGCTGGTATTGATAGGGTCTGCTTTAAATCTTTAGATTGTTTTTGGTAGTACGCACATTTTAACAATATTTATTTTCCAATCCAGGAGCATGGAATATCTTTCTTTACCCAAAGAATACAAAAACACTACTTTGAAAAAATTATGTACCCCTAAGTTTATTGCAGCATTATGACAATAGCCAAATTACGGAAGCCGCCCAAGTGGCCACTGATAGATTCAGATGTGTGTGTGTGTGTGTGTGTCTGTACACACATATGAATATTAACCAGCCATTAAAAAAAAAGAATGAAATCTTGCAATGTGCAACAACATGGATGGATCTAGAGAGGATAATGTTAAGTGAAATAAGTTATTCATAGAAAGGTAAATACCATGTAATTGTACTCATCTGTGGAGTTACGGAACAAAACAATAAACAAAGAAAAACAAGACAACCCAAAAAAGTATACTCTTAACTGTAGAGAATACACAGATGGTGCCTGAAGGGGAATTGGGTGGATGATAAGTAAAATCGGTGAAGTGGATTACAAGTATACTTATGATAAAGAGCACTGAATAATGTATATGATTGTTGAATCACTACATTGTACACCTGAAAATACTACAACACCATTAGTTCACTACACTGAAATTAAAATTTAAACAAATAAAAATGAAAGAAGAGAGTCTACAGATCAAAGAGAGAAGACAAGTCACTGATATATGCAGAGAGTAGCTCTAGAATAATTATGGCATCTGAACTGACACACACACAGGTGAAGAACCTACCTGACAGCTGAAAAAGGACAAATGAAAGGGGCTAGAACAACAGTATCTGTTGCTCTCATGGGGCTGTGCTATTGCCTGTCTGCAAGCCAGAGTGGAAGATCTAATAATTCACAAACCAATGGCAGAGAACCTGAAACGGTTTTCTCTTAGTGGTTGGTATAATTAGCCTTAGAATAAACATCATTCTGTTGTTGCCTTAAAAAAATCTTAAAATACAGATTCAATCAACTAAACTGTCTTCAAGTAGCTTAAATATGTCCTAGCATCAAGCTCAAGAAACTTAGAAATTTTTTATCCTGTGAACTTCCTAACCTCTAAAAAATTAAAAGTCACAGTATCTTTTCACCATTCAAAAATTACCAAGTGTGCAAAGAAGGAGGAAAACATACCTAGAATGAGGAAAAGAAATGAAAGAAACCAGACACAGTAGTGACACAGATACTAAACATAGCACATCAGTAATTAAAGCTATTGTTTATATATTCAACAAGCTAAATGACAGGTTCAACATTTTAAGGAGAAAGATAGGAAAAGAATTAATTTGACCTTATTGTAGCAAAAATTATGTTTAGCATAAAATAAATACATTGGATGTAATTGCTGTAAGATATTGCAGAAAAAAAATTCATAAACATGGATACTTCACAGTAACTTTAAAACAGAAAGCATAGTAAGAATGGGAGGAAAACAATGTGATTTGTGATACAACTTCAAGCAGTCATTATACTTAAAATCAGAGTCCCTGAAAGAGACGGATCAAAAATATTTGAATAAATAATTACCCAACAATTTCCCAGTTTGATAAAAACTAAACCCAGGTATTTAGGATGTTCAAAGAATGTTGAGCCCTAATAACACAAGGAAAATTCTACCAAGGACTTTCTTGATTACATGGCTCAAAATAAATATTGGTTTACTGGTTATAAATATTTAAAGACATCCTGAGGAAAAGTATATGTACAGAGAAACAATAGTAAGGATGAAAGTGATTTTTTTGTTACATCAAAGCAAGAGAGAAAACAATTGATCAACATCTTAGAAGTACTGAACAAAAAATTAAGCACAAATTTGATGAATTAGAGAAAACTCTTATAAAACTGAAGGTAAAAGAATTTTTTTTTCAGCTACAACCTGAGAGAACTGATGTACCAGATCTATACTATAAAAGCAAGTAAAGGTAGTCTTTTAGAATTCTGGTCCCATCTAGCAAAGAAGGAAGACCCTGAACTCATCTCCATAGACATCCCAAATTTACACTATTTATATATAGAACAGTTCCTCCTGCAGAAAAGCAGAGGGCATAACTGAACAACCACTGTGCAACAAAAAACAGGCCACATAGAAAACAGTAAGAGAGACTTGGCAACACAGGTAACCCCTCCCCTGACAATGCAGATTGCAACATGGAAAAATAGTACTAAGGGACTAGGAACAGATTTGTCTGTCCTGGGGCAGAGAAAAAAAAGCTGCCATTTTATTTTTAATTTTTAGACAGAGAGTGGGGAGCAAGAGGGAGAGAGAGAAAATCTTAAGCAGATTCCCCACCGAATGAGGAGCCCTCTAGAGGCAAGGCCCGGTCTCATGACCTGAGCTGAAATCCAAAGTAAGATGCTTAACCAACTGAGCCAGCCAGGTGCCCCAAAAGCTGCCATTTTAAAGAGCAACTTCTATATGAAAGATCCAGTTACTTTCCAAGTGCTGAAAAGTTCTCTGGGTTGAAGGGACTGATGAAAACCACTGTTGACTTTCTCCCTCCATCCTGAGAGAGTAGCTAGGGACAGGCTTCCATATGCCATAGGCAGCCTGCAGCTTCAGTGTGCCTCCTAGGTCCTAGCCCACATGAGCCATGAATATCCTGGCTATAAAAAGCTGTAATTTAAAAAGAACGACTAGAAAATAAAGGACCTAGCCGTAGGACCTCCAAATGGCAAGGGAGCTTCAAGAACTTTCTCTGAGTCTGAGGGTCTGGAAAGTGCCACTGCTGACATTCCTTATCTACCTCAATAGTGCAGACAGGAGCAAGGTCTGGCCTGCAGCCTCAGAGAGTCCTGGGTCCCTAAACCATACCCACCCTAGCCAACCCATCAAGACAGCCCCACTGTGGAGCTCATGAGGACACTCCTGAGCAGCACTCACTACAGCTCTAGCCACTGGGCCAACCACCACCAACTGAGTGCCACAGAGAACTCCAGGCCCATATTGCTTTGGCTCCACACAGCTTGGTAGGGTATTCTTGATGTAGACAGAGAACTCTGTGACCTTCTGGCTCATACCTTCTTCTGCAATAGCCAAAACTCTCAGAGTACCCCCGTATAGAGTGCCCTGGGAACTGCTAGCCTGTGCCTACCTTGACTCCAGCCTCCCCGCCAGGAGAACCCTTGTGCCGAGCACCCCACCATACCCTAGCATGCTTCACTTGAGCTTCAGCTGTTCTGCCAGGGCACCCTCTCTGTGGAGAGCCCTAGGCCTACCCCAGCCTATGCCCACTTCAGCTGCAGCTGTCCTGCCATAGCAACCTCTGTTTGGAGTGCCCCAGGATGCTGGCCTGTACCCACTTTGGCTCCAGCTGCCCTTCTAAGGTGTCTCCTGTACAGAATACCCCAGGCCCCCTTGCCCACATCCTGGCACAGCTCCATTAATGTCACTAGGGTACTCTCTGCACAGAGAGCCCCAGGACACACAGACTTCCCCTGTATCTTCAATGGTCCTGGTCTCGCCACAGGACCCTCTGTACAGAGAGTCCTGGGACCACTACAGCCCATGAACCCTTGAGCTCTGCCACCCTATCAAGGCACCTGCACAAGTGTCCTGAGATCCCACAACATTACTCCAACTAGTCAGCTAAAGTCACCAGGCATACAGAGTCTACACAGGGAATGACCACACACAAGATCATGACTTCAAATTTAGGAGAAGTAGCTGTGCCACCTAATTCATAGAAACAAATGCAGAAAGTGAAGCAAAATGAGGAAATAAAAGAATATATGCCAATGAAAGAACAAGAAAAAAATCTCAGAAAAAGCACTATATGCAATCTGCCTGATAAAAAGTTGAAATATTTTCCAGAATAGGTCACATCTTAGACCCCAAAACAGTCTCAATAAACTTAAAAGGTTAAAATTATATCATCCAAATTTTGCAATAACAATAGCATAGAACTAGAAAATAATTACAAGGAAAAAAATGGGGGGAAAAAAACAAGCATGTGGAGCCTAAACAACATGCTACTAAGCAACCAACGGATCAACAAATAAAGAGGAAATAAAAAAAAATCTATGGATACAAATGAAAAATGTAAAAAAACAACAGTCCAAAATCTGGAACTCAGTGAAAGAAGTTCTAAGAGGGAAATTTATAGAGATATAGGGCTGCCTCAAGAAACAAGAGAAATCTCAAAAATAATAATAATAATAATAATAATAATGAAAGAAATCTAATGTTACACATAAAGGAACTAGGAAATGGAAAACAAAGCCCTAGTAGACAGAAGGAGATAATCAAGTCCAGAGAAAAAAAGAAAAAAATCAATGAAACCCACAACTGGTTCTTTGAAAAGATGAATTTACAAATGTTTAACCAGACTCATGGAGAGAGAGAGGACACAAATTAAATGAGAACTGAAAGAACAGTAACAACCAATACTGCAGAACTACAAAGGATAATGAGACTACAGTGAAAAATTATATGCCAATTTATTAGACAACCTAGAAGAAATGGGTAAACACCTAGAAATATACGGTCTTCCAAAATTAAATCAGAAAGAAGTAGAATATTCGAACATCCTAATTACTAGTAACATAATTCAATCAGTAATCAAAAACTCCCATCATTATGTTTTGTGGGCTGAGGGTTGCTGGGGGGAGGAGGGGTTGGGAGAACGGGGGTGGGGTTATGGACATTGGGGAGGGTATGTGCTATGGTGAGTGCTGTGAAGTGTGTAAACCTGGCGATTCACAGATGTATACCCCTGGGGATAAAAATATATTAAATGTTCATAAAAAATAAATAAAAAATGAAAAAAAACCTCCCATCATTACAAAGTTCAGAACCAGATGGATTCATAGGTAAATTCTACAAAACATTTAAAGAACAGTGAATACCTACTCTCTTTGGACCACTCCAAAAAATCTAAGAAGGAAAGTTCCCAAATTCATTCTATGAGGTCAGCATTACCTGACACCAAACTAAAAAATGCTGCAAAAGGAAAACCTGCAGGCCAATATCCATGATGAATATAAATGCAAAATTCCTCAACAGGCTAGTAAAAAAATTTCAACAATACTTTAAAAAGGTCTTTCACCAAAATCAAGTGGGATGTATTCTGGGATGTAAGGGTGGTTCAAAATTTACAAGTCCATCATGCGCACCTGGGTGGCTCAGTCAGCTAAGCATTTGCCTCTGGCTCAGGTCAGGATCCCAGGTCCAGGGATCGGCTCCCTGCTCAGCAGGGAGCCTGCTTTCTCCTCTCCCTCAGCTGTTCCCCCTTCTTGTAATCTCTCTCTCTCTCTCTCTCTGTGTGTCAGATACATAAATAAAATCTTTTTTTTTTTAAGCCACCTGGGTGGCTCAGTCAATTCAACATCCAACTCTTGATTCCAGCTCAGGTCATGATCTCAGGATCATGGTGGGATCAAGCCCCACCTCAGGCTCTGGATCTCTCTCCCTTTGTCCCTCCCCCACTTGCATTCTCTCTCTCTCTCTCTAAAATAAAACCTTCAATAGATGCAGATAAAGCATTTGATGAAGCACACACCCATTTATAAATAACTATCAGCTAAACAGGTTTAGAGGGAATATACCTCAACACAATAAAGACCACAGATGAAAACCCACAGTGAACATCATACTCATTGGTGAAAAACTGAGAGTTTTTTCTCTAAAATCAGGAACAAGACAGAGATGATCACTTTCACCACTTAAATTTAATATAGTACTGTAATTCCTAGCTCTAGCAATCAAAGAAATAATGGGCACCCATACTGGTAAGGAAGAAATGAAACTGTCAGTGTTTGCAGGTAACATGATATTATACATAAAAACTCTAAAGACTATATCAAAACATTATTAGAAGTAATAAACGAATTCAGTGAAGATGCAGGATTTAAGCTAATACACAGAAAATGAGTTTGAGTTTCTTTTTTTTTAATTTATTTTTTTATTTTCAGCATAACAGTATTCATTATTTTTTTACACAAAGTAGAAGAAAGAGAAATTAAGAAAACAACTCCATATACAGTTGTAATAAAAACAATAAAATATTAAAGAGAATACAAATATAAAATTATTTCAGGTTCATGGATTGGATTAATCAGTATTGTTAACATGCCCATAATGCCCAGGAAACCTACAGATTCAATGTAATCCCTATCACAATACCAAAAGGGGTACCTGGGTGGCTGTCTTCCTGCAGCTCAGGTCATGATCCCAGGGTCCTGGGATCTAGTCCTGCATCAGACTGCCTGCTCAGCGGAGATGTCTGCTACTCCCTCTCTCTCTCCCCCTGCTCTTGCTCTTTCTCTCCTTTGCTCTCTCAAATAAATAAATAAAATCTTTAAAAAAAAAACAGAATTTTTCACAGAAGTAGAAGAAATAGTAAAATTTTTTATTATGGAACTCCAAAAAAAAAAAAAAATACAAACAAACAACAACCAAAAAACCCCAATAGTCAAAGCAATCCTGAGAAGGAAAAACAAAGCTGGGATATCACATTCAGATTTCAGAATATACCAGGAAACTGTAGTGATCAAATCAGTATGGTACTGACACAAAGATAGACACATAGAGTAATGGAAGAGAATAGAGAACCTAGAAAAAAAAAACACAAACATATCATATAGTCAATTAATCAATTAATCTATGACAAAGGAGGCAAGAATGGATTCTGATTCTGATAATAGGAAAGGCTTTATAAAAGTGAGGGCAAGAAGTATACAGAAAATCTCTGTACCTTCAGCTCTCTTTGGCCGTTGATGTAAAATTGCTCTAAAAACAGTCTATTTAAGAAAAAAAAAAAAACAATAAAGGCGCCTGGGTGGCTCAATGGGTTAAGCTGCTGCCTTCGGCTCAGGTCATGATCTCAGGGTCCTGGGATCGAGTCTCGATCGGGGTGTGGGGGGGGTCTCTGCTCAGCAGGGAGCCTGCTTCCCTTCCTCTCTCTCTGCCTTTTGTGATCTCTCTCTGTCAAATAAATAAATAAAATCTTTAAAAAAAAAACAATAAATGAGAACACCTGAAAGAATGGATTTGTCACTTATATTGAGAATATAAAACCTATATCTGTACCTGTCTTCTAACATGTGTACCAATTCAATGACCTTTGAGTAGAAGATTATAAGTATGGGGAGAATTAGTATTTCTGTTTTCAGTCTAAATTGCATTCCTGCCCCAGTAGTATTTATTATACAACTGATAATCAGTTCTAAAAACAGATAATCTCACAGTTTTGAAGCTATTCTATTGGATAACTGCATTTCTCATAAAAAGCCCCACAAAGGTTTACAAGGTGCAATCACAAAAACATAATTTAATAATTGTCAATCAGGCTTAAAAATGTATTTAAGAACTACATGGTTACTTTTAATGAAAAATGTTTAGAAACCATTAAAATATGTCTTTAGATTTACTTATACAAACTCACCTATTGACCATTATTATATTTATTTGTATTATAAATATAGTTAGATTTCTTATTCATTGAAAATCCTAAAGAACAATATCTTGTGTATATAACAATATCTTTAAAGAATGGATGTATATTCAATACATTCATATAACATCTCTCATGGACACCTACAAAGTGAATTACATTTTGGTTTAATTACCACTGTTACCAACTGGGAAAATGATCAATTCAAATTACAGTAAACAAATACATGAAAAAACTGACTATTTGCAATTACTTAAGCAGTTTACTTTGAACAAGACATATTGGTGCCAATTCTCAGAACTTGTAACCAAATTACAGGTATTATATTTCATCAGATGATTTGGAATGAAAAAATAATTCTTTAAAATTGAGTCAGTTCTCAGAATTTCTCTCAATTGTAAATCAAAATGGCAAAAGTTAAAAAAATTAGCCTATATAAATGTAAATAAATGCATGGAGTAGTGACTTAAATGTGAGTACTAGATACTAAATAACTAATTCATACAGTTCCATAAGAAGTTTAAATAAATAATTTTAAAGGACTTATTTATTTTAGAGAGAAATCAAGAGTGGGGGAAGAGGCAGAAGGAGAGAGAGACAGAGAATCCCAAGAAAATCCTCCTCTCAGGATAAGGCTCAATCTCAGGACCCTGAGATCATGACTTCAGCTGAAATCAAGAGTTGGATGCTTAACTGACTGAGCCACCCAGGTGCCCCAAATGAATACTGTTTAATATGGTCCAACATGACATTAAAGATGATTATCTGACTATGAAACATGTACATTTTATGTTAAACTTAAAATGAACCACTAGACAAAATACTGGTATAGCAATCTGCTTCCACACCACCACATACACATACATTGATTGGAACAACTATTTTGCACACAGAACCAAAGATTCGGGTCAGGGATTATAGCATATAAGTAGAACACAGAAATTTAAGAAGATGCGCTGAGGAAGACAGTATCACACCACTCCAGTTGGTCTGAAGGATTGAATTGCTTTCTTTCTTTTTTTTTTTTTAAGATTTTATTTATTTATTTGACAGACAGAGATCACAAGTAGGCAGAGAGGCAGGCAGAGAGAGAGAAGGGAAAGCAGGCTCCCTGCTGACCAGAAAGCCCCATGTGGGATCATGACCTGAGCTGAAGGCAGAGGCTTTAACCCACTGAGCCACCCAGGTGCCCCGGTTTAGTTGCTTTCTGACAACACACTCCTTACCTGTTGAATTAAGACCCTTGATCTGTAACAGAACAAATTTATTTTGTTTGATATCTGCAGACTACTGCCCTTTGAGAAATGAAGTATCAGATTTCATCTTACCCACAGAGGCCAACAAGTCTGTTTGAAGCTACCTCAGCTCTCTGATTAGCCCAGCATGTTTTTAGGAAAATGTTTTTCTTTGTTTAGGTCACATAAATGATCTTACTAATCTTCCTTTGTGGATCTGTAGACCGTGCCCTCCTTTGCAGAAAGAACAGAGTACCCCTGAACATCATAAGAACAAGAGCCCATTGGAACAACCCCGCCCACTGAGATCATGTTTGGAGTTGGCACCATCAAGTCTCCACATAATCAAGAAATGCTAGACGCCACTACACTTCCTTCTCTGATTTACTTCCCTAAACCCTTTAAAAACACTTGGGCAAGGTAGAAACCTTGGAGTTGGCTTTTGGACAAGAGTCCACCTTCTCCCCAGCCTCCTGAATAAAACTCAAATTCCTTCCAACAAAAATTCATCTCTTCACTACTGGCCTCTTGGGCAAGGGGCAGTCAAATTTGGGACTGGTAACAGGACAGACTCACATATCCCACATCACACATTCCCCATGTCTAGGAAGCTGATCAAAGACAGAAAGAGTGAGAGAGATGCTCTCCCATGGGCAAAGGGTGGTAAAGTCAGTGTCCAATTTCAGGGCAGACACCAGAGCCAACCTATCCCAACACCAGGATTATGCCCATTATCCTAGGTCACTTCTTGTAGGTTCTAGGGGATGTGGGCACATGCCATGCTCCCAATGTGACTTCCACTAGCAAGACTCCAACCAGAAAAAGAATAAGATGACATTAGTGAGTCTTTACCTATTAAAAGTTACCTTAAATGTAAATGGACTAGAGGCATAAGAGTGGCTCACTTGGTTAAGTGAGCATTGGTCTCCCTGTTCAGTGGGGAGTCTGCTTGAGTATTCTCCCTCTCCCTCTGCCCCTCCCTCCTGCTCTCACAAATGCTCTTTCAAATAAATATTTTTTAAAAAGGTAAATGAACTAAACTCTCCAATCAAAAGACACAGTGGCTAAATGGATTAAAAAATAAATTGTATGCCGGGGCGCCTGGGTGGCTCAGTGGGTTAAAGCCTCTGCCTTCAGCTCAGGTCATGATCCCAGGGTCCTGGGATCAAGCCCCGCATCGGGCTCTCTGCTCAGCAGGGAGCCTGCTTCCTCCTCTCTCTCTGCCTGCCTCTCTGCCTACTTGTGATCTCTGTCTGTCAAATAAATAAATAAAATATTTTTAAAAAAATAAAATAAAATAAATTGTATGCTGCCTCCAAGTGACTTGTCTCTGCTTTAAGGACACAAACAGGCTCAAAGTGAAAACAGGGAGAAAGACATTCCATGCAAATGAAAACCAAAAAAAAAGCAGGGATAGATGTACTTGTAAAAGGAACAAAAAATAGACACTCAGTCAAAAATTGTAACAAAAAAAGTCATTTTACAATACACAGGTCAGTTTACTGATAGGCTGTAATAACTATAAATAAATATTCATCCAAATAAATAAATAAATAAATATTCATCTAATACTGCAGCATGTAAATGTACTAAGCAACTACTAATATTATCACTATAGAGAAACTTATTGCAATGATAATAAAGGACTTGAAAACCCCACTTTAAACAATGGATATATTACCCAAACAGAAAATCAATAAGGAAACACTGGACTTGAACTACACCAAATGGATCTAAACACATATTCCGATAACTTCAAGCAACATCACCAAAATATACATTCTTTTCAAGCATTCATAGACCTTTTTCTAGGATATGTCTTATCTTAAGTCACAAAATACATGGTGGCAAATGTAAGAGAACAGAAATTATACCAAGTATCTTTTCTGACCACAATGCTATGAAAAGTGAAATCAGTAACAGAAAAAAAATTCACAAGTGTGTGGAAATTAAACATGCTCCCAAACTGACAATGCATCAAAGAAATAAAAATAGAAGTCACAAAAACTTGAAACAAACAAAAATGGAAACATAATATGCCAAAATTTACGTGATGCAGCAGCAACAGTTCTAAAAGGGAAGTTAATGTCTACCTTAAAAGAAAGCTCTCGAATAAGCAATCTACATGTACACCTCAAGGAACTAGAAAAAGAAGAATTTAAGCCCAATGTTAGTAGAAGAAAAAACACGACAAAGATCAGAGCAAAAATATATGGAGGTTAAAAAGACAATAATGGAAAATATTATAACTAAAAGTTGCATTTTTTAAAATATAAGGAAGTTGACAATCCCTTAGCTAAACTAAACAAAGAAGACTGAAAAAGTAGACATTATACCTAGCAGGAATCACCAGGACCAGATGATTTCACTGGTGAATTCTACCAAACATTTAAAAAAAATTAACACCAGTTCTTCTCACACTCTTCTTAAAAACAGAAGAGGAGGGAACACTTCTAAACTAAACTTTTTTTTTAAGTTTTTTTTTTTAATTTGACAGAGAGACTATGAGAGAGGGAACACAAGCAGGAGGAGTGGGAGAGGGAGAAAAAGGCTTCCTGCTGACCAGGAGGCCCGATGCAGGGCTCGATCCCAGGACTCTGGGATCATGACTTGAGCTAATGGCAGATGCTTAACCAACAGAGCCACCCAGGTGCCCCCTAAACTAAACTTCATTTTATGAGGCCAGCATTACACTGCCAAAGTCATATTAGGATACTACATATAGGGATGTTGGCCTGTGGTTTTGTTTGTTTGTTTTAAAGATTTTGTTTATTTATTTATTTGACAGAGATCACCACCGAGCCACCCAGGTGCCCCTGTTTGTTTTTAAGATTTATTTATTTTAGAAAGAGAGAGAGAGCATGAGCAGGAGGGGCAGAGGGAGAGAATCTCAAGCAGACTCTGTGCAAACGGAGCACAGAGCTTGATATGGGGCTCAACCTCATGACCATGAGATCATGACCTGAGCTGAAACCAAGAGTCTGTCACTCATCCAGCTGTACCACCCAGGCACCCTCCTTGCCTGTGGTTTTCTTATAAATATATTTGCAAAAAATCTCATCTAAATTCTAGCAAACCAAATCGAACAGGACATTGAGAAGACTATACATCATGATCAAGTAGGATTTTTCCCTGAGATACAAGGGTAGGTCAATATATGCAAATAGTGGGTGCCTGCGTGGCTCAGTGGGTTAAAGCCTCTGCCTTCAGCACAGGTCATGATCTCAGGGTCCTGGAATCGAGTCCTGCATCGGGCTCTCTGCTCAGTGGGGAGCCTGCTTCCCTCTCTCTCTCTGCCTGCCTCTCTGCCTACTTGTGATCCCTGTCTGTCAAATAAATAAATAAAATCTTTAAAAAGAAAAAATATATATATATGCAAATAGTTAAATGTAATAAATTAATAAAATGAAGACAAAATCAGAGAGGGAGACAAACCATAAAAAGACTCTTAATCATAGGAAATAAATTGAGGGTTGCTGGAGGGGAGATGGGTAGGGGGATGGGGTAACTGGGTGCTGGAATAAAGGACAGCATATGATATAATGAGCACTGGGTATTATAAAAGACTGATAAATCACTGACATCTACCTCTGAAACCAATAATACATTATATGCTAATTAATTGAATTTTAATAAAAATAAATATGGAGAAATCTTATAATCATTTCAATAGATGCAGGGAGAGCATTTGCCAAGATTCAACATCCTTTCATGTTAAAAACACTCAAGAAACTGAGTATAAAAAGAATGCATCTCAACATAACAAAAATCTATATTAAAAAACCTCAATGGTATAAAACTGAACTTTCCTGCTAAGATTAAGAATAAGATCGGGGCGCCTGGGTGGCTCAGTGGATTGGGCCGCTGCCTTCGGCTCAGGTCATGATCTCAGTGTTCTGGGATCGAGCCCCGCATCGGGCTCTTTGCTCAGTGGGAGCCTGCTTCTCTCTCTCTCTCTCTGCCTGACTCTCCGCCGACTTGTGATCTCTCTCTCTGTCAAATAAATAAATAAAATCTTTAGAAAAAAAAAAAGAATAAGATCAAGGTGCTCACTCTCCGCTCCTATTCAGCACAGCTCTGGAAGTCCCACTAGAGCAATTAGGCAAAAAAAAAAAAAAAAAAAAAAAAAGAAAGAAAAGAAAAGGCTAGCAGATTAGAAAGGGAGAAGTAAAACTATTTCAGTTTACAGAAAATATGATTTTACATAGAAAATCCTACCCAAAAAAATACTATTAGAACTAATCACCAAATTAAAGTTGTAAGATATGAAATTAATAAAAAAGATTAGTTCTGCCCAAAGAACAAATAATCCAATCAAAAAATGGGCAGAGGACATGAACAGACATTTCTGCAAAGAAGACATCCAGATGGTCAACAGGCACATGAAAAAGTGCTCCACATCACTCAGCATCAGGGAAATACAAATCAAAACCACAATGAGATATCACCTCACACCAGTCAGAATGGCTACAACTGATGTCAGGAAACGACAGATGCTGGAGAGGATGCAGAGAAAGGGGAACCTTCCTACACTGTCGGTGGGAATGCAAGCTGGTGCAGCCCCTCTGGAAAACAACACGGAGGTTCCTCAAAAAGTTGAAAATAAAGCTACCCTACAACCCAGGAATCACACTACTGGGTATTTACCCTAAAGATACAAATATAGTGATCTGAAGGGACATGTGCACCCAAATGTCTGTAGCACCAATGTCCACAATAGCCAAACTACAGAAAGAACCTAGATGTCCATCAACAGATGAATGGATAAAGAAGATGTGGTATATATCTACAATGGAATACTATGCAGCCATCAAAAGAAATAAAATCTTGCCATTTGCAATGACAGGGTGGAACTGGAAGGTATTATGCCTAGCAAAATAAGTCAATCAGAAAAAGACAATTATCATATGCTCTCCCTGATATGAGGAATTTGAGAGGCATGGCAGGGGGTTTGGAGGTTAGGGAAGAAAAAAATGAAACAAGATGGGATCAGGAGGGAGACAAACATAAGAGATACTTAATCTCACAAAACAAACTGAGGGTTGCTGAGGAGAGGGGAGTAAAGAGAGGGTGGTTGGGTTATGGGCATTGGGGAGGGTATGCGCTATGGTGAGTGCTGTGAAGTGCGTAAGCCTGACGTTCACAGGCCTGTACACCTGGGGCTAATAATACATTATATGTTAGTAAAAATAATTAATTAAGAAAAAAAAGATTAGTTATGGGGACACCTGGATTAAGTGTCTGCCTTCAGCTCAGGTCATGATCCCAGGGTCCTGGGATCTCAAGTCCCACACTGGGCTTCCTGCTCAGTGAGAAGACTGCTTCTCCCTCTGCCTGCTTTGCCTGCAGCTCTCCCTGCTTGTGCTTTCTCTCTCTCTCTCTCTCTCTCTCTCTCTCTCACACACACACACACACACAAACAAATAAATAAAATCTTTAAAAAAAAAAAAAAAGATTAGTTGTGGGACGCCTGGGTGGCTCAGTTGGTTGGACAACTGCCTTCGGCTCAGGTCATGATCCCGGAGTCCTGGGATTGAGTCCCGCATCGGGCTCCCACCTCCACGAGGAGTCTGCTTCTCCCTCTGACCTTCTCCTCACTCATGCTCTCTCTCACTGTCTCTCTCTCTCAAATAAATAAGTAAAATCTTTAAAAAAAAATTAGTTGTGTTTCTATACACTAAGAAAAAACTATCTGAAAAAAAATACCATTCCATTTACAAGAACATCAAAATATGTAGGAATATCTTTAACCTAGGAATGAACATTTGTGAAAACAAATGGACTTTTAGGACCTTATTATATGTGAGGTAAGTCAGAGAAAAACAAACTACATGATATCAGTCACATGCAGAATCTAAAAGAGCCAAACTCACAGAAACAGTAAAATGGAGGTTACCAGGGGCTGAGGGATAGAGGGAAAGGATAAATACTGACTGAGGTTACAAACATACAATGAGTAGTAAATAAGCTCTAGGGATCGAATGCACAGGATAGTAAAAATAACAATGGTATTATAACCATTGAATTTGCCAAGAGACTAAAACATAATTATTCTAATCACTAAAAAGAAATGTAACGATAGAAGTGCTAATTATTGCTACAATGGCAATTATATTGCAATGTATAAATGTATCAAGTTAATATTTTATACAACTTAAATTTTAAAGTATTGTATATCAAATCTATTTCAATAACAAATTTTAAGATACTGATGAAATAACTGAATTCACTGATGAATAAATGAACATTGTTAAAATGTCCATAGTACCCAGAGCTATCTACAGACTCAGTGCAAGCCCCACCAAAACTCCAATGACAGTTTTCATAGTAAGAGAAAAACTATCCTAAAATATTATGTAACAACAAAAGACTCTGAATCACCAAAGGAATGTTGAGGAAAAACAAAGCTGGTAGTCATTATACTTTCTGATTTCAGACTTTAATACAAACCTGTAGTAATCAAGACAGAATGGTACTGGCATAAATACAGACACACATAAAAACAGAACAGAATCTAGAGCCCAGAAATGAGCCCTTGCATATATGGTGAACTCATATTTCACAAGAAAATCAAGAAGATTCAGTAGAGGAAAGATAGTTTCTTCAATCAGTGCTGTTGGGAAAACTGGACAAAAACGTGCAGAAGAATGAAACTGGACTCCTGTCTTATACCACTCCCCAAACTTAACTTGGAATGGCTTAAATTCTTATATGTAAGATCTCAAACTGTGAAACTACTGAAAGAAGGGAATATGTTCCTTGGTATGGGTCTTGGCAATGATTTTTTTTTTATATGACAACAAAAGCACAAGCAACCATGGCAAAAATAATCACATGGAACTATACTGAATTACATGGGGCACCCGGGTGGCTAAGTCCATTAAGCATCTGCCTTTGGCTCTGGTCATGATCCCAGGATCCTGGGATAGAGCCCCACATCGGGCTCTCTGCTCAGCAGGGAGCCTGCTTCTCTCTGCCTCTCTGCTACTTGTGATTCTGTCTCTCTCTGTCAAATAAATAAATAAAATCTTAAAAAAAAAAAAATATACTGAATTGCAAAGCAAAAGAATTAGGAAAACAAAAAGCAAAAATCTATAAACAGCATAATAAAAACAGCATAAAAAGCATAATCTATAAAAAGCAGAAAATATTTTTTAAAACCATCTATCCAGATAAGGAGTTAATATAAAATCTATATAAATTATTCACACAACTCAATAGCAAAAACCCAAGCAATCTTATTAAAAAATGGGGGGAGGGGGCGCCTGGGTGGCTCAGTGGGTTAAAGCCTCTGCCTTCGGCTCAGGTCATGGTCTCAGGGTCCTGGGATCGAGCCCCACATCGGGCTCTCTGCTCAGCAGGGAGGGAGCCTGCTTCCCCATCTCTCTCTCTGCCTGTCTCTCTGCCTACTTGTGATCTCTCTCTGTCAAATAAATAAATAAAATCTTAAAAAAAATAAAATTAAAAAAAAATGGGGGGAGGACCTGATAGACATTTTCCAAAGAAGACATACAGATGGGTAACAGGTACATGAAAAGTGTCCAACATCACTTCATCAGAGAAATGCCAATCAAAGACCACTGAAATAGTATTTCACACCTGTTAAAACAGCTATATTGAACAAACCAGAGACACATATTGGCAATGCCATGGGGAAAGGGGAGCCCTTGAGTACTACTTTGGGAATATAAAATGGTAAGCCACCAAGGAAATATAAAATGGTTAAGCCAACATGGAAAACAGTATGAAGTTTCCTCAAAAACATTAAAAATAATACTACCATATGATTGAGCAAATGCCCCCCTAGATAGTATATATAAAGGAAATGAAAACAGAACCTTGAAGAGATATTTGTAGTTTCATGTTCATTGTAGCATTATGCACAACAAGCAATACATGGAATCTACCTACATGTATATCAAAAGATAAATGATTGGCCACACTAATCCAAAGGAAAAGAGAGAAAGCCCAAACTCACAAAATTATGAATGAAAAGGGAGAGATCACAACTAACACCAAGGAAGTAGAAACAATCATCAAAAGTTATTATCAACAGTTGTATGCCAACAAGCTAAGCAACCTAGATGAAATGGATGCATTCTTGGAAAACTATAAACTCCCAAAATTGAACCAGAAAGAAATTGACAACCTGAATAGACTGATACCTAGTAATGAGATTGAAGCAGTGATCAAAAACCTCCCAAAAAACAAGAGCCCAGAACCTGATGGATTCCCTGGGGAATTCTACCAAACTTTCAAAAAAGAAATAATACCTATTCTCATGAAGCTGTTTCAAAAAATTGAAGCAGAAGCAAAACTTCCAACTTCCAGACTCTTTCTATGAAGCCAGCATTACCCTGATCGCCAAACCAGGCAAAGACCCTACCAAAAAGGAGAATTTCAGACCAATATCACTAATGAATATGGATTCTAAGATTCTCAACAAGATGCTAGCAAACAGGATCCAACAGCACCTTAAAAAGATCATCCACCCGGGCGCCTCGGTGGCTCAGTGGGTTAAAGCCTCTGCCTTCGGCTCAGGTCATGATCCCAGGGTCCTGGGATCGAGCCCCACATCGGGCTCTCTGCTCAGCAGGGAGACTGCTTCCTCCTCTCTCTCTCTGCCTGTCTCTCTGCCTACTTGTGATCTCTCTCTCTGTGAAATAAATAAAATCTTAAAAAAAAAAAAAAAAAAGGATCATCCACCATGATCAGGTGGGATTCATCCCTGGGCTACAAGGATGGTTCAACATTCACAAATCAATCAATGTGATACAACAAATTAATATGAGAAGAGAGAAGAACCACATGGTCCTCTCAATTGATGCAGAAAAAGCATTTGAGAAAATCCAGCATCCGTTCCTGATTAAAACGCTTCAAAGTATAGGGATAGAGGGAACATTCCTGAACTTCATCAAATCTATCTATGAAAGACCCACAGCAAATATCATCCTCAATGGGAAAAAGCTTGCAGCCTTCCCGTTGAGATCAGGAACACGACAAGAATGCCCACTCTCACCACTCTTGTTCAACATAGTATTAGAAGTCCTAGCAACGGCAATCAGACAACAAAGAGAAATAAAGGGTATCCAAATTGGCAATGAAAAAGTCAAACTCTCCCTCTCTTCGCAGATGACATGATTCTTTATATGGAAAACCCAAAAGACTCCACCCCCAAACTACTAGAACTCATATAGCAATTCAGTAACATGGCAGATACAAAGTCAATGTACAGAAATCAGTGGCTTTCTTATACACTGACAATGAAAATACAGAAAGGGAAATTAGAGAATCAATTCCATTTACTATAGCACCAAGAACCATAAGATACCTGGGAACAAACCTAACCAAAGAGGTAAAGGATCTGTATTTGAGGAACTACAGAACACTCCTGAAAGAAATTGAAGAAGATGCAAAAAGATGGAAGACCATGCCATGCTTTTGGATTAGAAGAATAAACACTGTTAAAATGTCTCTACTGCCTAGAGCAATCTGTAATTTTAATGCTATTCCGATCAAAATTCCACCGGTATTCTTCAAAGAGCTGGAGCAAATAATCCAAAAATTTGTATGGAATTAGAAGAGACCCCGAATCGCTAAGGAAATGTTGAAAAACAAAAATAAAACTGGGGGCATCTCGTTACCTGATTTCAAGCTTTACTACAAAGCTGTGATCACCAAGACAGCATGGTACTGGTATAAAAACAGACACATAGACCAGTGGAACAGAGTAGAGAGCCCAGATATGGACCCTCAACTCTATGGGCAAATAATCTTCGACAAAACGGAAAAAATAGTGGAAAAAAGACAGTCTCTTCAATAAATGGTGCTGGGAAACCTGGACAGCTATATGTAGAAGAATGAAACTCGACCATTCTCTTACACCGTACAAAAAGATAAACTCAAAATGGATAAAAGACCTCAACGTGAGACAGGAATCCATCAGAATCCTAGAGGAGAACATAGGCAGTAATCTCTTTGGTATCAGCCACAGCAACTTCTTTCAAGATATGTCTCCAAAGGTAAAGGAAACAAAAGCGAAAATAAACTTTTGGGACTTCATCAAAATCAAAAGCTTCTGCACAGCAAAGTAAACAGTCAAGAAAACAAAGAGGCAACCCACGGAATGGGAGAAGATATTTGCAAATGACAGTACAGACAAAAGGTTGATATCCAGGATCTATAAAGAACTCCTGAAACTCAACACACACAAAACAGACAATCAATGTCAAAAAATGGACAGAAGATATGAACAGACACTTCTCAAATGAAGACATACAAATGGCTATCAGACACATGAAAAAATGTTCATCATCACTAGCCCTCAGGGAGATTCAAATTAAAACCACATTGAGATACCACCTTACACCAGTTAGAATGGCCCAAATTAGCAAGACAGGAAACAACATGTGTTGGAGGGGATGTGGAGAAAGGGGAACCCTCTTCCACTGTTGGTGGGAATGAAAGTTGGTACAGCCTCTTTGGAGAAAAGTGTGGACATTCCTCAAGAAATTAAAAATAGAGCTTCCCTATGACCCTGAAATTGCACTCCTGGGTATTTACTCCAAAGATACAGATGTAGTGAAAAGAAGGGCCATCTGTACCCCAATGTTTATAGCAGCGATGACCATGGTCGCCAAACTGTGGAAAGAACCAAGATGCCCTTCAACAGACAAATGGATAAGGAAGATGTGGTCCATATACACTATGGAGTATTATGCCTCCATCAGAAAAGACAAATACCCAGCAACATGGACAGGACTGGAAGAGATTATGCTGAGTGAAATAAGTCAAGCAGAGAGAGTCAATTATCATATGGTTTTACTTATTTGTGGAGCATAACAAATAGCATCGAGGACAAGGGGAGATGGAGAGGAGAAGGGTGTGGGGGGAAATTGGAAGGGGAGGTGAACCATGAGAGACTATGGACTCTGAAAAACAATCTGAGGGTTTTGAAGGGGGGGGGGAGGTCAGGGTACCAGGTGGTGGGTATTAGAGAGGGCACAGATTGCATGGAGCACTGGGTGTGGTGCAAAAATAATGAATACTGTTATGCTGAAAATAAATTTTAAAAAAATAATAAAATATGATAAAATTTTTAAAAAGATAAATGAATAAAGAAAAGGTAGTATATACCCACAAAAACGGATTTTTTAAAAAAGATTTTATTTATTTGAGAGAGAAAAAGAGCACAAGCAGGGTGAGGGTGGCAGAGGGAGAGGGAGAAGCAGGCTCCCTCCCTCCCAAGGTAGGGTTTGATACCAGGACCCAGGGATCATGACCTCACCTGAAGGCAGATACTTAACTGACTGAGCCACCCAGGTGCCCCTGTCCACAATAATGGAATATTATTTAGCTCCATTAGAGGAGGAAATTCTGACTTTGCAACAACACAGATGGAGCTTGAGGACATTGAGGGGAGAAACTCAGAGAATGACAAGTATTTTTTTTAAGATTTTTTAATTTATCTATTTGACAGAGAGATCACAAATAGGCAGAGAGGCAGGGCGGGGTGGCAGGCTCCCCGCTGAGCAGAGAGCCCAACTAGGCTCTCAATCCGAGGACCCTGAGACCATGACTCGAGCCAGAGACAGAGGCTTAACCCATTGAGCCACCCAGGCAACCCAAGTTTTTTTTTTTTTAATCAAGTATTACTGACTAGTTTCAGGTGTACAATATAATAATTCAATAATTCTACATATTTCTCAGTACTCTTCAAGAGAAGTGCACTCTTAATCCCCTTTATCAATTTCCCTTATCACCCTGCCTACCTCCCCTCTAGCAACCACCAGTCGTCTAATTTTAAGAGCCTTTTTTGTTATTTACATCTTTTTTTTCTTAGTTAGTTTTATTTCTTCAATTCCATATATGAGTGAAATCATATGGTATTTGTCTTTCTCTGACATTTCAGTTAGATTGTACTCTCTAGGTTCTTATGTTGTTGTTTGTGTGCAGACTCTAAAAAAAAAAAATCTCATAGACAGAGAGAGCAAAATGGTGGTTCCTATCAGCTGTGTGTGGCAGAAATGAGAATTTGGTCAAAGTGCACAAACTTGCAGCTATAATATCACTAAATTCTGGGAATCTAGTGTATAACATCATGACAATAATTAGCGATACTATATTATATACTTGAAAGTTGTTAAGAAAGTATATCTTAAATATTACCACTCTTTCCCCAAATTAAAAGTGAGAAGACAGCGGTATTAACTAAGATTACTGTGGTAAGCATTGGCAATGCATGCCTGTATTTGATCATCAGACTGTACACCTTAAACACATGTTATATGTTAATATTTCAATAAGGGTAAAGAAAAATGAACTTATAAAAATTTAAGAAAAAATAGAATATAGTTAAATCTAAAAGAAGTTACTTGAAGTAAGGGCAAGCTAAAGAGGAATTTTATACAATGGAAAACATTCCCCAATTAATGCTTATGTCCTGCTGACTACATTGTCAGTTGCATGAGAAAAATTTCCTCCTTATTTAGTTAACCTTAATCATGTCTTAATTCTTAGGAATCATTGGGAATGAATGCATCCATCTTTCCAAGGAAATTGCTGACTATTTTATTGAAGCATATTGCTGATTCAAACAAAACTGAGGTTCGTTACTCAGGAAAACCAGGTTAATTAGTGACAGCTTTAGAAACAGTTCCTCTTTAATTCTTGTAAACGTTTGGAAATTTTAATTTTTATTAAAGAGACTGTAATTTTATTATATTAAATAATTAATTTTATCTTCAATAAAATATTTTTGACATTTGTTCATTTGTATCAAAGAACTATAAAAACAACCTAGCAACTTTGAAATGATTAGGGTGTCTGGGTGGCTCAGTAGGTTAAGCCTCTGCCTTCAGCCCAGGTCATGATCTCAGGGTCCTGGGATAGAGCCCCACATCAGGCTCTCTGCTCGGCAGGGAGCCTGCTTCTCCCACCCTCTCTCTCTGCCTGCCTCTCTATTTGTGATCTCTCTGTCAACTAAATAAATAAAATATTTTTAAAAAATGAAATGATTAAGCATATAATTCCTTAAATATTTGTTGTTTTTAAGATTTTATTTATTTGACAGAGAGAGAGAGATCACAAGTAGGCATAGCAGCAGGCACAGAGAGATGGGGAAGCAGACTCCCTGCTTAGCAGAGATCCTGATGTGGGGCTCCATCTCAGGACTCTAAGTTCATGACCTGAGCTGAAGGCAGAGGCTTAACCCACTGAGCCACCCAGGTGCCCCTAAATATTTAATTTTTAATTGACTATACAAAGTCTCTCACATTGCAAATAATTTTATAAGCCAAAGTTCAGCTAGCAAAGTAGTGTCATTGTTATTGTACATTATTCTATATTCTCTTTGATGACAGTTGAGCACATTAACAGTCTAATTATATTTCTGTGCTAACATAGAATGCCCTTATTTTTTTCTGAAAATCACACTGGGATTAATCGTTTCATAAGCCCATAATAGCTTGGTCAGTATAATATTACAAGTGTTGAATAATTTAATTTGAATTAATTTGTAGATTATGTCATTTAGAAAAACTATTGATACCTATACAGTTCACTCAAAAATGCTTCTGGTAAATTTTAGGCAAAATTGTTTTTGAAAAATATTTTTGAAAATTTTTAGACAAGAATTGTTTTTGAAATTTTTAGGCAAGAATTATTTTAGTATTTTTAAGACTTACCTTTCAATATGATTTTTAAAATAACAAATATTTAAGTTGTTAGATCTCTAAGAGAAAAAAAAGATAATTGTGAATTTATTCACAGATCATTGACTAACCTAATGGTGTTTTATAACAAATCATGTCAAGAAAATTATGTTCAGTTATTATTTCATTTTACAAGGACATTAGAAATAAAATGGCATATGAAGTATGTAATGATAGTTGATTTTTGTAATATACTTTGTGACAGAGTTTTAGTGGATTTTCTTATAAGTTTTTCTCATTCAGAAAATGATATAACTAATTTCTTCTTTATAAATATTAAAAGAAAATTAACCATGATCATAGAAGATTCTTTTCAACATTGATTGTAACATATTTGAACATTTTTATTTGAACATTTTTAAAGCAACAACCAACATTTGATAATCTTTGATTTTTATCGAGATATTCTTATTAGTATCTGTACATATCTTTTTTCCATATTGTGTGTGTATATATATATATATATATATATATATATATATATATATTCATTTTTTCTCCAGAAGTCTTTAAGTACTCTAGTAGCTTATTCAGAGTGGCATATTAAAGAGTTAAAAGAGAGAAAAATTTTTGCTTTTGACTCTACACTCATTCTGACCACTTTTCAGGTAAAGGAGACTCAACATCTCCTTCATTGTCTTGTACATTTATATGGTAGTCCTTTGTGTTGACGTACCATTTTTTAAAAATTTTTAAACAGTACCTTAATTTGAACATTTACACTGTTTTAAATTTTTGCCCTAACCAGTGCTGCAATAAATAACACTGGCATCAATTTTTTTTCCACCTTATTTGCAAAGGACTCCATTTAGGTCAGATGCCTAGTAGTAGATTTGCTAAGGACTACATGTAGGTTGGATACCTAAGCAGTGGATTTGCTATCCAGTGTTTCATGGCGGTGTCAGATTTCCCCCAACATATTTTGTATCTTTTACCCATAGACACCAGTAAACTATGAGAATAGCTTCCCCCCACCAACAAGGGCAATAGTGTTTTGTCCATTTTTGTAGATTTTGATGTACTAACTATTAAGAATTTAAAATACGGTTCTTAAAAAAATAAAATTAAATAAATAAATAAATAAAATACAGTTCTTCATTTGAAATTCTTTTATTATAAGTGAGTCTGAGCATTTTTCCTAAATTTAAACATAGTTACACTATGCTTTCTGTCAAAGGTATTTTTATGTTATTTGTCCATTTTTTTTTCAAATTTATTTGACAGACAGAGATCACAGGTAGGCAGAGAGGCAGGCAGAGGGAGAGGAAGGAAAGCAGGCTCCCTGCTGAGCAGAGAGCCCTATGTGGAGCCCGATTCCAGGACCCTGGGATCACGACCTGAGCCGAAAGCAGAAGCTTTAACCCACTGAGCCACCCAGGCGCCCAGTATTTTGAATCTTTAAAAGTTATGTTAAGTTGTGAATGAGAGTCCCTACTGCTCCATATCTTCCCTAGCATTTGGTGGTGGTGTTAGTGTTCTGGATTTTGGCTATTCTGATAGGTGCGAAAGAGAACTTCAAACTTGCTCCCCTGTGCCCCAGCTACAGATGGGTAGTGGCATCTCATTGTTTTAATTTGCATTTCCCTGATGACATATGATGTTTAACATCTTTTCAAATGCTTATTGGCCATCCTACATTTTCTTTGGTGAGGTGTCTGTTAATTGAGTTGTTTGTTTACTTTTTTAAGAAGTTTTATTTATTTAAGTAATCTGTATACCCAGCATGGAGCTCAAACTCACAACCCTGAGATCAAGAGTTGGATTCTAGGGGGGTGCCTGAATGGCTCAGTGGGTTAAGCCTCTGCCTTCGGCTCTGGTCATGATCTCAGGGTCCTGAGGTCAAGCCCCACATCGGGGGTCAGGTGGGGGGGTACTTGGCTCTCTGCTTGGCGGGGAGCCTGCCTCCCCCTCTCTCTCTGCCTGCTGCTCTGCCTACTTGTGATCTCTCTCTCTGTCAAATGAATAAATAAAATCTTAAAAAAAAAAAAAAAAGAGTTGGATACTCTAGGCGCCTGGGTGGCTCAGTGGGTTAAGCCGCTGCCTTTGGCTCAGGTCATGATCTCAGGGTCCTGAGGTCAAGCCCCACATCGGGGGTCAAGTGGGGGGGTACTTGGCTCTCTGCTTGGCGGGGAGCCTGCCTCCCCCTCTCTCTCTGCCTGCTGCTCTGCCTACTTGTGATCTCTCTCTCTGTCAAATGAATAAATAAAATCTTAAAAAAAAAAAAAAAAAGAGTTGGATACTCTAGGCGCCTGGGTGGCTCAGTGGGTTAAGCCGCTGCCTTTGGCTCAGGTCATGATCTCAGGGTCCTGGGATGGAGCCCCGCACCAGGCTCCCTGCTCAGCAGGGAGCCTGCTTCCCACCACTCTCTCTGCCTGCCTCTCTGCCTACTTGTGATCTCTATCAAATAAATAAAATAAAATCTTAAAAAAAAAAAAGAGTTGGATATTCTACTGACTGAGCCAGCCATCCACTCCTTGGCTTTTTTTTTTTTTTTTTAAGTAAATTCTACACCCAACTTGGAACTTGAACTGAGGCCCCTGAGATTAAGGATCACATGCTCTACTGACTAAGCCAATCAGGTGCCCCTTCTTTTTGTTCACTTTTAAAGTCTTCATATATTTTGGATAATAATCCTTTATTAGGTGAGTCTTTTACAAATACTTTCTCGCAGCCTGTGGCTTGTCTTCTCATTCTGTTGATCTCCCACGCCTTTTTAAATTGACATTTCTATAATTTTTCATCAAAGGCTTAAGTGGTTGTAATGGATATAATTTGCTGCGATTTATAAATACTGACATTTGACAATAATGCACTACTCCTTTAAAGATACTCAATGAAATTAGGCATTTTAAAAATACATGACGCTGCTTTGGAAGTGAGAAATGTTATCTCCCTTTCTCCCTCCCCCTCCACTTGTGCTGTCTCTTGCTTTTTCTCTCTCAAATAAATAAATAAAATCTAAAAAAAAAAAAAGTGGGAATCTGGAAAGTGAATCTCTTAACACATTCTGAATGTCCATGCATCCAGACAGACCTCACAAAACCATATGAATTGTATACTTACGGAATTTTTAAAGGCTAATATATCAAAATATATCAAAATGTTTTAATTTCATAGTACACTGGCTTGAGAACAAAACCTTTTCTCAACTTAATAGGTCTGCTAAAAAAAAAAAATTCAACTGAGTAAATTTAATTTATTTCCTTATTTATTTTTAAGGGCAATGGAAGGAGATGGAGAAAAAGAATCTTAAGCAGGGTCCACACCCTGCATGGGGCTCAATCTCAAAACCCTGAGATGACCTAAGCCAAAACCAAGAGTTGGACACTTAACTGACCGAGCCACCCAGGCACCCCCAACTGAGTAAATTTAAAGAACTAACTGGCTTTTTTCCAAGGTTCCATGAATGGGGCAGGAACCCATTTAGCAAATTGAAAGGAGGTCCTAGGGGCTCAGTGGGTTAAAGGCTCTGCTTCTGGCTTAGGTCATGATCCCAGGGTCCTGGATCCCACATACGGGCTCTCTGCTCAGCAGGGAGCCTGCTTCCCTTCCTCTCTCTCTATCTGCCTCTCTGCCTACTTGTGATCTCTGTCTGTCAAAAAAATAAGTAAAATCTTAAAAAAAAAAATTACACTCCTAGACAGATTCAACTATAGAGAACAAACTGAGGGTGGCTGGGGGGAATGGGGAGTGGAGGGACAGGTTCAATGGGTAATGGGGATTAAGGAGGGTGCTTGTGATAAGCAGTGAGTGTTACAGTAAATGATGAGTCACTACATTTTATTCCTGAAAATATTACACTATACATTAACTAGAATTTAAATAAAACCCTGAACAAATCAATTAATTAATTAATTAATTAATTAAAACTCCAATCCTAGAAGAGGCTGAAACTGCATTAGCTATTAAATCTTGGTGAGGCCCAATAGTCAAACTATGGAAAGAGACTAGATGTCCATTGACATATGAATGGATAAAGATGTGGTATATAGACATAATGGAATATTATGCAGCCATCAAAAATGAAATCTTGCCATTTGCAATGACGGGATGGAACTAGAAGGTATAATGCTAAGCAAAATAAGTCAATCAGAGAAAGACAATTATTATATGATCCCACTGCTGTGTGGAATTTGAAAAACAAGGCAGAGGATCATAGGGGAAGAGAGGAAAAAAATGAAACAAGATGAAACCATAAGAGACTCTAACCTCAGGAAACAAACAGAGGGTTGCCAGAGCAAAGCGGGGATGGGAAGGATGAGGTAGGTAGGTGATGGACGTTGGGGAGGGTATGTGCTATGGTGAGTGCTGTGAATTGGGTAAGACTGATGAATCACAGATTTATACCCCTGAAACAAATAATACCTGTTGATTTAAAAAAACAATAAGTAGGGGCACCTGGGTGGCTCAGTGGGTTAAAGCCTTGCCTTCGGCTCAGGTCACAATCCCAGGATCCTGGGATCGGGCCCCACATCAGGCTCTCTGCTCAGTGGGGAGCCTGCTTCCCCCTCCCTCTCTGCCTGCCTCACTGCCTACTTTTGATCTCTCTCTCTGTGTCAAATAAATAAATAAAATCTTTAAAAAAATAATAATAATAAGTAAATAAATAAATAACTGTGAAGATTCAAATGGCAAACAACTACATACACACTCATGGACACCAACAAAACAAAGATAAGATCTTATTTCACAGAATACCTGGTATAAAAAAAACTGCTGAGGGCGCCTGGGTGGCTCAGTGGGTTAAGCTGCTGCCTTCGGCTCAGGTCATGATCCCAGGGTCCTGGGATCGAGTCCCGCATCGGGCTCTCTGCTCAGCAGGGAGCCTGCTTCCTCCTCTCTCTGCCTGCCTCTCTACCTACTTGTGATCTCTCTCTGTCAAATAAATAAATAAAATCTTTAAAAAAAAACTGCTGAAAGTTCAAAGCTGAAGAATATGGAAAATTTAAAATATCAATACCTGTGAAGTTTAATTTCAATAAACTCTTAAAATAGAAACAAAATAAAAATAGAATCTTGGTGAGTCTTAGCAAAAGTGACTCCATTTGGGGCCCATTGTTTCCAGCAGGTCCTTGCTCATTTTTTTTTTTTTTCTTACTTCCTCACAATCGGGGGAGGAACCTGGCTGAATCCATATGACTCCCTCCCTATTTAACTTCATTCTTTAATTGGGGTGCCTGGCTGGCTTAGTTTGTAGGGCACATGACTCTTAATCTCAGGGTTGTGAGTTTAAGCCCCTTGATGGGCATGGGGCCTATCTAAAAATAAAACAAAACAAAACAAAATGAAAAACACATTCTTTTTGCCTTGGGGCCTACTGCTAACAGCTTGATTTTCTCAATGTTCCCCTTTCAAATTCCAGCAAGGATCTGGAAGCCCCAGCTCACTTCATTCCAAGAGAGTCATATCACAGGTCACAGGTTAGCATGTGGCTCAGTACCACCTCTGGTCAGACAGCAAGGGTCACTTGGTATAAATCATGGCTACATAGGGTGGCCCTGTCAACAGCACTAGGAGGGAGACAATTCAATTAGAAGGGGCAATTGGTGTTGCAAAGCCATACAGAGAAGGGGCTGTTATTCACACTTATTCTCTCATATGATTTTCAAAGATTTGAGATATAACCTCTGAAACATTCCTTATTTCTTGTTAATAGCTTAAAATAAATCTGGTGTCAAGTTTATGACCCATCTGCTGAGTAGATCAATCCCATCTGTAATCCTGGCCATGCTACACATTTGGCAGCCACACAGAAATGTCTCTGGCAAAGCACTGTATTGGAATTTAGATTCCTAATGGCAAGTAAAAAGTTAACAGATTTAGAAAATAAGACTGCAATAACATTTTAAAGGTGAATTTAGCCATTCTCGATGATTTTTACTGCAAGAGACCCATTGGAGGAGAGAGTTTCTTGCCCTTCAGCTCCAGTTGTGATAAACCCCTCAGGAGACCAATGCCTGCCTAGATCACACCCCCGTTTCCAGAGACCTTCAGTCTTGCTGCTCTCAATTCCATCCTGCAGAGAACCAGAGTCAGCAGCACCACGGGAAGAGGCCACATGTCACACTGGACATTCTGGGCCACCAACTGGGCTATGCCAGAAGCACACAGCATTGACTACATCGTGTTCTTCCTGGAGACGTTCAGCCTGAATTTGAGCACGAGGGAGTTATCAGACACCTTCAGGACGTGGACCATTGAACCAGATGACCGGTCTGTCTGTCTTCACAAATCCCTGTCACCACAAATAAGAGACAGCAACATGGAGGAGAGATAGGTTGGGTTCCAAAGGACGACAAGAATGTGTTGCTGTATTTTCTTACTCCTTCAGAACCCAAAATATCTCCTCACCGTTAGGTGGCTGTCTCCGGTGGTGGTGACATTTCCTTGTTTGTAGGGGACAGGCCACATGTCTAGCTTAATGGCCTACATTCTGAAGTTGTCTGATCAGTTCCTCCTGATTAAATTCAGCCTGTGCCTTGGGCCAGGACACTCCATGGTTAATGCTGCATGTGTCCCGGCTAGCCTACCCGGAGACCAAGAAGGTCCAGTGTGCCCATCACCACTCCTGTGAGAGCAGCTTTGGTTGCATTGCTATAGAGTACCTATCAGATTGATCTGTTCACAGCAAGACACATGCTTTGCTTTCTGAAATTGGGAATCTGGTACGTGGTGGACCCTGAGGATGGGTGACGAGCCTCTCCTCTTAACCACTTTCTCTAACATGTTGCCATCTTTTACTGCTCCCTGTGGTATCTCCTAACCCTATCTCTGTTTGTACATTGGAAGAATTCTGATGTTTGGATATCTATACAATGTGTATTGGACGGCACTGCACTGTGGAAAAGAACATTCTGTCCCCCTTCTATGTCATTAAAGTTTTTGGTTCGGACAACCACTATGAACTTGTGGGTTATTGACATTGGATGCTCTAAGCTCTCCCTATCATGGTGATTTGGAGGATCGGGACACATGCTCATGGACATGTGCTTGGTTCTCATCGTCACAGTTATACTGAGTCTCCATCACCTTTAGGCTCTACGTACCCTACCGGGAGGACATGTTTCTGTGTTTAGCTCTCTGTGGTATTTCTTTTCTTTTCTGCATGTGCACCTGTGCGCCTATAGGCCTGTCTGCCGTTTAGGAAGGTCGTATACGTAGGGCTGAGCATAACACCGAAAGTCCGTGGACATGTTTGGTTCCCTATGAGCTTGCCAAACTTCTCCCCTTCAGTTTGTCAGTGTGAAGGGATCTCTCGACCTCAAACTTTTGACATTATTGTATTTTCCCTTTCCTTCTGTATCAACCTGACCTGGTATACTACTGTTCCCGCCCAGTGAAACAGATGTTATTTACATCCTATTTTTCCACCTACTCCACTCCCAGAGTTGTGTCCTACAAATGCCAGTAAGTCTATTCAACAGTGACCAGCTGTTTGAAAGTCAAAGCCTCCTCTGTCATCTCTCATCCGGGGAAGTTCACTTCAAAGGACTCCTAGGGAGGGAATGAGGACTCCGTGAGGGTTGCATATTCAATACTCTTTCTCTACTGCCTGCATACGAGGACATCCTCACTGAATAGAAAGTACTTGCACCACCAGTTTTACGGAGTGTTGAAAGTAAGAGTGCCATACCAGGGAAATACAAACCACACCACGGTGAGATACCACCTCACACCAGTAAGAATGCCTACAGGTAACAACTCAGGAAACAACAGATTGTGGCAAGAGTACAGCGAAAGGGGAACTCTCTGACACTCTCGGTGCCCATGCAAACTGGTGCAGCCACTCTAGAAAACAGTATGGAGGTTCCTCAAGAACTTAACATCCCTGACTCCTAGATGACCCCTCTATGTGTACGTTGCTTTCCTTGCTCTTCTGATTATGTCATAGGGACCACGTTTCACTGGCATCGAGTCCCACATCAGACACCCTGCTCAGTGGGGAGCTTGCTACCCCTTCTTCGACTCCTCCCCATTTATACTCTCTATCTCAAAGAAGCAGGTAAAATCTTAAACAAACAAACAAAAAACAAGCAACAGAAAGAACCAATAAGATATGCACTCACCCCCGTCAGAATGGCTAAAACCCAAAACATAAGAAACAACAAGTGTGGGCAAGGCTGCGGAGAAAAGGGAACCCTCTTGCCCTAGTGCTGGGCACACAAACCGGGGGAGCCATTGTGGACGATGGTATGGAGGTTCCTCAAGAACGTAACAACAGAACCCCCCTACGATCCAACAGTCCTACTACGGGATATTTACTCTCAGAAATACATAAGCACTAGTAAGCACGAATACATGCATAACCAAATTCTGGAAAGAGCCCAGATGTCCGTCCATAGATGACCGGTGAAGACAATGCGGTATATTTATACCACGGAATATTACTCAGCCATAGAAAAGAATAAAATCTTGCCATTTGAAATGAGACAGGGGCATCTAGAGTATATTGTACTAAGTCAATTAAGTCTGTCCGAGATAGCTCAATACCAAAGGATTCCACTCGTATGTGGAACGTAAGAAACAAAATATATAAGCAGAGCAAAAGAAAAGGGCACCAGACAAACCAAGAAACAGACTCTTAACTAGAGAGAACAAACTGGTGGTAGCCAGAGGGGAGGGGGACCAGGGAATCGGGGAATGCAGAGGGCCTCAACAAGTGCACTTGTGCGAATGAGCACTGAGCAATGTATGGAAATGTTCAATCACCACATTCTACTCTTGAAACTTATGTTAACACTGTAAGATAACTATACTGAAATTCAAGTTTCAGAAAGGTAAAAACAAGCTTCAGAAGATGGAGCACTGCTTGATAGATTCCTTTGACTTGACCTCGTGCCATTCACCTGGCGGCCTCTTTCTAATCAAACATGGAAACTGCACGAAGATTAAATGGGGTCAGGTGGGCCAGGTCTCCTTCCATTGCAGAGTCCTCCTCCTTTACTCCTCTGGCGGAGAGACTCGACAGAAAAGATCCGCGTTCTGCTATTCCCACTTTGCTGTTTTAGAAAACGTTATACGACTCAGTGTTCCCTACTCATATACTCATCACTGTATCAGAACAGCCTCGGAGAGTTAGTACAAATGCAACCTCGTCCTTTTGGTTTCTAGCAATTCTGATTCAGTGGGCTGACGTGGGGTCTGGAATCTTCTTATTAAAGTCCGGTGTTTAGTCAGTTTGGAAACTCCCTGAGATCATGGACGTCCCTTAGAGTTCTTGAGACGCATGATTTCCTACATATTAGCACTTCTAGTCTTCACAGTCCACTTGTTCATGGGAGCTTTCCTTTTTCCTGGTTCACAAATGAAGAAACAAAGGCACACGGAGGACCCAGTTCCCCTGTGACTGGCCCCGGAACCCCTTGTTATGGGGGCTGGAGGCAGGTCTCAGGGAGAGTCCTCTTCTACGCCAAACCCCACGCCCCCATTTGCCAATTCGTGCCTATACCTTTCTGCAAAGGTGCTTCCTTTACCTAGACCTCATTCCTGCCCGAAACCTCCGGGAAAAATTCCATCACAACGGGCTAAGAGCATCATGTTGTCAACACTGGCTACTGACGTGAGACCCTGTGCTTGAAAATTATACTTTGGGGCACCTGGGTGGCTCAGGCAGTTGGGTATCTGACGTGGCCTCTGGTCATGAGCCCAGGGTCCTGGGATCGAGTCACATATCGGGCTCCCCGCTCAGGGGGGAAGCCTGCTTCTCCCTCTGCCTGCATCTCTCCCTGCCTGTGATTGCTTGCTCTCTCTCTTTATCTCCAACAAATAAATAATAAAATCTTTAACAAAAAAAACATTTACTTTTACTTCTTCAACTACCATCGATATATAGTGCTAAGTAGGTTTTAATGTTAACATAGTATTAAGTAGATGTTCATTCATTCCAGTTACTTTTAGTAAAAGTCTTTGGTTATCCTCGTCAAGTGTACCAATGACTTTATTTTAAAAAAATCAAAAGCTTCTGCACAGCAAAGGAAACAGTCAAAAAATCAAAGAGGCAACCCACGGAATGGGAGACGATATTTGCAAATGACAGTACAGACAAAAGGTTGATATCTAGGATCGATAATGAACTCCTCAAACTCAACACACACGAAACAGGCAAACATATCAAAAAATGGGCAGAAGATATGAACAGACACTTCTCCAATCAAGACATACAAATGGCTATCAGACTCATGAAAAAATGTTCATCATCACTAGCCCTCGGGGAGATTCAAGTTAAAACCACATTGAGATATCACCTTACACCAGTTAGAATGGCCAAAATTAACAAAACAGGAAACAACATGTGTTGCAGGGGATGTGGAGAAAGGGGAACCCTCTTCCACTGTTGGTGGGAATGCAAGTTGGTGCAGCCTCCTTGGAGAACAGTGTGGAGATTCCTCAAGAAATTAAAAATAGAACTTCCCTATGACCCTGCCATTGCACTCCTGGGTATTTACCCCAAAGATACAGATGTCGTGAAAAGAAGGGCCATCTGTACCACAATGTTTATAGCAGCAATGGCCACGGTCGCCAAACTATGGAAAGAACCAAGATGCCCTCCGGCGGACGAATGTATAAGGCAGATGGGGTCCATATAAACTATGGAGTATTATGCCGCCGTCAGAAAGGATGAATACCCAACTTTTGTAGCAACATGGACGGGACTGGAAGAGATTATGCTGAGTGAAATAAGGCAAGCAGAGAGAGTCAATTATCATATGGTTTCACTTATTTGTGGAGCATAACAAATATCATGGAGGACAAGGGGTGTTAGAGAGGAGAAGGGAGTTGGGCTAAACTGGAAGGGGAGGTGAATCATGAGAGACTATGGACTCTGAAAAACAATCTGAGGGGTTTGAAGTGGCGGGGGCGTGGGGGTACCAGGTGGTGGGTATTATAGAGGGCACGGATTGCATGGAGCACTGGGTGTGGTGAAAAAATAATGAATACTGTTTTTCTGAAAATAAATAAATAATTAAAAACAAAATCAAACAAACACCCAGGGTTCCTGGGTGGCTCAATAGGTGCAGCAAGCGACCTTTGTCTGCAGAGTTGTGGGTTTGCACCCCATGTTGGATGTAGAGATGACTTAGAAATAATCCAAAAAAAAGTTTAAACATTGTATATGTGTATGGGGAAATTTTGTACTCAATAGTCCCTCTTGTTCCTATATATATATACATTGTGATTCCTTATACCATAACGTAGTGCTTTAATGACCATAGCTTCATGATGAGCTTTGACATGGAGTGGATTTCTCCAGTTTAAGGCTTCATGGCCATCTTGCTAGTCTCAGTACCTCGATGTGCATATACATTTTTAGGATTAGCTTGCACATTCGCCCCCAATGTGTCTTCTCCCATGTGAGTCCGAATGAAACTCATTTGGTATTCCAATCACCTGGAGTCTCCTAATCTATGCATGGGATAGATGTCTTTCTATTCATTTAGATTGCCTTTAATTTACCCCAGCAATCGTTTCCAGGCCTCTCTGTTGTTTTTAGTTACTTGATCTACAATATGGCCACTATGCACATTTCTGGAAGCCTTCAATTACATTATTTGTCAGAGAGAGACACAGTGACAGAGGGAACACAAGCCCGGCCAGTGGGTGAGGGGGAAGCAGGCTCCCCACTGAGGAGGGAGCCCGAGGTGGGGTTCCATCCCAGGAACCTGGGATCAAGACCTGAACTGAAGGCAGAGGCTCAACGACTGAGCCACCCGGGCGCCCCTATTTACAGGATTTTTATATGGAGAGAGAATACTGAAGTCTGGAAAGCACGGAAGTTCTCAGACACAAAGGCACAACATCACTGATCGTTAGGACAAGGACACCCCTATTAGACTTTGTGAACTTGCCTCGATTTCTCCAGCTGGCCAAGTCAGAGGCGGGAGGTACTGATACCAGCAGTTTCCTCCGGAGACCTGGGAAGTGTCGGCTGCTTTGGGCCACCTTGGAACCCAGGTGTTGGCAGGCAGTATCCCAAGGAGCGGAAATCTGGTCCCAGTCTAGGGTCCCTGGGCCAAGGTAGGTCAAAAACACCGTGAGAGACTGGAACAACCACTGACATCATGCCCCAGACAGCACTGGCCACTTCCTCCCAGGAACTCACCCCACCCCCGCTTCTCATCACTTCTGCTTACTCGACAGAAAGCCCTGTGACAGTTGCAATGATGTTGTATTGACCTCTGTATTCACGGCTCCAAGGACCAAGCCAAGCACTGCGGAAGCTCTCAGAAAGATCCCTTCCCCGATCCAACAGAAGTGGTCGAAAATCTCAAATCTCAACTGCAGTCCTAGACCGAATGTCCTGCAGGAATGCTCTCTGCTTTCTCCCAGAAGGCAACAAATCCCCTTCCTTAAAGAGGAGCCGCAACACGCTCGATGTCCCGTGACATGCCCTTGCGGTGCGCTCTGATGAAGAAGGGACTGCCCTCTTGGAGTCTTCTCAAAGGCCCACCCTGTCATTAGGATTCGAGTGCTTGGCCTACCCCTGCGCCCTTTTGCTGAGCAGGGAGCCCCCTGTCCCGCACCCTCACCATGAGACTTGATCCCAGGGACCTGGGATTAGGACATGAGCAGAAGGCAGACTCTCAAGGAACTGAGACACCCACATGCTACAAGATCTTGTTTGCATTCTCCCACTCACGGCTTGACCTCCCCAGTGAAATCCTCTTGATGTCAGAATTCCACGCTCTTAACACTAAGGACTAAGACTAAGGAAAAATGAGACCCTGAACATATATATGGACAAAATATATAGTGCATAAAGCCCTTTACCACAATACATTCCAAAGAATATTATTGGTATCACTGTCTCAGAGGCAAGAGCCCCCTACTGTGGTCGTTTCTGACCTTACAACAATAGTCTGCAGGAAAGGTGGACCTCTGCAACTCTAATTCAAATGCCCCTGATCCCCCTAGGCCCACACTTACCTGGAAACATCCACCGTAAGGGCGGCTCCAAGGGTGAAGCTCATGGGCACCTCCTCCTCCTCTGGGAACTGGTACAGTTCTCCAGCAGTACAAGCGAATCCCGATCCATCCTGTGGGGCCCCGCCCCAGGGGCACGGGCTCACTGTGGACTGTGTGACTCTCCGAGTCATCCCCCTCAGCTCATGCTGCCTCATGCATTCCTCGGTTTCCCTTCAGTTTTCTGGACTCCGCCTGGGCTTATTCTTCCCTCCTCGGGCAACCACCTGCACCACCATGGCCTTGTTCTTCTTTGCGATATTCTCGTCTTCCAGACTTGCTGATATCCTGTCTTCCAGCTCCTCTCTCCATTCTCTGTCTTCAGTGTGGACTCAGCCCAGGCTCCTGTGGGAGACACACAGAGAAGGGACCAAGTCAGGTCCCGGCTCCAGTCCCCAGGACTCCATAACAGGCACCTCAGTCCCTCGTGCACGTGCAGACACTGGAGCAGGAAGGGACTTGGGAGAATTTGAATATCAACTGTAATTTACACATGGGGAAACTGAGGCCCACAGAAATTAGGAGAATTTCCCCCACCAGCTGACAGCAGCAGAGCCCCCAGCCAGGCCTTGGCTGCAAACTCCCCTGTCCAGGCTCCTCACTCCCCCTCCAGAAACCCACCTCTGAATATCAGGGGACACTGGTCAATCGAGATTCCACCCTGAAAACAAAAATGGCCAGAAGGAATTTCCCCTGGAATATGCTTTTGTCACAATTCTACACCCCTACAGGTTATACTCAGTTGGCTTACAATCCGGGTGATCTACAGTAAGTACACCCTCAAGATGGGAGAGCAGGAAGGCCTCGAGATGGCAAATGCATCGGGCTGAGCAGTGTCTTTTCTTTTCCTGTCTCACAGAGTATGGGTCATAGCTAAGGTGGTCTCAGCTGACATTGTCTCCAGTCATCTAAGGAACTCAACCTACTGGTCAGTAAGGGCAGGCCGGGCCCTAACCCAGTTCTTCCTGGACCTGTCATTGCAATCTGACCCCACTGGGGGACTGAAACCACCATGTAAATATAACGAAGCCATAGGTGATTGGAGGACCCAGGCTGGACAGGAGAGCACATGCCTGTGCCTGCCGTTCTTGACCCGATAGCCCCGGAGGGGTGGGAATCCACGAAAGCGCTGTGTACCACCATCCGGGCCTCTGGCTCTTATCAACCTTCCTCCCCTGTCGATTTCACACCTGGGACAACCCATGCAGGAACAAGTCCCTTTGAGCCATTGTGAATCGAGAAACTGAGACACAGGAATCTCAAGACACAGCCAAAGTCATACTTTCCCATCAGGTTTGCAGCTACAGCTACAACTGTTAAGATCCGAGCTCTCTCTTTTTTTCTTCTGCTTTAGGGATTTCTAGAGACAACGAACAAGGCCAGCCTCTCACCCCGCAACGGACACTCCCAGCCTGTATTTTCTGTATTTTCTCATGCTTGTAAGTAAATAATCATGCTTGCAGAATATCAACCCCCGACAAAGCTGCTTGGAGACCTTGATAAAACAAGACAAAACAAGGCCATCTGACAATATTGCTCAGGACAGACAAAAACAAGGTCACAACGCAACCCACAAACCAAACACCGTCTCTCTTCCTAGGAAAATGACTGTGACGTCTTGACTACAATCATAGAATTGCCAGTGCTAATAGTGTTCAGTAGAGATCAAACCCCGCCTCTTTTCCAGGCTCCCCCCACATCACCTCCCCAAACTCCAGATCCTAGGAAACGGCCTCTGAGTGTGTACACACTGGGTGTGTCACTTTCTGTCCGCAAGGAATAAAAAAGCTAGCGAGGTCAATGAGAAATGTGTTCCTGGAAATTCAACAGAAAGGAATGAACACCCACGTCCCAGGAATGAACAGCTCTCAAAACCCAGCATCAGCAATAAAGGTGATACTGTCTATGGGATGCCCAGGCTCTGGAAACACAGAAGTTGTTTTAATCCTAAAACAGAAACAAATTAAAATTGAAATAAAATAAAAGTAATAAAATTGAGATAAAATAAAATAAATAATATAATATACATTTAAATAAAATGAAATAATAAAAAGACCCTTTCTACCCATGCCATTAGTAACGAACATGAACCTCGGTGTTCGGGCAGATTTCCCCAGCCCTGGCTGACACAGAGACTGCTCTGGATCTCAGGGTTGAGAGCTGGAGCCACACGTTGGGTACAGAGATCACTTCAACGTAAAATCTTGACAAAATGTTTAAAAATATGCAGCCCCTGCAGGCTGATCCAGTTAAGCCTCCTACTCATGGTTCTGTTCAGGTCATGATCTCGGGGTCCCCACAGGGCCCAGTGAAAGGACCTCTTCAGATTCTCTCCCTTGCCCTTGCCCTTGGCCTATGCCCGCTGTTTGCAGGCTTGCTCTGGGGCTCCGTCTCGCTCTCTGCCTCAAGTAAATGAAGAAAATCTTTTAAACATGACAGAAGAATAAAAACAAAATAGCCACTGAGGATAAGTTAGGAAAGAAGCTAGCTAAGAGAGAACGTGTAGCACAGTATAGCTTAAGAAGGCCTGGGATTAGCTCCCAGCTGGGCTGAGAGCTCCAGCCCTCCCCATAAAAGAAGAGTGAGCTCTCTGATGACCCAACCAGAGGCAGGCACTGGTGCTCTCTGCCGTCTCTAGCCCCAAGCTGCCACGCTGGACTCCTCCTCCTTGTCTAAGTGCATCAGCTCAGCAGACACTGAGCTCAAAATTCAAATCAGGCAAACGACAGCCACGTGCTATCATAGAACCGGGAGCTTGAGTGGGCGGCAAGAGGACAGGCTGCAGAAGGAAACGCTATATTTGCTTCAGGGATCAGTCAGTCTCAAGAGCTCACCACCCCGCCCTATTGAACTGTATGGGGCCCCCACTGCATTCCTCAGGAATCGGGGCCAAAGGCCGAGCTCCCAGGGGTCATGGCGCCTGGCGCCGCCAAGGCATCCAGGACTCCGCGGGCTCATGGGGTCTCCTTTCAGGCCCTCCCTTCGCTCCCTCCCTCTTCCCACGACCCCGTGGGATGCTGGTCCCCACGCCGTCCCCCTGCTGAGCGGGACACCTGCATCCCATCTCTTGTGCCACTGCAAACCGTCTTCCTCACACCTGGACCTACCACACACACCTTCGGGCGCTATCTGTCTTCTCCATTTGTTCTCTTACAATTTGGGCTCTGATTCCCAGCTTCTACCCTTCGCGTTATTCCACCAGGCTTTCGGTCGTTGTTCTTCTTCCTACTATTACAGCTTTCATTTTCTAGAGCTAGTTTTCCACGCCCCGCTCCCAGTGAGGCCTCAGAAGCCACAGGAGGCCCAAACCTTGGCGGCTGTCCACATCACTTCCGGCCTGGCCGCCGGCTGGCTATTGGCCAGGAGGGTGCGATGGGCGGGGCAAGCTGTGGGCCTGGAGGAGGGCTTGGAGAAGGGAAAAGGTAACAAGGGAGGGCTCCGCCTATTGCACCTGTCTGGTCGGTTGCTTGCATGCTTTACCAACTAGAAGCATTACTTTTATTAGTTATAGTGAAGGGTGGCAAAATTCTCATAACCTCGTATTTACCATTGCAAATATTTTTCCCAGATTTTTTCAGGTATAATAAGCACATAAAACTACATATATTGAAAGTGTACAATCTGATGACTTATAGTACATATTCCTTATAAAATGATTACTGCAAGCAAATTAATGAGCACATCACCTCACAATCACCTGAAAATTTTTCTTTCTTCCCTTCCTTTTTTTTTTTTTTTTTGGTAAGCAAGCTTAAGATCTATTTCCTTAGCAAGTTTCGAGAGCATAATACAGTATTATAACTACAGTCACCATGCTATACCTTAGACCCTCATAACTCATTCATCTTATAACTGAATGTTCTTCTCCTTACACCAATATCTCTCCATGTGCCCCACGTCCCAGCCACTGGTAACCATCATCCTACTATTTGTTTCTGTGAGTTGACTTCTTTATTTTTATTAAGTCCATGGATAGATGATAGCACTCAGTATTTGTCTTTCTCTTTCTGACTTTTTTCACTGAATATAATGTCCTGCAGTTACATCCATGTTGACACAAATAGCAGAATTTCCTTCTTTTCCATAACCAAATAACATTCACATTTTCTCTAACATTAAAGTATAATGCACATACAATCTTATATTAGTTTCAGGTGTACGGCACAGTTATTTGACAATTACATACACTACTCAGTATTACACAGTAAGTGTAATCATCATCTCTCACTATACCGTGGTATTACAATATCATTGACTATATTCTTTTCGCTAGACTTTTCATGTCCATGACCCACATAATCTTCACCCATGCAACACTTAGGTTGTTTCAGTGTCTTGGCAACAGTGCACAATGCTGAAGTGAACATGGGGTGCAGATGTCTCTTTGAAATCCTGTTTCATTTCCTTTGGATATACACCCCAAACTGGGATTGCTGCATCACAGGGTAATTATAGTTTCATTCTTTTTTGAGAAAAAAAAATGGCTGTATCAGTTCACCTTTCTACCAGTGCACAAGGGTTCCATGGTCCCCATAACCTTGCCAACACTGGTTTTCTTTTTTCTCTCCTATAGTAGCAATATTAACTGTGACATAATAATATTTCACTGTGGTTTTGACTTGCATTTCCATGATCCTGTGGAAAGATATCCATTCAGGTCCTTTATCCATTTTTAATATTTATTTTTTATTTTTTTTTAACATACAATGTACTATTAGTCCCAGAGATACAGGTCTCTGATCGCCAGGTTTACAGACTTCACAGCACTCACTATGGCACATGCCCTCCCCTATGTCCATCACCCAACCACCCTCTCCCTGCAACCCTCATCCCTGCAACCCTCAGTTTCTTTTGTGAGATTAAGAGTCTCTTATGGTTGGACTCCCTCCTGATCCCATCTTGTTTCATTCTTTCCTTCCCTACTCCCCAAACCCACCCACACTGCCTCTCAAGAACCTTCTATCAGGGAGATCATATAATAACTGTCGTTCTCTGACTGACTTATTTTGCTCAAAATAATACCGTCTAGTTCCATCCATGTCCTGGCAAATGGCAAGATTTCATTTCTTTTGATGGCTGCATAGTATTCCATGGTGCGGGTATGTGTGTGTGTGTGTGTGTGTGTGTGTGTGTGTGTGTATCTGTGTGTGTGTGTATACACAAATATACATACAAATAACAACTCTTCCTCTTCCTTTCATCTGTTGATGGGCATCAAGGTTCTTTCCTAGTTTCACTATTGTGAGGACTGCTGCTATAAACATTCAGGTGCACATGCCCCTTGAGATCACGACATTTTTATCTTTAGGGTGAATACCCAGGAGTGTGATTGCTAGGTCACAGGGTAGCTCTATTTTCAACTTTTTGAAGAACCTCCATGCTGTTTTCCAGAGTGGCTGCACCAGATTGCATTCTCACCAAACCCGTGGGAGGGTGCCCCGTTCTCCACATCCTGGCCAGCATCCATCATTTCCTGACTTGTTTCTTTTTTAGCCATTCTGACTGGTGTGAGGTGGATCACATTCTGGCTTGGATTTGAGTTTCCCTGATGCTGAGTGACGTGGAGCCCTTAAGCATGTGCCTGATGGCCATCTGGATGTCCACTTTGAGAAAAGTCTGTTCACATCCTCTGCCCATTCCTTGATGGGATTATTTGTCCTTTGGCTGTTGAGTTTGATAAGTTCTTTCTAGATTATGGATACTAGCCCTTCATCGGATATATCGTTTGAAAGTATCTTCTCCCAGATTCTCACCCTGAATAGATTTCTTTCCCTGGCCAACCCCGCTGAAGGGAAATCATAACACCTAAAAGGAACACAGTTTCTCCTCTCTTCCCCAAGTTGTCTAGGGGGAGTTTTTAGGCACAGCGGATAGATCAGCAGGAATTCAAGTATTTCCTGACAAAGGGTACACCGGTTTCTCCCAGCATTGCTCTTTCATCAGGGCCAGATTTCTGACAGAGAGCTATGCATATTGTTAGAGGAAATAGCATGCTCCTTTCTTTCTACAACCCACCCACTTATGAGCATGCTTTCTTGTTGCTGGATCCCCATCCCCCCATTTCCCCTTCTTACCTACTGGAACAACATGCTTCCCCCAGAGACACACCCAGCTCAGAGGGACCGCTTAACCTGTGGGATGGGGCGGGGGAGAGCCTACACCAAGAACACACATACCCAGAAAGGGACTGCATTCACAGTCAGCCATGATGTGGCTACGTACAGTCTGAAGACCGCCTAGAGCACCATGAGGATATAGTACCGCCCAATTAAGGCTTGTGGGCTTTGTACACCTTTTCTGATATGAACTTCTTACACATATGTTTAGATTCATGCCTGGCCTCAGACAAAATGGAAGAAAAACCATGTGAAGAGGAAAAGATATTACGGTGCTCAATTACACTGAGTTGTGTAATCGCAGTCTCCATTAACCCCTCCTACCCTTGGGCATAGCCCACGAAACTGTTCAGTAGCGTTTCCACATGGCCTCACATAGAGTCTAAGGATACAGTAACTTGAACTGTTACCCCAACGATACACTTTTTTCTCCCCATCCTCTACTGAATGCAAGGTCTTTTGAGTGCCCCTTCCCATTTTCAGAGAGAGACTGCCGTAAGGGAGGAGAGTAATGTGGTCTTCCAGGGAATATTCTCCTTCTTGGTCTACTTCTGTACTTAGTGTGCCACCTTTTGTTGGCCAGGGGACTTCTGACCACACACAGGAACCCCAACAAATGCCCAAAGTATAGGCCGTCTGGGTTGATCTTGGGAAGTGTCAGCCAACATTTAGAATTCTCTCAGGGCTCAGAATGGCTCTTGATCTGCAAGGACCAAGATCATTCCCCTATCCATTCCTGAGGGAGGAACTCCAGATTCCTGATCCAGCACCTTATGATTTCCAAGGCAACACGCAGACACACGCACAAGCACACACACAACCTCCACTATTTTCTTTTTACTCTTCTTTTTTTTAAAAGATTTTATTTGTTTATTTGAGAGACAGAGATCACAAGTAGGCAGAGAGGCAGGCAGAGAGAGAGAGAGAGAGAGAGAGAGAGAGAGAGGGAGAGGAGGAAGTAGGCTCCCTGCCGAGCACAGAGCCTGATGTGGTACTCGATCCCAGGACCCGGACATCATGACCTGAGCCGAAGGCAGAGGCTTAACCCACTGAGCCACCCAGATGCCCATCCACTATTTTCTTGTTGGCAAAAACGTTTAGAAGTCTGGGACAGGCAGCTGATTTAGATTCAAGCAAGCATGGGAGAAACAGCGAGAGGGCAAGTCTTGGAACAGCACTGAGCTCCCCACCCAGAAGAGCTCCACAGCCTCAGCCTGGGATGCTGGTGGCAGGGAGAGGCATGTCCTTGGAATGCTGACAATGAGCAGGAGGATGGGGGGGATGAGTTGGCAACATGGAGTGTGGAAGGCAAGAGAGAAGAGAAGTTGGGAAAGTGAGAGGGAGAGATGGCCTCTGGCCTCTTGCTTGGGGCAGCTCCAAAGCCCTGAGCATTCTGTACAGGGGCCTCTGGGGACACTGCGTTCCTTCCAGTAGGAGTCGGTGTGCAAAGAGCAAGGGCTCCCGCTACTCTTTCTATCCCTATGAGTGCTGATCCAAGACTCCAGGCCTGAGGGGACCTCGCATCTGTCGCTGCTCTTCCCTGCGGGCAAAATGCAGGCGTGTCCCCAGGCAGAGGGACAGAATTCTAGACTCGGCCAGAATATCTTTCAAAATGGAAAGTGAGAAAAAAGACTTGTGGGAAGGAAGGAACAAAACCACAGTTGACCTTTTACACCGCAGGTTGGAACCGCAAGTACAGGTGCACGTACAGGTGCATTTTTTTTCAACTAAGCATACTACTCTAAAAATGTGTTCTCTTCCTTATGATTGTCCTTATAACATTTCTTTCCTCTTGCTTACTTTGTTTGATGGATACAGTCTAGAGTCCACAGACTTGCACAAGAGCACGTAATCATCTCCTTACGTCTTCAGTAAGGTAGTAAGAGGTGACTCTTACTACCTCAGTCATGGCATGTCAAAACTTAAACACAGAGCTTTTCTCTTTGAGGGTCAGCACCCTTAACCCTGCAATTCTTCAAGGGTCAACCTGCATCTCTACTTACAAAGGACATGCTTAAATACAGAAAATTTTCAAAGCATCCACACACAAGCATATTAGAGTCCATACACACATTCCATAAGGTTGCAGGGTAGCAGCTATACAAAAACCACTTGTGTTTCTATGCACAACCACGGAACAAACTGAGCAGGAAATTAAGAAAGCAATGCCACTTACAGTAGCACCAAAAACAGTAAAATATTCAGGCATCAGTTCATTGTAGGAGAAGTAAGACTTGTTTGCTGAAAAGTATAAAACACTGCTGTAGGCGAGTAAAGACCTCATGGGAAAAGCCCCTGTGTGCATGTATGGATGATTTACTGTAGTTCCTACTGCAATACTACAGAGAGACCTACAGAGTCAATACGGTCCTATCAATAGTCTTACTCTGCATCTTCTAATGCTGTCAATCGCTTGCAGTACACTGCCTTTCACACATCGTCGTTTTGCTCTCTTAAAGATACATAGGGCCTTGTTCATATTTTCCATTGATCTATTTTTCATTTTTAAGTGATGGAAAACTATTAAAATAAATGGTTTCATCTCCTTATCTGGTGGTTCTCACATCTGTGCGCGCTCTGCCTTATTTTCAGGTGACAGATCTGTCTGCTGATTAGGAGTCATTTCTCCTGTGAGAGCACCAGACCCTGTTCCCTCTGCTGCTTTCCAAGAAGTGCCCCCGAGTTGCAGACCCTGCCTGTGGAAATTGTACCAAACAAGATACTGAGTTACGAAAGATGAGGTTTGGGATTTAGTAAGAGCTGAGGGGGTGCCTGTGCGGCTCAGTCAGTTAAGCGTCTGGCCTCAGCTGACATCATGACCCCTGGGTCCTGGGATCGAGCCCTGCATTGTGCTCCCTGCTCAGCACGGAGCCTGCTTCTCCCTCTCCCTTGCTGCTCCCCTCCTTCAATTCTCTCTCTCTCTGTCACTGTCAACTACATAAATCAAAACTTAAAGAAGAGATTGAGAGCTCTATGCTCCTGAACCTCCAGGGAATTGATGGCAAGGTCCACAAAGGAGCAGGCCAATATGCCTTGGGGCTTTTCGAGTTGCAAATAGGCACATGCAAAGGCATGATACATGGTTTTGGAAGCTACCTCAGCAACAGATTTGGCCATCACGGCCCCAAAATCCATGATCCACCAGTCACTCTGTGCACACATTATCCTGCTTTAACTGTGGCCGATGCAAATTACTGGAAGAACTTCAGAGCATTCCATAAGAACACATCCAACAAGTATGGGAATGACATAAAGGGGTGTATTCCTAAACCGGTCCCCCAAATCATAAATCATACGCAATATCAAGTTTACTCACATTTTCAAGGGTCAAATTCTGAGGTACCAGCAAAGCACCTGAGATCCCGGCAACACTAACTGCAGGAACCTGCTTCCCACAGGATGACACGCTCTGACCCAGACAAGAATGTATTATCTCTGAGTTTTCTTCTTTTAACTTTTGTTTATGTATTTGACAGAAAAAGACACACAGCGAGAGAGGGAACACAAGCAGGAGGCATGGCAGAAGGAGAAGCAGGCATTCCACTAAGCAGGGAGGCTGATGTGGGGCTCGATCCCAGGACCCTGAGATCCTGACCTGAACCAAAAGCAGACACTTAACCACTGAGCCACCCAGGTGCACACCATGGAGCTCTTTGGGGGTGATTTCCCATGGCCATGCTTGCACAGCTGATGTGACCACTTCTAGGAAATGCGGCCGTATTAATCAATGGATTCTAAATTTGGTTCCTTAAATAGTTCTACACACATCAGATACACCCTCTTGAGCGCATGCCAGAGAGGGGCCTTCCCAGGGCTCACTAGCTTCCGGGTTGTCCGAACAGGATCTTCACTAGATGTTCACAAGGAAAACGGACCTGGGTACTTCCTCTTTCTTCTTTCTCTCTTTCTTTCTCTTTCTCTCTCTCTCTCTTTCTGTCCTTTTCTTTCTGTTTCTCCCTTCCACCATACTTCCCCTCTCCCTTCCTCCTTCCTTCCATTCTTACCTTTTCATTTTCTCTCTTCCTCCCTCTCTCCCTTCTCTTTCTCCCTTTCTTTTTTTCCTTCCATCCTCCCTTCCCTCCTTCCTTCCTTCTTCCTTTCCTTCTCTTACTCTTTCTTTCTATCTGCCTTCTTTCTCCCTCTCCCAATGCCCAGCAACCTTCTTATACACAATAAGCAAAGAAAGAAAGAGAAAAAGAAAGAAAGAAAGAAAGAAAGGAGGAAAGAAGATCTTAAAAAAGAAGACATAAAAATCAACACCAACATTTGACATGAAACGAATACATGCTGCATGTTAAGTGCAGCAAATTTTTTTTTAATTATTTCAAGTGATACCTGGGAGGCTCATTTGTTTAAGTTCAATCTCTGGCTCAGGTCAGGATCCCAGGGTCCTCGGATAGGTCCCATGTCGAGCTCCCTGCTCAGTGGTGACTCTGCTTGTCCTTCTCACCCATCCTCCCCCTGGCCACCACTCCTGCTCTCTCAAGCACTCTCTCTCAAATAAGGAAATTACATGCTTTTTAAAAACACTGGGTGAGCCTGGCGGTGGGTATTATGGAGGCTACGTATTGCATGAAGCACCGGGTGTGGTACATAAACAATGAATTTTGGAACACTGAAAGGAAATGAAAAAAATAAATAAAAACTTCTAAACAAAACCAACAACAATGCAATTGTCCTCTCTGGAATCAACCAGCTTAGGGGCCTACTTTCCTGTTCCTGTTGCCTAGACCACCCTCCATTTCTCTACCTGACCTACATCCTTCCACAGGAATGGAGACAGCTCTGAGGTACTGCTGACCCTGGAGGTGGGGCCAGAGAGAAGTCTACACATGGTACAATGGGCTGCCTTTGGAGTCAGCCATAACGTAGCTACAGGCACTTAGAAATGGACCCGATGTACCATTAGGTATGAGCACTGTGACATTCGGGGGTACAGATTTTACGTATGGTATTGACATCATCTTCGTTGCACAAATATGTGTAGACTCAAGCAGGAGACCATGGGATCAGAAGATTGAAAGAAAACCATGTCAATGGAAAGATACTAAGTTACCAAAGTTACTCTGATGTGTAGAGCTGTTTTCTGTGTTAGCCCTTATCTCCACCACAGAAGTCAGAAAATGTTCAACGGGGTTTCTACTTGCCTTCAGATTCAAACTGAGAATACAGTAATTTAAACTGTGAACCCAAACCTTCCATTTTTTTTTTTCCAAACCTGTGTTGAATACCAGGGATTTCAATTGCCCTTTCCCATTTCCAGTGAGACTGCAGTGAGGGCAGACAATAATGTGGTGCATCCAGGGAACATTCTGTTTCTTGGTCTCCTTCTGTTCTTAGTGTGCCAACTTTATTCAGCCAGTGCACTTCTGAGTGCACATGGAAAACCCAGCAAATACTAAAATGGTAGGGTCTCTGGGTTTCTCTTGGGAAATGCAGACCAATAATTAGGATTCCCCACAGGCTCAGAATGGCTCTTGAACTGCAAGGACCAAGCTTCCCCATTCTTTCTTTCTTTCTTTCTTTCTCTCGTTCTTTCGTTCTTTCTTTTGTTCTTTCTTTCTGTCTGTCTGACTGTCTTTCTTCCTTCCTTCCTTCCTTCCTTCCTGTCTTTATTTTTTAAAAGGTTTTATTTACTTTTTTGGCAGACAGATAGCACAAGTAAGCAGAGTGTCAGGCCGAGGGAGAGAGAGAGAAGCAGGCTCTCTGCCAAGGAAGGTCTCCATGTGAGGCTTGATCCCAGGATCCTGCAATCATGACCTGAGCTAAAGGCAGCCGCTTTAGTAACTGAGCCTCCCATCATCCTGACCACATCCTTTCCTTCCTGGGAGGGGAGGGGGGCACGGGGGTATTTCTGGATTCCTGATGCACGCACCTATTTATTTCTTTTATTTGTTTTTTTGTGTTTTGATTTTTCTGTGTGTGTCTTTGTTTTTGTTTTTTAGCTAGTCTCCATCACCAACGTGAGGTCTCTGAGGTGAAGAGTTGAGCCCGCCATGTGTCCTTTCATACACATTTGATATCCAGGCACATATCATGATTTTCATGTTGGCAAAAATAGATCAAACTCTGGGAATTGCCTTCCATCTGCCCTGCTTCCTCTGGGCATGTTTCCTGAGTTGCTGGTGTGTGGGAGTCCTATTTCCCACCCCACTGAAGGAAGACCCTATAGTAAACCATACCACATCCCCGGGGTTCTCTTTTATCCTTTCCATGTAATCCTCTCTGGCTCTCAGTGTGTCTGTGCTCCTAAAGACACCTCTGACTAGGACGCCCCGGGCTCCTGGAGCTACTTTGTACCCAGTTACCCAGTCTGAGAGAATGGGGTGTAAGTGCCGAATATGACCACTAGGACCACCTAACTCTCCTCCCCAAAGGCACTCAGATGCCCATGAAGAGGTACAGGAGGGTGACATCCCCTTTCCTGGCCTGGGGGAGACTAACTCAGGACCACAAGCTACCTCACGGTTCTCTTGCCCCTATCAGGACAAACTTCCCCTACAGTGGTTGTGGAAAACCACCCCTTTCGCAGCCATGAACTCAAAATGGCCACAGACTTAAGGAGAAGAGCCATAGCAATCATTCAAGATGATTACGCAACAGAAAATGGTCAGGACTTTGCATTTAGTGAAGAGTTCTGTCACTGGAGCAAGAGTAAAATATGTAACAAGAAAACTTAAGATGAACAACCTTGCTGCATCCAACATTACCACTGAGAAAAGGAACAGAGAAGACACTGATAAAGAGACAATATTTGCAGATAAATACCCAATGAGGACTCCCATACGCAAGACATAAGGGTACTTTGAACTCACTGAATGGGCAGAAGGAACACGCTGCTAATACAAAGCGAGCATAAGACTCGGATACACATGTTCCCAAAGAAGACACATGCACGGTTCATAAGCCCATAAAACGGTCATCAATGTGACTAGTCTGCAGGGCAATGTATGCCAAACCAGGGACCATTTTGCACGAATGAGTGTGATTCTGTACAAAAGACAATGCCAGATGTTGCTGAGAAGCATTTCTATTCCTTTTTTCTTCTTTTTTTTTTTAAGATTTTATTTATTTATGGAGCAGAGTGAGAGAGCACAAACAGGGTAGAAGCACTGGGAAAGGGAAGAGCAAGCTCCCTGCTGAACAAGGAGCCCAATGCAGGGCTGGTTCCCAGACCCTGGAATCATGTCCTGAGCCCAAGGCAGACACTTCACCAACTGAGTCACCCAGGAGGCCCTGGCCATTGTTTTCTTAGATATGATACCAAAATTCTCACTAATGAAAGAACAAATTGATCAACTGGACTGTATCACAATTTAAAACATTGGTGTTTCAGAAGACATTGGTGAGAGAACCCAAGCCATGCCACACATAGAGAGAAACTAGGTGTAATTTCCATACCTGCTGAAGGTCTCCTAAGAGAACACTGAATGAACGCTCAAAAGTCTGAGTGAAAAAAGTCAAGCAAAGAGAGTCAATTATCATATGGTTTTTCACTTATTTGTGGAGCATAACAAAAAGCATGGAGGACATGGGGAGTTAGAGAGGAGAAGGGAGTTGGGGTAAATTGGAAGGGAAGGTGAATCATGAGAGACTACGGACTCTAAAAAACAATCTGAGGGGTTTAAAGGGGCAGGGGGCGTGGGAGGTCGGGGTACAAGATGGTGGGTATTATAGAGGGCACGGATAGCATGGAGCACTGGGTGTGGTGAAAAAATAATGAATACGGTTATGCTGAAAATAAATTAATTAATTTTTTTTAAAAAAGAAAGTCAATAGGAAGAAGACAAACAATCCAATTTTAAACGGGTCAAAGAAAAGGGCCTGGGTGCCTCAGTTGGTGAAGTGGCTGCCTCTGGCTCAGGTCACCATCTCAGGGTCGTGGGGTCTAACCCCCGACCCCTCCATCACTCTTCCCGCTGAGCAGGGTGTGTGCTTCTCCTCTCCCTCTGGCCTCCTCACCCTACCCAACAGCCCTGCTCTTGCTCCCCTTCCCTCTCTTGCAAATAAATAAATAAAACCTTTCAAAAAGGACATACAATAAAATGGATTCAAAGATTTGTAAAAACACTTTAGCAAAGAATACACATGGAAGAAATGGAAGAATAGCGCACGACCTACATCATTAGTTATTAGGAAAATGGAAATTTAAACCACTATCTGTCAATGAAAATGGCAAAAATGAATGGAATCTCCATTCTGAGCCATAGCAAGGAGTCATAGCAAGGAGCAAAGTCACCTCCTTGCTATGATTTCTCATACACTGCGCATGGGAATTTTAAATTCTACAACCACTGCAGAGATAGTTTGGAAATTCTTATTTTTTTGTATCTTTGATTGACTAAAGACTGAGCGACTAAAAGTGAGTGGAGGGAGGGGCAGAGAGAGAGGGAGAGGCACAGAAGCTCAAGTAGACTCCCACTGACCATAGAGCCCTACCTGGGGCTCTGTCTCGCCACCAATGAGATCATGACTTGAGCCAGAATCCATGTCAGATGCTTAACTCACTCAGTCACCCAGGCACCCTAACAGTCCAGAAATTCTTCAAAATATTAAACCTATACCTACCATAGACCACCCCCATTCCACTCAAATGAAAAAAGAAACGGTACATTCCCAAAAAGCTACTGACTATTTCTAATTGTCATTCATCTCCATCCACAGAGGAATGACCACCACAAATTGTGACATATCCAGCTCATGGAATACTATGCGGTTTCGCAGAGTAATCTCGTCGCTTACATAACACTATGGGAAGACATGTTCTTTTGCTCTGATAATACCTCAGAGCCAGAAAACATCAAAACAAAATAATTTACATAGCATACGATGGTGTTAAGAGAAAACCTTGGAAATTGCAAATAATTCTACTGTAACAGAAAGCCAATCAATGCTTTCCTGACGTGCAAATGGGAGGGAGGAAATGCTAGAAGGACAAGGAAACTTGTGGGGGCGATAGATGCCTCCACTACCGGGGTGATGCATATATATGCTCAAACTTAATAGACGTAGGACTTTAATTACATACACTTTACTGCATGGAAATTATATCTCAGCGTCCCTGTAGAAACACTTTAAAATACAAAAACAACCTTTCATACCCTGAAACTCAATAAGTGGTTTTGATATTTCCCCCCAAAATCAACCATATGATTTGCAAGGTCAAAAGAGGCAATGCATCATTTCTGGGGATACGAAAATGAATTTATTTATCTTCATCTCAACCTCAAGAGAATATAAATGGAAGGCCCAGTATAGAAGCATGTTTCTCTCTGACAAAGGACTTTTTTCCAGAATTGGGTATCATCTAGTCTGAGGAGATCATCAAAAGAATAAAAGAAATGGCCAAAAGACTCGAAATGAAACTTCACAAAACAAGACGTACCACTGGTTCTAATACTAGCCCACGAAGAGACACAACTCTTTAGCCGTGAGGGAAAGAAATCAGTATACAACGAGATACCATAGCATATGGTAATTGCTTCATAAGCATAGGAAAACCCAATGGGATACCGGCTACACTGGTTTCTTTTTTCTTTTCTTTTCTTTTTCTTTTTTTCTTTTTTTTTTTTTTTAAGCAGGACCCAACATGGGGTTCCAGTCCTGAAATCCAGACTTGAACAGGGATTAAGACTTGCATGCTGATCTGTCTGAGCCAAACAGGTGCCTCCAGAAAAGGTTTCGAATGCTCGCTCCTCACTTCACTACAGCTGTGACCTGGGACCTGTGACAAAGATCTTGGGAAGCTTGGTGTTCTTTGTATTTTTTTTTTCTCATCAGGAAACGATACCATCTGAGTTACAAGATAGTTCCTAATATTAAGTATGATCACCTGATACTGTACAGGAACTATACTTTTTGCATAGAAGATAGTTGACCTGGAATTCTCCTTGACACGTTTTCAAAAGCACAGACAGACCACTGACAAAGAACAGACAGGCTGTTTGGAAATAAATATCCTTTCCCCTTTTCCAGAAAGAAATCATGTACACATTAAAGAAAAAAAAAAAAAAAAAAAAAGGAGAGGAACCAACTTGCATGGAACAACGTTCCCAAAACCCTGAAGCAGGTCTACTTTCCATTCCAGTAGACCCGAGATGAAAGTCTTGACGAGGTCCAATCCTGGCAGTCTTCTCCGTGTGGAGGCCACTGAGAAAGTCCACTCTGGCCCTACACGATCTGGACTGGCACACAAGTGTTCCTCAGAAAGATCAACAACGACTCAGCTCGAAACGGCCTGAGCAATTTGTACAAATGTGCTTGAGTTTAAGACCAGCTCCACTGCAGAACCAGGATTCACCCCTGAATCTAAGCCAGGATGTTCACAGATATCATTTCCAAAATCTCTGTTACAGGCCTTGGCACGCTCCACAGGTGGGAAAACAGGCGCAAGACTATCCATTGAGAGAAATATCAATCAACACTCAACAGGCATTACTAAATAATGTCCAGCAACTACTAAAAGGCAGGCAAGCTCTCTTTCAAAAGCCATGTTTTGAGGAACACAGACTTCTACATCTTCATGATTTGGGGTTGGAAGCTGGTTGCAAAACCACACCAGCAACCCAAAAATAAACAGATAAACTAGAATTCATCATCTTAAAAGCTTTTTGGTTCAAGGGTCACTATCGAGGAAGTGAAGTGAAAAGTGGGGTCTGCTATCTACAATGCATGTAAAGAACCCTCCTATAACTCAGCAGTTGGTAAAAAGACAGCCAATATAGGAATGGGGAACGGAGCTTGAGTAGACTTTCTCAAAAGGACAATACCATTGCAACAATGAACACAGGAAAAGATGCTCAATTTCATTAGTCCCTAGGGAAATACACATCTAAAGCACAGTGAGATCCCACGTCAGCCCCACTACCATGACTTCAAGCAAAGAGACAATCAATACATGTGTCGGGAAGCTTGTAGAGAAATGGAATTCTTACATATTCCTGGTGGGAATGTAAAAGGGTGTCCCTGTTCTGCTTTGGAAAAGAGGCTGGCAGTGGCTCAAAAAGTTAAACACAGGGTCCCGTATGACGCAGCAATCCCACTCTTAGGTAAATAGCTAAGGAAACGGAAATGAAATGTGCACCTAATGGGAAAACAAGTCTACCTAACACAGACTTGCAGTAAGAAGAATACTGACAGACTTGGGACAGGAAACCGTTTTCTTCCCTTTCTTTTCCTCCTTTTGTAAGACTTTATCTATTTATGTATTGGAGGGGAGCGGAGCGTGCCACAGACAGTGAGAAAGAGCACGAGAGGGGAGAAGGCCAGAGGGAGAAGCGGACTCCCCATGGAGCTGGGAGCCTGATGCCTCACTTGGTCCCGGGCCTCTGGGATCACCACCAGAGCCAAAGGCAGTCGCTTAACCAGATGAGCCCCCAGGGGCCCCAGAAACAGTTTGCAAGATTCATTGCATACACTAAGTCTGGGTTCTGTTTGCTGTTTTCCTGGGGGCTTTTTATTTTCATCTGTCTGGGGCTCTTTCATCCTTGTTTTCTGCTTTCTTTTGTTTAGTGTTTGCTGTAAAAAAAAAGCTTTATTTACTACATACATGCTAAGAAAGTATTGTAAATGGAGGAAGGCCGAATACTTTGAAAACCTTTTCAAATACAAAGCAACTAAAGATGGCTAAACTGCTAGCATGTTTCTCTTGTATTTTAATGGCTAGAGAAAAAAACCTAGAGAAGACCTGGAGAAGAACATCCAGATAGGCTTTGACTTTAGACATTTCCCTCACTAGAAAAGCCTTAAGATCTGTTGAACCGCTGTTGAGAAGTGGGATGAGTTCAGGAGAGCCCCTAAGAACACCTGTTGCGAAGGGCGCCTGAGTAGTTCCTTTGGTTGAGCATCTGACTCTTGGTTTAGGATCGGGTCAAGGTCTCACGGGTTCTGACACCGAGCCCCTTATCACATACTCTCCCTCTACCCATGCCCCCCTTCTCTCTCCAAGAATTAAAGAGAAAGAAAAAGAACAAAGAAAACTCCGTGGGACGCTATTTCTGCCTGACGTTATTCTACACACATAAGGGAACGAATAATGAGCACTATGCTGAGACACTGTTTTGGAAAGAGAGGGAAACTGTGGAATCAGCACAAGGGTAGACAACGACTGACAGTGACCACTGAGGGGTGGGCCCCATCAGCGGTCACCTTCACGGGAGACCAGGCAGCCTTGTGTATCAGCATGGCCCCTCGGCAACTGGAAGGCAGGGGCTCCCCAGGTTCCACTGACACCCTGGACATTCTATTCAGTTAGTGCTGGTGCAGACCAGTAGCTGGCATTCTGGGTGCTCCCTCGGTCATTCCGGTTGGAGTCGGAGATACGAGCAGTGCCTTTGGCTCCCACCTCTGGCATCTTGAACCTTGCTGTCTCTCAAGTACTGTGGGCTGTTGCTCCAATTGTTCCCAACAGTAAGTAAAGGATTCCTGTAACCTCACCCCTCAGTCCTGATTAAACCAACTTGGCGTCACTGGTTTTTAACCCACCGTGAGTCTGGGTTTCTGCTTTTTGGTCCCCAGTTCTATCTCTACTGCCACGGGTCGCCATGGCAGCCCATCCTGGCCCTCTGTCCGAGGCAGGGGCAGAAAGCAGCCTCCAGGAAGTCAACTGGCAGCTTCGGTCACAGCTGGAAAAATCCACCCAGGACTTCCTAGACCTCAAGGAAAAATTCCTTGTATCCGAAGCGACGGCCTACTCCCTGGCCAACCAACTGCGGAAATACAGTAAGTCCTGCCAAGTCTTGGTCCCCAAAGCCATAGCTCTGTGTTCTCCTTCTGAGAAATGCAAAGCCTCTCCAGATGCTCTCTCCCCCATTTCCAGTGACAACACAAATTTCATTCTGACCACAGTCCGTGAAAGGTGAAGTGGGAATTTGCCCTCTGTTAGCTGAGGATGGGAAAACCAAAGACAAGTATGTCAGCATCCTCCCCATGTTAGCAGTGACCTATAGGGTGGCTTAGAGTTTCCATCCCAGTTCTTGACTCCTGGGGCAGACCCAGAGATGACTGGTCTTGTGAGGACCCTGTCTGTCCTGTAGCAGTCCTTCATCTCAGTTGCCGTAGGACTAAGGAACTCCATCAGGTCTCGGCTCTCGGGTGTCCCACCGGCAAAGCACCGAGCTGGCTGCACTGAGGAAATATGCTGATGGTCAAGGCGGCACCGGGGTCGTGGGGAGGAGGGAGGACTACAGCGGGTGACACTACGTGCTGTCAAGGAGAAGGAAGTGGGGCCTGCCTTCCCCGAAACTGCGGTATCCATGAGGGACGCCATCCACACAGGGACTCCCCAGGTGAGAGGGAACCCGTGCTTATGCTTTTCCCTTCCAAGCCCACGCAGGACATCTGAAGCCCGGTGGTAAGGCTGGCAGCATTTGGGGGAACATAAGACAATCTGTGCGACCTCCTCTCTCTACCCCTGAGCTGGAGAACCTTCAGTGACGCGCCAAAGTCAGCAGGCCCAGGCCGAGGCCACCAGATGCTTGGCCAAGTGAGAATGAGGGTGAGAGGGGGACACCAGCCCCAGACACCGCCCAAGCCACTGGGTGCGCTAGGCCCTCTCCCACAGGCAGCCTGAATTGGGGAGCTCAGCTGCCTGTTCATGAGGACGGGGCTTCAGAGACAGAAGGAACCCAGAGATCGGGGCACGCGCACAACCCAATGACGGGAAGGAGTCCTGAGCCTGAATTTTTGCCATTTGCTCACACTTGGCCTTCCATACAGAAGGGAATTGAAAACAACTGAGGCGGCAAAAAGAATGAATTGAAACCTGCTCTTTAGGAAAGTGAAGAGATGATGACCTTTCATGGAAGGACAAGCCAAGTTTTGTCTACAACTTTCCTGATAAACCTAACTGATAACCTAACTGAGGGAAGCCAGTTGTGAAGATGATGAAAACAGTTACCACCCAAGGGCTTGGGGTGGAGGTAACTCAGCAGAGGGATGAAGAGCATGGGCTCTGGGTCAGTCCGCCTGGACTCAAATCCCTGCTGCCTAATCTTCCTGTGCCTCAGTTTCCCTGTCTCTTAGACTACTACCGTCCTGCGGTCTACTTCTCTCAGTCACAATGAATACTGAGGAAATTCTCGTATAGCACTCATAGCAAAGCCTGGAAGCATGTAAACTCTGTTCATAATTCTACTGCTTCTACTTCCATAAATGTGATTAGGATTTGGCCATGTTCCTTTCACGTCTCTCTGGGTTCCTGCCTTCTAGTGTACACTGGTGTATCTGGCTGACGCTTTACCATTGAGACACTTGTGCAGTATAGAAATCCCAGCTCAGGGGATGCCCGTTGGTCCTGGCATCCTGGGGGCTTTACTTAAGGTCCCTCCTTAGTGTTCAATGAAGAGGCAGCGAGGCTTGCTAGTGTGGCCAAGATTGCGGCTTGTCGGGGGATACGAATTCTGACTCTGCCAAATACCAGTTAATCATGGAGTGGAGCTCCTCTCTCTATCTCGGGACTGCTCTTTCCTCGCCTCAAAAACGGGGAGCGATCCAGTGTCTAGCAGTTGGGACACTCCGCAATGAGGCGTGGAGCTCCCAGCACACGGCCCGGTTGCCAGGTTCTATTTGTCCTAGGGTGCAGCCTGCCTCCTCCCTTGAAAGCAGCGGGCATAGCAGCATGTCCAGCTTTCCACTGAGGCAGGCATCTCTGTTTCTCAGAGTGTGAAAAGTCGAGCGACCTCATCAAATCCATGCTGGGGGAGAAGGTGCTGTGTGAGAAAGGCAAGCGGGCAGACACGTTGCCTGAGAAGCTCAGGTAAGGAGGGCCCTGTGTGGGAGGCTGGAGGGATGCCGTGGGCCCCTCTGACTGGTGGCAGCAACAAGTCTGGGCCCAGAGAAGGGCAGAAACCGTCATGGCAGGCACATTATACAGACATATCTAAGACGATTTAGACCACAGTGATTGGTAAACGATGGACTCCAGTGACTCAGAGCCTCATTCTCTCTTTTTTTTAAAAAAGGAATTCAATCTGAGGGGATTGAAGTGGCGAAGGGGTGGGAGGTTGCGGTACCAGGTGGTGGGTATTAAAGAGGGCACGGATTGCATGGAGCACTGGGTGTGGTGAAAAAATAATGAAGACTGTTAGGCTAAAGAATAAATGAAAAATTAAAACCTTTTTAAAAAAGGATATCAACATCACCAAATTCAAGGGGCAAGGGACCATTTGTGACCTTTGGCACAGCGAGCACATGAACAATCTTACGAGACCAACACTTGCTTTACCTTTCACATGGTCAGCCCTGGCTGACGACAGCCTGCCATCCTCTCTTCCCACAAATGCTGTCTTTTGGACGCTGCCATTCTCCTGGCACACCAGTTAACACCAGCCAAACTGTCCACGCTTCTGGGTCTGGCACTGTGTCCATTCACGGCACGCTGCCCCCTAGGGAGTTTTCCAGGGAAATGCGTGTGCCCCAAGTGAGCAGCTGAAGGGGCATGTCTCTGAAGCGAGCTCTGGAGGTCAGGAGGAAAGATACACGGGATGTCCAGGGCATGAACAGGAGCACACTCTGATCCAGAGGAAGGCTGGATTAACCTTCTACTTTCTCTGCCACAGACACGTCACCACACAGGCCAGAATCCAGCTTTGAGGGCTCATTGGGAAATTCTGCTAGAAATCTCTATGAAAGCTCTTATCTATTGTTCACACCTTTGCATTTTAGAACATTCTCTGTGTTCTCCCCACTTAGGGTATGTCATCTGTTGATTCAAGATCAGGCGAAAGAACTGACCCGCTTATATAAGAAGCTGCGGGAAGGGGAAGAGGTTTCCCAGCTGCTCGTTCAGCACCTGGAAGCCCTCCTCATCCATGATGGCGCTGAGCATCCCCAAGGGCAGGGCTTGCGAGGGCAACTGGCTGAGGGACGCAGGCTGGCCAAGTGCCTTGCCCGAAAGCTCAGCCCAGGTGAGATGGCCACAGACCCCTGACTGCACTGTGCTGCTCCGAGTCCCTGGGCTGCCAAGAGACGCCCCGCCTGCCCTCACACTCTTGGCAGCGGCTGTCCTGGGTTCCCCATCGCACGTGGGGCCCTGAGAGGACCAGGACTGGGAGGTGGTAGCAGAGAAGAGCAATGCTCGGGGGGGGCACGTCGCCCTGGTCCACCTGTCTGCTGCCTCCCTGAGGGGACACAGCCTTTCGGGTAGGAGGAAGCATCAGCCAGTGTTAGAGCCCGGAAAGGGGAATGTGACAGGAGGGATCCTTGTTAGCGTGCAAGGATCCCTGCAGAAGTGGGAGCTTCCCAGACTCAGCCCGGTCTGTATTAAGCCTAGGGGAGAGAGTGAGTTTTCCTTTCTCCATAGCTCTTCCCTCATCTGGTATGTACTTCAAACAAACTTGTTGCCACTGTAGTCACCAGATGGGAAAATTACTGAACGCACTTCACACCTAAAAGAAAGGCCCTGACAGTGTGGAGTTGGATGAGGTACTGGATGCAGTAGGACTTGGAGGTGGGAACCCAGTTGAGACCGGAACACTTTTCATAGACAGAGTCCCCTTGAAGACACCAAAGTCCACATGGCTATCCATGAAATCCCCGGTGGAGGGATGGGGGACAGGGGGTGGTCCTGTCATGAAGACAAGGAAGAGGCTCCGTGTGACAGCCATGAATGCACAGAGTCTGTGCGTGCGGTGGGACTGGGGGCATGCTGCACGACACGATTTGCCGAAGTCTAGATTGACCCTGGACGAGCATCCCCTGATATGGACAACAAGAGACCGCAGAAATAGTTGCCCAGGTTCAGTGGTGCTGATCCTCCAAATCAGAGACACCTTTCTGATGGATCAGAAACCCAGGTCACAGCAATTCCTAATGACACTGCCCTCAACTCAGAAGACTCCCTAGTTGTGCAAAGTCACTTCTGTCTCTCGGGCCATTGGAGCCGCAGGGCTTAGAGCAGTGATGTGGGAAATAGCTGAAGGGACAATTCTGGATTTCTTTACAGAAAATTACGACCACGAGGGGGACGACGACGACAGCGATGACGAAGAAGAAGAAGCAGGAGAAGAAGAAACAACACTGAGTATCGTACAGTGTATGTTTCTCTGAAGCAAGGCAGGATCCTGAAACTTCCCTACCCCATACACAGCCCGTTTCTTTGCAGCTTGGAAGATTATTCTGGTTTGATGCTGGATAGATTTCATTCATTCCTTTAATCTCAATGGCTGATTCCGTTAAACCACTGACCTACAGCATTTCAGGTGGAAAAAGCCTAAATACCGCAACAACCCTCTAGGAAGCAGCCAGGGACTGCTTCCCCCACAATCTCAGGGAAGAAGAATCGGTTTGTTGTTTGCACAGACTCAAGACAGGATGCTGTGAGGATGGCCTGGCACGTCAGGGACATTTGTCGAATGACTCAAGAGAGCAATCCCAGTGACAGGGCCCTACCTAAGCTCTGTGGGATGATTTGTCTCACACTTGCCTGTATAATTACGCTGCTTGTAGCTCTGCCCTGAGCTACATGGGACATAGGAGTGGGCATCTGTGAAGGGGAATCTTCTAACTGCAACTCCTCTCTGTTTATTTACAGACAACCAAATGGATCAGGAGGGGCTGAAAGGCCAGGACTCCGTTGCCCCTAGGTAATTCTGAATACTTAGGGGCTATGAATTCCAAAGTGGCAACCAGGGAAAGTGCTCGATAGAGAGAGCTCTCTTACCCATTGGGTCAATGAGAAATGATCCGTTTTCACCACGTTTTCGGTCTTCATTGTGTTACTTGGATTGCTCCCAGTTTCTGAAGTACTTCTCTAGTTGAGGAACCCGAAGTCAGAACTAATACGTCAGAGGGTTCACTGTCCTCACTCATTCTCCACTTTGTGCTCTAGACAGACCTGCATGTCTACTTTCTGCCTGTTCGATTTAGCATGCTGACATGTGTGCATAGCATGAAAATATCATAGCCACGAGACAACATCCTCTATCGCGCCACAATATTGAGAGAAAGAGGCCTTTGCGGCCCGAGGTCCCGGGGACGGCCTCCTAACCCCCGGAGCAGCCGCCGCTTGGCCACTACGTGCCGAACTCAAAGCCATTTGAATGAAGGGTTGGGAAAGCCGCCATGCTGGGACTCTGTACGTAGTGAGTCATGGCTGGACGGCACAGAGATCATTCAGTCTCTTCACAAGTTTGGTGGCTTGTATAGCGAGCACTTATTGTCCTTCCTATCTGCTACCCCTGTGACAATCACACCTTGTCGCACAAACACAAGAAGATTTCTCTCTCTCTCTCTTTCATGGCTCAACCTCTCTGCTTTCCGGACCACTCCCTTCTGCTTTCTGTCAAAGCCAGACAGGACATAGCATTCAGATCCCTCTGAGGTTAATGTTCAGTTTTCCCCACCCTGCAGGCTCACCACACAGCTGCTAGAGCAGGACACCTCACGGGACACTCCGGATGAACGCTACCTGACATACTCCGTGCTTCCCGACATGTCTGACTCCTACTGGCCTTACAGGAGCTCCGCCATCTTCTCACCGGAGAACCCACAAGTCTGTTCCTCTCTGCAAGTGGCCAGTGAGTACTCCATTGTCAAGGTGATAAAGCTCCAACTGAACACGACTCCCACACAGATCACCTATTCTTTGTACCCCGGACCTCTGCTGTGCCCAGAGAGGTCATCCCTGTGGGCAGGCCTGGGAGAGACATACTGCCCTTAGCTGGGCTCTAGAACTGAGTTTGAAGCCCAGACATCAGGTGGGTCTGGGGACGTTGCTCTCTTCCTACTCCCAGGGCATGCCCATGTCTCCCTGGCTTCTCCATCGGGTCCCGGGGCCCACGTCAGGCACCACACACTCAACTCACCTCAGCAAGAGGACAAGAGAAGGTATCTGTCAGACCTCATTTGGATGAAATTTCTTTTCTCACCTGTAATAACCTGTCCATTTCATCTCTGAGCCAGGTCCTTGAGGAACCCAAGCCTGAAGCAGTCAATTGCCATTCTTGTCCAAGGTTAACTGGTTTTGCTCTTCTCAGCCCCATTCTCTAGTCCTTTAGGATGGCTTGCCTTCCAAAACGGTTCTCCAAAAACCCACCACAAGCACTTCCACTGATACCTTGTTCGTGTGTTTCCAGAAGCACAGCTGAGCCTTAGCATTCCCCCCAACCCCACATGAACTGGGGCAACATTCTGTGCAGCCCCAAAGACTCACATGAAGTTGAGGGTTTGTAGTTGCCTTCCATCTCTTCAGGCTCAGTGTAAAAGTGCCACGAAGGCTTCCGCAACTCGGCCTCTGATGAGAGAGGCTGAATACTGCAGTACTCCTTGTAGGACAGAGCGAGGCTTACTTCCCAGAATCTGTGAGGACAGAGAAGTTAAAGTGTGTACACCGATTTCCGACGGGGGACACTGTCATGATGATCTCGTACACAATGGCTCAGTCTCCGAAATCCAGGCAGTAACCACAAGGGAATGCGGGAGGGCACCTTCCAATATTACTTTCACTAAATCTGTCCCCACATTATGCATACCTGAATACCTGGATTGCATCAGACACTGGATTACTAATGGAAAGAGGGGATCTTATTACTCACTGGTGCTGACTGTATTTCTTTCCAGAATATCAACTGAATCATGAGGAGGAAGAAGGCCAAGACCCACTATGCCGCAGGTAACTCTGAAGAAACTTGGCTTCTTTTAGGGGTGAATTGAAGGACTGTATTTCAAGGAACAATTAGAAACTGACAAACCTATCTCTTTCATCCCTCCTCCAATCACAAATCATCTCGTCGAACCACGACGTGTGTCTTCCCTGTGTTACACGTCTCCGTTCATTAATGGACTCCTCCATTTCAGACACCTGCAGTCATTTGACCTGCATGAATTGACTAGTCAGTGGGATTCTCAGCATTGCCCTCTTCTCTTCTTTTACTAAATCCACAGCGAGAGGCAGAGCTGTGTCTCCCTCCTCGGTCTTACCACATTGAGGATACACTGTAGAAAAAGAATACCTAGGAAACCTATCACGTCACGTCACGTCACGTCACAGTAGTTAGAGAAAGAGGCACTGAGGACACGAGATCGCTCCAGGCTGAGGATGCCTTTGAAAAGGCATCCTGTGTTCACTAGGTCCCTAAACGTAACAGCCACAGAATTTATGCAAAAGTGTCGAAGCCACCTTTAAAATGGTCGATGTATACTCTGAGCCTCGACTTCTATTCCACCATGGTTCAGAGTTTGATGCTCAGAAGCTTAGATCTGTCGCCTCTACCCTGAGATCCTTCTGTTCTCTGGCTATCTGTACTTCCCCCTAGCAGCCATACTCTGTCCCTGAAACAGCAGGGTAGTATCTGCGGTGAGTAGTGGCTGTGCTCCTTTCTTATGACTCTACTTCTCGGCCTCCCATCTGAAAGCGTAGTTTTATGGGGTGTCTCCTTTTCTTGTTTTCATGTTCTGATCTCCCCACCCTCCCAGGCCCAGTCTGTGTCTGCCAGAGGTGGAAGAGCAGGATCCCCCATGGGACTCCCTGGATCAATGCTATTTGACTCACTCAGCCTTTCGTGACCTGGCTGACCTGCATGGGACCTCTACGAGGGCTGACAGAAACTCCTTCGATGATATGGACAGTTCTTCTGCTCTGGAAGTAGCTAGTGAGTCCTCCGTTGTCAAGCTGAGAAAGCTCCAACTCGACTCCCTCGCTGACCCCTTATGTTTGCTATTCCAACCTCTGCTTACGCTGAGATGTGCCATTGCTGTGTAGGAGTTGGGTAGATATAGGGATCCCAGTCAGGCGCTAGGCCAGTCTTTACAGCACAGATATCACGTGAGGCACAGACCCGCCCTTCATTCCTCATCCCAGGCTCTGCTTATGTCTTCTGATATACGTTAGGACATTGGAGTCAAGGTAGATATCACAACCCACACACATTTGTGATGCAACGCCGCAGGTGTCTTTGCTCCTGATTTCCATTAACTGTCTCTCCTCATCTCCAGGGCTCTTGTTTTTATACCCATACAATGGACCTTGTTTTCCTTGTCCCTTTTCAAAGATGCTGTCAGCTTTACCTGCATCTTTGGCTTTGTCGTTTCCCTGGTTTGACTGCTCTGATTCAGTGAGTCATCACAGCTGTATCAGGACATCCACACCTCTGCCATCAGCTTGCTTGAATGGTTCCCTGAGCAAGGCTGAGCCCGGCCATTCCCCCTCCCCATGCATGGGCTCCCACGTCTGTGTACTCGAAGGAATTGTACACACAAGATTCCTCTTGATTTGAGGGTTTGTAGATTCAATCCATCAGTCTGGTCTCTATGTCTAAATGCCTTTCAACCATCACACCTAGAGCATCTCATGAGATAAGGTAAGGTGAGAAGGACGCAGTACGTTTTTAAAACTCAGACAAGCTCTCCCCCAGAATCCATGGTAAAACACACGTTTCACTCTACACAGACTCTTTCCATGTGGCCCCACCACATCAGGGAGCTCGTGCCCGAGGCCTAAGGAAAGCAAACCGTGACACATTACCAAGGCACTCCCGGAGGCCTCCTGGAGGGTTTCTCTCACACTACCCTCTGCCCCATTAAGGAAAATTATGCCCGAGTGTTAGCTGCAGCGGATATTTTATTTTAACGTACCGATGCCATTCCGTTTAATGTGACTGGCCCTGTCTCTCTTTAGTTGTAGAAAATCACAATGATCTTTTGGAGGTAGAAGACCAAGACCCGATATGCCCCAGGTAACTCTGAAGATTCATGGGCTTTAATTCAATGGTGACATCTGGTGATCTAGGCAAATCTAGAAATTGCTAAATATGCCTCTCTCACCCATTCTCACATGCACAAAACGGGCCATTAGCAATGGTTTCTGCTTTTCTGGGGCACTACTATAAGCCCCTTTCTCAATCCCTCCCAAGCCTGGAGTCTGCAGTCCCCTGATGCAAGTATATTAAGCACACTGGACTTCTTGCCTTCTCACGGTCACGCTTTGATCCAAATCAGGCCAAAGATGCCATCTACCTCTGCTGCTTTTGCATTATGACGTGGGTAGGAATTCATGGCAAGACAACTGTTTAGAAAAAAAATAAAATTCGTGGGACACACAAGCATTCTAGGAATCTCCAATGCTGCCATAGCCTGGGGTGGTCTTGCTCCTTTCTGCAAATTTCAACAAGACGTAGGCCAAAGTGCTGGTGCTGCTTTTCTTGTTTTCTGAGTGTGCTGTTTGTTTTGGGACGGTGGTGCACTGGGGAGGTTCAGACTCTCTTCCTTTAAACTCCCATTTTGGCCATGCTCTGACCACCTCTTGCTCTGGTTCCCTCTCTCCTTCCCTGATCTATCCCTGCTTCATCCACACCCTTCCCCAGAGGGAGGCAGAATGGCTCCTCTCCCCTGATGGGGACTTCCCGTTTGTTCTCTGTGACCACACCGTCCTCCCCGCTGCCCTAAACCACTGGGACTCCATGTTGACTCAGCCTTCCTGTTGCATCTCCAGTCCTCCCTGTAACTCGAGGCTCTGCACGGAGCTGCCCGTGATAGAAGAGAATGACGTCCCACAGGACTCTCTGGATGAATGTCATTTGACTTCTTCAATTGGCCATCACCTGCCAGACACCTGGAGGCCTTGTACAAGTGCCTCATCTACACGTGACAAGGAGGAAACCTTCGAGGGTCTGGATGTAGATGGTAAGTAACCCCATTGTGAGGGGCACAAACTTCCTGGGAAGGGAGGGTCCCAGGAAGCCTGTCTTCTCTGTATACAGCAACATAAATAGGCTGAGAGATGCATCCCTGCCAACAGGCCCTGTAGACCCATACTGGTTTGAATATGCTCTTGGATTTTATTTTCAAAACACTGGGACACCCGGGGGTTAAGCCTCCAGCTCTTGATCTGCGCTCAGGTCCTCCTCTCAGGGTTCTGAGTTCAAGCCCCACGTTCTGATCCACACTGGATGTGGAGCCTACTTCAAAAGAAAAGGCATCATGTGGGTCAGACAAGTTTCCTTTCCTTCTGTCCCACACTATTCCTGTGTCACCTGCCCCCTCACAAGCAGCAGGCTGTTGGGACCAAGTAAGGTGAGAGAGGAGAAATGGAGAGAAAGGGACAAAACCTCAGCCACCGCTCTCTCACCTGGAGGCATCTTGGTAACAGGCCTCTTATTTCCAAGAAGAGACTTTTTAGACCCAAGAAATTCTATGGCCACTTGTACGTCCTGTGTATCTTCTTGCAAGCTCTCTGGTCTCCACACTGCTATGCGGCTGCTCCCTATGGGCAGCGTCTGTGCTGTTTCTGCTGAGCTCAAATTTCATTCTCCCCGGGTGTTGGCCTTCCTCTGGAGCATTTACATGGAAGATCCTGAGCACCCAGTCCTGTCTGTCCCCTGTCCCATGGATTCAGTGAAGCCAAAGCTCTAGTCCCGCTTTTCCTCCCCCGTGGATGGTGGGCTTTTCACCCTCTGTGCAGCATCAGTGATATTTTCCCAGCTTGGATACGGTTTCTGTCACGTGTCCACTCTTGGTGGCATAATGCCCTCTAAATGAGCAGCAGCCTGTGCACCTTACGTGGCTACGGGCATCATTCAGGGGCAAAGCAAAGAGTTGTTTCCCTCTCCAGGATCTTCAGAAACGTGGAGCCTGCTGAGTGTGACCCCCTTCCGGCCACGCTCACACAGGGGCGCAGGCCAAAATCCACTTCCCGTCTCTTCCCGCTCAGGCTATTTTCTGGACCTCCCTTCTGGGAGAAAAATTGGCCCTGTTAGGAGACTCTCTCTGCCGAACAAAACATGTGCTAGGGCCAGCAAGGAGTCCATGATGTTCCTTATTGGATCAATATGGTACAGTGAAACTGCCTAAGAAATGTTTTGTCCCTCAACCTTACGTGGACAGTAACAGCCTTTCCGCCCTAGGACTACCTTCTCCCGAGTTTCCCCGTCCTCCCCGAGGGCCAAAGAGACCAGGCATCCTCAGCATTACAGCAATTTGGGAGGCACAAATGAAACACACGGTTATTTAGCATTCTCCAAGGGGCAATAGAATCCAGATGAGTGGACGGACGGAAGGGCAGACAGAAATTGCAGATGAGAAGCTTCAAAAGGCTTCAGAGCTGGGAAAAGGCCCCATAAGTTGGCCCGTGCTACCTTTCCGCAACTCCCTCTTCTAGGGGTACCTGAAGCCTCGAGGCTGAACTTCTTCCCCCGTTCTTTGTTGCCACTACACATGGACAACTCCTTCTCCCAAGCCCTGAGACCTCTCCAGGAACTTCTCTCTAGGCTCTCACACCAAGGTTACTATGAACAGAATGATAGGCATGAGCTACTGGGCCCATCCGAAGGCCCTGCGGAGTCAGGGGGTGATTTTCACCTCAGGGACTCTGCAGCCTGGTCACCTGCCAACACAGCATCCACAGGCTCAGAGACAATGGGGACATCTCCTTCATAGCCATGATGCCTGCCTTTGTACCTGCTCCCAGGGTGGTCTCACAGAGGGGCGGGGGCATCAGACATGGGTGTTCTGAGAGCACTCAGCTAAGGAGCCCTGGGATGGATCCCATTGAAATCTCTTCTCGCTTCAGCTCCGATGCAGTCTCCCTGTCACCAAGGGCCATCCAGTGGAAACTTGACTTTCCCAAGAGCACAGGTGCAAAGTTCCGGGGCACAGACACAGCCAAGCACCCCGGTGGCTGATTCCCTGCAACTGCAGCTGGACCAGCATTTGGACCGTGGTGACAACAGAGCCAGGCTCAGCCTCTCCTCTGCCATCGGGAGCCTGGGCACCAACATGGGTTCTGGGGACCAACCGCCACTGCTCCGAGGTGAGAGGGAAGGTGACTAGGAAGCTCTAGGCCCTGTGTTGGTCATCACAGACTTGTGGCTACAGGTAGCAATGGGATGAGGTTGAGCCCCCACGATGCTGCAATACAGCAAGGTGAGCAAGAGCCTGGTGTTCAGTATCAGCTCTGAACCAGGTACTGGCCTTGCCACTTCCTGGCTGTATAACTGGCCAACTTCCGCCTCTTCTCATGCATTTTCCCTTCAGTCCGCTTACTGAAAACCACAAAAAATGGGGTCTCCGTCTCATTGTTCTTGGGAACATGAAATACAATTCATAGGGGCCCTGATGCAACAAAATTGCATGACAATATGTATGAATTTGTCACATCGAATCCTCAGATGCCTGTGGGGTTTCAACTCTTGGAAATGGTGTCAGGGCATTGTTTCATGTGGGGAAGAGCAGTTTGAGGCAGATCTACTATCCCCGGACCCCATCCTGCCTGCCTTTCTCAGAAAGGCTCATGCGCCCAGTTTTCTCTCCTTCAGCATCGTCAAGCCCATCTGCCCTGTTCGGTGCTCACAGACACTGTAGAAATACTGGCCTCGCAACACCGCGTACTACTGATTTTTGTTTTTTCCTTTTCTAAGCTGAGAAGGGTCCACTTTACCCCATGAAGTATACAGGTCACTCTCTCTTCGGGTCCTCCATCTAGTCCATCTGCTCCCTTCATCTCCGGGGCCTCATGCCCAGCCTCCTGCTCCTCAGGATCCACCTCTGCTCAGATGTCCTGAAGACTGAGCGTTTCCACCCTCCTCTGCATCCTGTCTTCCTTCCCCACCAGCACTCAGAGTCCCTTCCTGGAGCCTGGGGTGCCTTGGGGCTCCTCGGTCAGGAGCTGACCTCCCTGAGAATTGAGGAGATGCCGTTCCCAGGGGGAGGCCACATCAGTAGCAGCACTGTGGCACCAGGGAGGGCCCTGGAGAAAGAGCTCAGTGAGTGCTCGGGGAAGCCCAGCGCGGACCAGGGCCTTAGCACTCACCCTCCTTACTGTCTTCTCCCTGCGGCCTGTCACTTCTCCTTGGCGCCCACCGTCCTGCCCCGACCCGCTGGCCCCCTCCCTCTCTCTGTGACTCACGTCCCATGGAGGCCTGAGCAAGAAAAAAAGCTCCATGCCAGCTCCTTGGTCCGCTCTGCTTATAATAACAAAAATGCCTCAGACAGGCTGACTTCTTAACAACAGAAATCGGGGGCGCCTGGGTGGCTCAGTGGGTTAAGCCGCTGCCTTCGGCTCAGGTCATGATCTCAGGGTCCTGGGATCGAGTCCCGCATCGGGCTCTCTGCTCAGCAGGGAGCCTGCCTCCCGCTCTCTCTCTCTGCCTGCCTCTCCATCTACTTGTGATTTCTCTCTGTCAAATAAATAAATAAAATCTTTTTAAAAAAAAAAAAAACAACAGAAATCGGTATCTCACCGTTCCGGAGGCGCGCCAGAACCACCATCAAACAGGGACACATTCGGGGCCTGGTGACACTGCCTTCCTGGCTCAGAGGTGGCTGCCTTCTGGCTCTGTCCTCACAGTGCAGAGAGGCGACGGAACCCTGTGAGGTCTCTTTTATAGGGCGCGAATCCCTTCTAGGGGAGGAGCTGACTCCCCAAAGGCTCACCCCATCATACCATCACACTGGGGGATTAGGTTTCATCCTATCAGCTGGGGGTGAATACACAATTACATGCTGGGGCAGATGCTTTTACTCTGACTTGTTCCCACCGACTCCCCCATGGAACATGTCCATGGTCACCTGTTTCTCACCACTGCTTTTCTTGTTCTTTTGGATTCCGTGTCTTTTCTTTTACTCGATGCAGCTGAGCAGAGCGGGGGTAGAATGCTCTGGGCCTGTCCGCAAATCCCTCATTAATCACTGACTCCCTTATACATACATATATACATACAGACACAGACATTTCTATATTAGGTCACACACATGTTGTCTATTTGGTGTGTATATTATACGTAGTGCACAGGTATGAAACGCTGGCCATGTTGATGCATGTTGTATGCATTCCCCAGTGTGCTCTTCCCTGGTTGACCCCGAAAGGCTTCCCTGCAACCTAGACTTTGCTGCGCTCTACAGTCTCTTCTCGACAAGAGTACAGCCTCTTTCCAGCACAATTTCCTTGTGTGTGGAAACTTCTCTTTCCCAGAAGTGTTTCTTTTTACCGATCGTTTCTCGTGCTTTCACTTTTGTCCATTGGGAACCTGTTGGCCTCCTGGCCCAGTGAGCCTTACTTGAGTATGAGAGAGAGAGCCAAAACCGGAAGTAATCAAACTGTGTCCACGGGCCTGTGATCTGTCAGACGGCCTTTCTCATTCTGGCCACTGTCCTTCTTTGACATCAATGGGGGTGGAGGTCCAGAAAGATCATGAATCACAGCGGATCCTGTCGATGTGCTTTTCCTTGCAGAACTGGCTTTGGATGCTTCCATGTGCATGAAGAACCCTCCCAAGCTGGAGCGTGATGCTGGTGAGGACTCGAGGGACAGACAGCATGGCTGTCAAATCCATGGCCACATGAAAGCCCTCCGTGTCATGAAACAGAAGATTCCCAAGAGAATACTGCAGTTTGGCCAGTGGAGACTGGCATGCAGATTCCCTGGTCTTCAAGCTTAGGGCCCAGAGGTAATCATGCCTTTGGCGCTTGGGGCATGGACTCCTACTGTTCTCCTGCTGATTAGAGCTCCACCCCCCCAACACCCCCGACCAAACACACACTGTCTCTTCACTTGCTCTCCCTCCTTCGGCCATTCCCACAGCTGGTGCTTCCCCGGTTTCGCATGGGGGCTGCCACCCTGCCGGCCCTTGGTCTCCATCACCGGGATGCAGCTCAACTCTGCTGTGTTCCTGCCGGGGCTGTCCTGGGATTCCCTCTCCCCTCTCTCCACGCCCATGGCGAAGCAGGCCCCACGGCCCTCCTCAGCAGAGCAGCATTATTACACCCATCAAACACTTAGAGCTCTGCCAGAAACCACACGCTTTCTTGGCTTCCTTGCCCTCCTTCCCTGCTTCTCCAATTCCAAGCCTCCTCCTCCCAGGTCCGAGGTCTCAATGAGTCACTGGCACAAGCACTCTCCTCTTGGGACGTTCAGGAAATCTGAGCTAGGTGGACACAGAACCCTCACCTGGGACCCAGCTGGTGGGTCAAGCTTCTCCTCAGCCCCTATCATACACGATACAATGAGGAAGGAATATTGCCTGGAAACCCAGTGTCTAAAACATGATCCCTTCCCTGATCGAGGTTGAGGAATTTCAGGTTTCTTGCTTCCTGTGGCAATCAAAACCATGGTTCACAAAGTCACTACGAGGACTTGCCAGCTCCCCGACAGGTCCACGACAGATTGAAAGAAAAGAATCCTATGGTGTCGTTATACAACATCTCAGGAAACAATCTCAGGACTCCTTCTCCTATCTATCCATTTGCAGGCCCATCAGAACACCCCTGGAATCCATGAGAGGCTCTACGCTTATGGAAAGTTGGGGAAAGAAGGGATGAGAATCTAGAAAGCAAACATGAATCCTTCTCCATGTGCCCTTTACACTTTGCTGAAGCTTATACCTACTCAGACTATTCCTACAAATGCCCCAAGGTCTATCCTGTGTGAGATAACATTCAGAGACCCTTGTTGTCCCTGAGGGAAAATGAAGTGTCCCTGATAACACCCAGGCTGTCCTTTGTGAATTCCCCTTGGGGTTTCTCCTCCCCGGGCTCTTCCCTCAGCACCTTTGGGCTTGTTCCTGGGAGGCCAAAAGTGACCATCAGTATCTACTGCCTGCCCACACCTGCAGATCAGGGGCTGTCCTCTCCCTCCCCACCACAGGTTTGCACAGGGCCTGAGCCTGGCTTTCAGCCCAGGCTTTTCAGTCACAGGTCACATGGCTTTCGGGGGTCCTTAGCCCCTGGGGCCACAGCTCCTCCTCTGCACAGGGCAGAAAAGAAGTTGGAGATACTCATAGGCCCCTGTGGGCTCTCCCAATCTAGGACTCATTCCAAAGCCTGGCCTCCTTTTCAGAAGACTGGGACAAGGGTGAAAAGGGGATGTGTTTGGCTGCCACGGGTCCCCTGCTTCCTGCAGCAGCCTGTCTCGGAACGCGCGTGGTGCATGCTAGGTGCCCACCTCCCCGGGAGGCGTCGGCAAGCCATCACTTGGCTTCTGATGGAGGGGCTCAAGGGGGAAGTGGCTGCAGAGGAGGAGGTAGTTGGGATCTGGCAAAAGCTCACAGCAGCTTTGAGCTGGGACATCACTAGCCCCCTGCTGGGGGAGCCCAGGGGCCCCTGCATCCTCCAACACAGGCTGCCTATCGGTTTCGTGAAGGTATGACTTCTGACTTGGGGCTCTCAACTCCCCCTCTGCCTGGGTGCAGCTCCCCCTGCAGCTGCTCCTCTGGAGAGGCCTTCAGCTTGCTCCTGCCCTCTGTCACCTGGCCACCACCCCTCCAGGCTCAGCCACCAGTAGCATCTGACCAAGACTCACATTTGATTTCTCTCACTCTTCCTCTCTCAGATGCCAAAGACTGCAGAAACTAAGAAAAGAGAGGCCTCTGTGAATGAAAACCCCATCCTGAAACTTCATCCTAAAACCCCTTCTTTTTCCACTGGATGAAAGGACATCTAAAGCAGCACATCAAGTTAAAGCCCAAAGAGAGCACGGGAGAGACACTTTGCTGAGAATCCACATCACAATCCCAAGCCATTCTCGATGATTTTTACTGCAAGAGACCCATTGGAGGAGAGAGTTTCTTGCCCTTCAGCTCCAGTTGTGATAAACCCCTCAGGAGACCAATGCCTGCCTAGATCACACCCCCGTTTCCAGAGACCTTCAGTCTTGCTGCTCTCAATTCCATCCTGCAGAGAACCAGAGTCAGCAGCACCACGGGAAGAGGCCACATGTCACACTGGACATTCTGGGCCACCAACTGGGCTATGCCAGAAGCACACAGCATTGACTACACCGTGTTCTTCCTGGAGACGTTCAGCCTGAATTTGAGCACGAGGGAGTTATCAGACACCTTCAGGATGTGGACCATTGAACCAGATGACCGGTCTGTCTGTCTTCACAAATCCCTGTCACCACAAATAAGAGACAGCAACATGGAGGAGAGATAGGTTGGGTTCCAAAGGACGACAAGAATGTGTTGCTGTATTTTCTTACTCCTTCAGAACCCAAAATATCTCCTCACCGTTAGGTGGCTGTCTCCGGTGGTGGTGACATTTCCTTGTTTGTAGGGGACAGGCCACATGTCTAGCTTAATGGCCTACATTCTGAAGTTGTCTGATCAGTTCCTCCTGATTAAATTCAGCCTGTGCCTTGGGCCAGGACACTCCATGGTTAATGCTGCATGTGTCCCGGCTAGCCTACCCGGAGACCAAGAAGGTCCAGTGTGCCCATCACCACTCCTGTGAGAGCAGCTTTGGTTGCATTGCTATAGAGTACCTATCAGATTGATCTGTTCACAGCAAGACACATGCTTTGCTTTCTGAAATTGGGAATCTGGTACGTGGTGGACCCTGAGGATGGGTGACGAGCCTCTCCTCTTAACCACTTTCTCTAACATGTTGCCATCTTTTACTGCTCCCTGTGGTATCTCCTAACCCTATCTCTGTTTGTACATTGGAAGAATTCTGATGTTTGGATATCTATACAATGTGTATTGGACGGCACTGCACTGTGGAAAAGAACATTCTGTCCCCCTTCTATGTCATTAAAGTTTTTGGTTCGGACAACCACTATGAACTTGTGGGTTATTGACATTGGATGCTCTAAGCTCTCCCTATCATGGTGATTTGGAGGATCGGGACACATGCTCATGGACATGTGCTTGGTTCTCATCGTCACAGTTATACTGAGTCTCCATCACCTTTAGGCTCTACGTACCCTACCGGGAGGACATGTTTCTGTGTTTAGCTCTCTGTGGTATTTCTTTTCTTTTCTGCATGTGCACCTGTGCGCCTATAGGCCTGTCTGCCGTTTAGGAAGGTCGTATACGTAGGGCTGAGCATTACACCGAAAGTCCGTGGACATGTTTGGTTCCCTATGAGCTTGCCAAACTTCTCCCCTTCAGTTTGTCAGTGTGAAGGGATCTCTCGACCTCAAACTTTTGACATTATTGTATTTTCCCTTTCCTTCTGTATCAACCTGACCTGGTATACTACTGTTCCCGCCCAGTGAAACAGATGTTATTTACATCCTATTTTTCCACCTACTCCACTCCCAGAGTTGTGTCGTACAAATGCCAGTAAGTCTATTCAACAGTGACCAGCTGTTTGAAAGTCAAAGCCTCCTCTGTCATCTCTCATCCAGGGAAGTTCACTTCAAAGGACTCCTAGGGAGGGAATGAGGACTCCGTGAGGGTTGCATATTCAATACTCTTTCTCTACTGCCTGCATACGAGGACATCCTCACTGAATAGAAAGTACTTGCACCACCAGTTTTACGGAGTGTTGAAAGTAAGAGTGCCATACCAGGGAAATACAAACCACACCACGGTGAGATACCACCTCACATCAGTCAGAATGCCTACAGGTAACAACTCAGGAAACAACAGATTGTGGCAAGAGTACAGCGAAAGGGGAACCCTCTGACACTCTCGGTGCCCATGCAAACTGGTGCAGCCACTCTAGAAAACAGTACGGAGGTTCCTCAAGAACTTAACATCCCTGACTCCTAGATGACCCCTCTATGTGTACGTTGCTTTCCTTGCTCTTCTGATTATGTCATAGGGACCACGTTTCACTGGCATCGAGTCCCACATCAGACTCCCTGCTCAGTGGGGAGCTTGCTACCCCTTCTTCGACTCCTCCCCATTTATACTCTCTATCTCAAAGAAGCAGGTAAAATCTTAAACAAACAAACAAAAAACAAGCAACAGAAAGAACCAATGAGATATGCACTCACCCCCGTCAGAATGGCTAAAACCCAAAACATAAGAAACAACAAGTGTGGGCAAGGCTGCGGAGAAAAGGGAACCCTCTTGCCCTAGTGCTGGGCACACAAACCGGGGGAGCCATTGTGGACGATGGTATGGAGGTTCCTCAAGAACGTAACAACAGAACCCCCCTACGATCCAACAGTCCTACTACGGGATATTTACTCTCAGAAATACATAAGCACTAGTAAGCACGAATACATGCATAACCAAATTCTGGAAAGGGCCCAGATGTCCGTCCATAGATGACCGGTGAAGACAATGCGGTATATTTATACCACGGAATATTACTCAGCCATAGAAAAGAATAAAATCTTGCCATTTGAAACGAGACAGGGGCATCTAGAGTATATTGTACTAAGTCAATTAAGTCTGTCCGAGATAGCTCAATACCAAAGGATTCCACTCGTATGTGGAACGTAAGAAACAAAATATATAAGCAGAGCAAAAGAAAAGGGCGCCAGACAAACCAAGAAACAGACTCTTAACTAGAGAGAACAAACTGGTGGTAGCCAGAGGGGAGGGGGACCAGGGAATCGGGGAATGCAGAGGGCGTCAACAAGTGCACTTGTGCGAATGAGCACTGAGCAATGTATGGAAATGTTCAATCACCACATTCTACTCTTGAAACTTATGTTAACACTGTAAGATAACTATACTGAAATTCAAGTTTCAGAAAGGTAAAAACAAGCATCAGAAGATGGAGCACTGCTTGATAGATTCCTTTGACTTGACCTCGTGCCATTCACCTGGCGGCCTCTTTCTAATCAAACATGGAAACTGCGCGAAGATTAAATGGGGTCAGGTGGGCCAGGTCTCCTTCCATTGCAGAGTCCTCCTCCTTTACTCCTCTGGCGGAGAGACTCGACAGAAAAGATCCGCGTTCTGCTATTCCCACTTTGCTGTTTTAGAGGAACGTTATACGACTCAGTGTTCCCTACTCATATACTCATCACTGTATCAGAACAGCCTCGGAGAGTTAGTACAAATGCAACCTCGTCCTTTTGGTTTCTAGCAATTCTGATTCAGTGGGCTGACGTGGGGTCTGGAATCTTCTTATTAAAGTCCGGTGTTTAGTCAGTTTGGAAACTCCCTGAGATCATGGACGTCCCTTAGAGTTCTTGAGACGCATGATTTCCTACATATTAGCACTTCTAGTCTTCACAGTCCACTTGTTCATGGGAGCTTTCCTTTTTCCTGGTTCACAAATGAAGAAACAAAGGCACACGGAGGACCCAGTTCCCCTGTGACTGGCCCCGGAACCCCTTGTTATGGGGGCTGGAGGCAGGTCTCAGGGAGAGTCCTCTTCTACGCCAAACCCCACGCCCCCATTTGCCAATTCGTGCCTATACCTTTCTGCAAAGGTGCTTCCTTTACCTAGACCTCATTCCTGCCCGAAACCTCCGGGAAAAATTCCATCACAACGGGCTAAGAGCATCATGTTGTCAACACTGGCTACTGACGTGAGACCCTGTGCTTGAAAATTATACTTTGGGGCACCTGGGTGGCTCAGGCAGTTGGGTATCTGACGTGGCCTCTGGTCATGAGCCCAGGGTCCTGGGATCGAGTCACATATCGGGCTCCCCGCTCAGGGGGGAAGCCTGCTTCTCCCTCTGCCTGCATCTCTCCCTGCCTGTGATTGCTTGCTCTCTCTCTTTATCTCCAACAAATAAATAATAAAATCTTTAACAAAAAAAACATTTACTTTTACTTCTTCAACTACCATCGATATATAGTGCTAAGTAGGTTTTAATGTTAACATAGTATTAAGTAGATGTTCATTCATTCCAGTTACTTTTAGTAAAAGTCTTTGGTTATCCTCGTCAAGTGTACCAATGACTTTATTTTAAAAAAATCAAAAGCTTCTGCACAGCAAAGGAAACAGTCAAAAAATCAAAGAGGCAACCCACGGAATGGGAGACGATATTTGCAAATGACAGTACAGACAAAAGTTTGATATCTAGGATCGATAATGAACTCCTCAAACTCAACACACACGAAACAGGCAAACATATCAAAAAATGGGCAGAAGATATGAACAGACACTTCTCCAATCAAGACATACAAATGGCTATCAGACTCATGAAAAAATGTTCATCATCACTAGCCCTCGGGGAGATTCAAGTTAAAACCACATTGAGATATCACCTTACACCAGTTAGAATGGCCAAAATTAACAAAACAGGAAACAACATGTGTTGGAGGGGATGTGGAGAAAGGGGAACCCTCTTCCACTGTTGGTGGGAATGCAAGTTGGTGCAGCCTCCTTGGAGAACAGTGTGGAGATTCCTCAAGAAATTAAAAATAGAACTTCCCTATGACCCTGCCATTGCACTCCTGGGTATTTACCCCAAAGATACAGATGTCGTGAAAAGAAGGGCCATCTGTACCACAATGTTTATAGCAGCAATGGCCACGGTCGCCAAACTATGGAAAGAACCAAGATGCCCTCCGGCGGACGAATGTATAAGGCAGATGGGGTCCATATAAACTATGGAGTATTATGCCGCCGTCAGAAAGGATGAATACCCAACTTTTGTAGCAACATGGACGGGACTGGAAGAGATTATGCTGAGTGAAATAAGGCAAGCAGAGAGAGTCAATTATCCTATGGTTTCACTTATTTGTGGAGCATAACAAATATCATGGAGGACAAGGGGTGTTAGAGAGGAGAAGGGAGTTGGGCTAAACTGGAAGGGGAGGTGAATCATGAGAGACTATGGACTCTGAAAAACAATCTGAGGGGTTTGAAGTGGCGGGGGCGGGGGGGTACCAGGTGGTGGGTATTATAGAGGGCACGGATTGCATGGAGCACTGGGTGTGGTGAAAAAATAATGAATACTGTTTTTCTGAAAATAAATAAATAATTAAAAAAAAATCAAACAAACACCCAGGGTTCCTGGGTGGCTCAATAGGTGCAGCAAGCGACCTTTGTCTGCAGAGTTGTGGGTTTGCACCCCATGTTGGATGTAGAGATGACTTAGAAATAATCCAAAAAAAAGTTTAAACATTGTATATGTGTATGGGGAAATTTTGTACTCAATAGTCCCTCTTGTTCCTATATATATATACATTGTGATTACTTATACCATAACGTAGTGCTTTAATGACCATAGCTTCATGATGAGCTTTGACATGGAGTGGATTTCTCCAGTTTAAGGCTTCATGGCCATCTTGCTAGTCTCAGTACCTCGATGTGCATATACATTTTTAGAATTAGCTTGCACATTTGCCCCCAATGTGTCTTCTCCCATGTGAGTCCGAATGAAACTCATTTGGTATTCCAATCACCTGGAGTCTCCTAATCTATGCATGGGATAGATGTCTTTCTATTCATTTAGATTGCCTTTAATTTACCCCAGCAATCGTTTCCAGGCCTCTCTGTTGTTTTTAGTTACTTGATCTACAATATGGCCACTATGCACATTTCTGGAAGCCTTCAATTACATTATTTGTCAGAGAGAGACACAGTGACAGAGGGAACACAAGCCCGGCCAGTGGGTGAGGGGGAAGCAGGCTCCCCACTGAGGAGGGAGCCCGAGGTGGGGTTCCATCCCAGGAACCTGGGATCAAGACCTGAACTGAAGGCAGAGGCTCAACGACTGAGCCACCCGGGCGCCCCTATTTACAGGATTTTTATATGGAGAGAGAATACTGAAGTCTGGAAAGCACGGAAGTTCTCAGACACAAAGGCACAACATCACTGATCGTTAGGACAAGGACACCCCTATTAGACTTTGTGAACTTGCCTCGATTTCTCCAGCTGGCCAAGTCAGAGGCGGGAGGTACTGATACCAGCAGTTTCCTCCGGAGACCTGGGAAGTGTCGGCTGCTTTGGGCCACCTTGGAACCCAGGTGTTGGCAGGCAGTATCCCAAGGAGCGGAAATCTGGTCCCAGTCTAGGGTCCCTGGGCCAAGGTAGGTCAAAAACACCGTGAGAGACTGGAACAACCACTGACATCATGCCCCAGACAGCACTGGCCACTTCCTCCCAGGAACTCACCCCACCCCCGCTTCTCATCACTTCTGCTTACTCGACAGAAAGCCCTGTGACAGTTGCAATGATGTTGTATTGACCTCTGTATTCACGGCTCCAAGGACCAAGCCAAGCACTGCGGAAGCTCTCAGAAAGATCCCTTCCCCGATCCAACAGAAGTGGTCGAAAATCTCGAATCTCAACTGCAGTCCTAGACCGAATGTCCTGCAGGAATGCTCTCTGCTTTCTCCCAGAAGGCAACAAATCCCCTTCCTTAAAGAGGAGCCGCAACACGCTCGATGTCCCGTGACATGCCCTTGCGGTGCGCTCTGATGAAGAAGGGACTGCCCTCTTGGAGTCTTCTCAAAGGCCCACCCTGTCATTAGGATTCGGGTGCTTGGCCTACCCCTGCGCCCTTTTGCTGAGCAGGGAGCCCCCTGTCCCGCCCCCTCACCATGAGACTTGATCCCGGGGACCTGGGATTAGGACATGAGCAGAAGGCAGACTCTCAAGGAACTGAGACACCCACATGCTACAAGATCTTGTTTGCATTCTCCCACTCACTGCTTGACCTCCCCAGTGAAATCCTCTTGATGTCAGAATTCCACGCTCTTAACACTAAGGACTAAGACTAAGGAAAAATGAGACCCTGAACATATATATAGACAAAATATATAGTGCATAAAGCCCTTTACCACAATACATTCCAAAGAATATTATTGGTATCACTGTCTCAGAGGCAAGAGCCCCCTACTGTGGTCGTTTCTGACCTTACAACAATAGTCTGCAGGAAAGGTGGACCTCTGCAACTCTAATTCAAATGCCCCTGATCCCCCTAGGCCCACACTTACCTGGAAACATCCACCGTAAGGGCGGCTCCAAGGGTGAAGCTCGTGGGCACCTCCTCCTCCTCTGGGAACTGGTACAGTTCTCCAGCAGTACAAGCGAATCCCGATCCATCCTGTGGGGCCCCGCCCCAGGGGCACGGGCTCACTGTGGACTGTGTGACTCTCCGAGTCATCCCCCTCAGCTCATGCTGCCTCATGCATTCCTCGGTTTCCCTTCAGTTTTCTGGACTCCGCCTGGGCTTATTCTTCCCTCCTCGGGCAACCACCTGCACCACCATGGCCTTGTTCTTCTTTGCGATATTCTCGTCTTCCAGACTTGCTGATATCCTGTCTTCCAGCTCCTCTCTCCATTCTCTGTCTTCAGTGTGGACTCAGCCCAGGCTCCTGTGGGAGACACACAGAGAAGGGACCAAGTCAGGTCCCGGCTCCAGTCCCCAGGACTCCATAACAGGCACCTCAGTCCCTCGTGCACGTGCAGACACTGGAGCAGGAAGGGACTTGGGAGAATTTGAATATCAACTGTAATTTACACATGGGGAAACTGAGGCCCACAGAAATTAGGAGAATTTCCCCCACCAGCTGACAGCAGCAGAGCCCCCAGCCAGGCCTTGGCTGCAAACTCCCCTGTCCAGGCTCCTCACTCCCCCTCCAGAAACCCACCTCTGAATATCAGGGGACACTGGTCAATCGAGATTCCACCCTGAAAACAAAAATGGCCAGAAGGAATTTCCCCTGGAATATGCTTTTGTCACAATTCTACACCCCTACAGGTTATACTCAGTTGGCTTACAATCCGGGTGATCTACAGTAAGTACACCCTCAAAATGGGAGAGCAGGAAGGCCTCGAGATGGCAAATGCATCGGGCTGAGCAGTGTCTTTTCTTTTCCTGTCTCACAGAGTATGGGTCATAGCTAAGGTGGTCTCAGCTGACGTTGTCTCCAGTCATCTAAGGAACTCAACCTACTGGTCAGTAAGGGCAGGCCGGGCCCTAACCCAGTTCTTCCTGGACCTGTCATTGCAATCTGACCCCACTGGGGGACTGAAACCACCATGTAAATATAACGAAGCCATAGGTGATTGGAGGACCCAGGCTGGACAGGAGAGCACATGCCTGTGCCTGCCGTTCTTGACCCGATAGCCCCGGAGGGGTGGGAATCCACGAAAGCGCTGTGTACCACCATCCGGGCCTCTGGCTCTTATCAACCTTCCTCCCCTGTCGATTTCACACCTGGGACAACCCATGCAGGAACAAGTCCCTTTGAGCCATTGTGAATCGAGAAACTGAGACACAGGAATCTCAAGACACAGCCAAAGTCATACTTTCCCATCAGGTTTGCAGCTACAGCTACAACTGTTAAGATCCGAGCTCTCTCTTTTTTTCTTCTGCTTTAGGGATTTCTAGAGACAACGAACAAGGCCAGCCTCTCACCCCGCAACGGACACTCCCAGCCTGTATTTTCTGTATTTTCTCATGCTTGTAAGTAAATAATCATGCTTGCAGAATATCAACCTCCGACAAAGCTGCTTGGAGACCTTGATAAAACAAGACAAAACAAGGCCATCTGACAATATTGCTCAGGACAGACAAAAACAAGGTCACAACGCAACCCACAAACCAAACACCGTCTCTCTTCCTAGGAAAATGACTATGACGTCTTGACTACAATCATAGAATTGCCAGTGCTAATAGTGTTCAGTAGAGATCAAACCCCGCCTCTTTTCCAGGCTCCCCCCACATCACCTCCCCAAACTCCAGATCCTAGGAAACGGCCTCTGAGTGTGTACACACTGGGTGTGTCACTTTCTGTCCGCAAGGAATAAAAAAGCTAGCGAGGTCAATGAGAAATGTGTTCCTGGAAATTCAACAGAAAGGAATGAACACCCACGTCCCAGGAATGAACAGCTCTCAAAACCCAGCATCAGCAATAAAGGTGATACTGTCTATGGGATGCCCAGGCTCTGGAAACACAGAAGTTGTTTTAATCCTAAAACAGAAACAAATTAAAATTGAAATAAAATAAAAGTAATAAAATTGAGATAAAATAAAATAAATAATATAATATACATTTAAATAAAATGAAATAATAAAAAGACCCTTTCTACCCATGCCATTAGTAACGAACATGAACCTCGGTGTTCGGGCAGATTTCCCCAGCCCTGGCTGACACAGAGACTGCTCTGGATCTCAGGGTTGAGAGCTGGAGCCACACGTTGGGTACAGAGATCACTTCAACGTAAAATCTTGACAAAATGTTTAAAAATATGCAGCCCCTGCAGGCTGATCCAGTTAAGCCTCCTACTCATGGTTCTGTTCAGGTCATGATCTCGGGGTCCCCACAGGGCCCAGTGAAAGGACCTCTTCAGATTCTCTCCCTTGCCCTTGCCCTTGGCCTATGCCCGCTGTTTGCAGGCTTGCTCTGGGGCTCCGTCTCGCTCTCTGCCTCAAGTAAATGAAGAAAATCTTTTAAACATGACAGAAGAATAAAAACAAAATAGCCACTGAGGATAAGTTGGGAAAGAAGCTAGCTAAGAGAGAACGTGTACCACAGTATAGCTTAAGAAGGCCTGGGATTAGCTCTCAGCTGGGCTGAGAGCTCCAGCCCTCCCCATAAAAGAAGAGTGAGCTCTCTGATGACCCAACCAGAGGCAGGCACTGGTGCTCTCTGCCGTCTCTAGCCCCAAGCTGCCACGCTGGACTCCTCCTCCTTGTCTAAGTGCATCAGCTCAGCAGACACTGAGCTCAAAAATCAAATCAGGCAAACGACAGCCACGTGCTATCATAGAACCGGGAGCTTGAGTGGGCGGGAAGAGGACAGGCTGCAGAAGGAAACGCTATATTTGCTTCAGGGATCAGTCAGTCTCAAGAGCTCACCACCCCGCCCTATTGAACTGTTTGGGGCCCCCACTGCATTCCTCAGGAATCGGGGCCAAAGGCCGAGCTCCCAGGGGTCATGGCGCCTGGCGCCGCCAAGGCATCCAGGACTCCGCGGGCTCTTGGGGTCTCCTTTCAGGCCCTCCCTTCGCTCCCTCCCTCTTCCCACGACCCCGTGGGATGCTGGTCCCCACGCCGTCCCCCTGCTGAGCGGGACACCTGCATCCCATCTCTTGTGCCGCTGCAAACCGTCTTCCTCACACCTGGACCTACCACACACACCTTCGGGCGCTATCTGTCTTCTCCATTTGTTCTCTTACAATTTGGGCTCTGATTCCCAGCTTCTACCCTTCGCGTTATTCCACCAGGCTTTCGGTCGTTGTTCTTCTTCCTACTATTACAGCTTTCATTTTCTAGAGCTAGTTTTCCACGCCCCGCTCCCAGTGAGGCCTCAGAAGCCACAGGAGGCCCAAACCTTGGCGGCTGTCCACATCACTTCCGGCCTGGCCGCCGGCTGGCTATTGGCCAGGAGGGTGCGATGGGCGGGGCAAGCTGTGGGCCTGGAGGAGGGCTTGGAGAAGGGAAAAGGTAACAAGGGAGGGCTCCGCCTATTGCACCTGTCTGGTCGGTTGCTTGCATGCTTTACCAACTAGAAGCATTACTTTTATTAGTTATAGTGAAGGGTGGCAAAATTCTCATAACCTCGTATTTACCATTGCAAGTATTTTTCCCAGATTTTTTCAGGTATAATAAGCACATAAAACTACATATATTGAAAGTGTACAATCTGATGACTTATAGTACATATTCCTTATAAAATGATTACTGCAAGCAAATTAATGAGCACATCACCTCACAATCACCTGAAAATTTTTCTTTCTTCCCTTCTTTTTTTTTTTTTTTTTTTGGTAAGCAAGCTTAAGATCTATTTCCTTAGCAAGTTTCGAGAGCATAATACAGTATTATAACTACAGTCACCATGCTATACCTTAGACCCTCATAACTTATTCATCTTATAACTGAATGTTCTTCTCCTTACACCAATATCTCTCCATGTGCCCCACGTCCCAGCCACTGGTAACCATCATCCTACTATTTGTTTCTGTGAGTTGACTTCTTTATTTTTATTAAGTCCATGGATAGATGATAGCACTCAGTATTTGTCTTTCTCTTTCTGACTTTTTTCACTGAATATAATGTCCTGCAGTTACATCCATGTTGACACAAATAGCAGAATTTCCTTCTTTTCCATAACCAAATAACATTCACCTTTTCTCTAACATTAAAGTATAATGCACATACAATCTTATATTAGTTTCAGGTGTACGGCACAGTTATTTGACAATTACATACACTACTCAGTATTACACAGTAAGTGTAATCATCATCTCTCACTATACCGTGGTATTACAATATCATTGACTATATTCTTTTCGCTAGACTTTTCATGTCCATGACCCACATAATCTTCACCCATGCAACACTTAGGTTGTTTCAGTGTCTTGGCAACAGTGCACAATGCTGAAGTGAACATGGGGTGCAGATGTCTCTTTGAAATCCTGTTTCATTTCCTTTGGATATACACCCCAAACTGGGATTGCTGCATCCCAGGGTAATTATAGTTTCATTCTTTTTTGAGAAAAAAAAATGGCTGTATCAGTTCACCTTTCTACCAGTGCACAAGGGTTCCATGGTCCCCATAACCTTGCCAACACTGGTTTTCTTTTTTCTCTCCTATAGTAGCAATATTAACTGTGACATAATAATATTTCACTGTGGTTTTGACTTGCATTTCCATGATCCTGTGGAAAGATATCCATTCAGGTCCTTTATCCATTTTTAATATTTATTTTTTATTTGTTATTTTTTTTTAACATACAATGTACTATTAGTCCCAGAGATACAGGTCTCTGATCGCCAGGTTTACAGACTTCACAGCACTCACTATGGCACATGCCCTCCCCTATGTCCATCACCCAACCACCCTCTCCCTGCAACCCTCATCCCTGCAACCCTCAGTTTCTTTTGTGAGATTAAGAGTCTCTTATGGTTGGACTCCCTCCTGATCCCATCTTGTTTCATTCTTTCCTTCCCTACTCCCCAAACCCACCCACACTGCCTCTCAAGAACCTTCTATCAGGGAGATCATATAATAACTGTCGTTCTCTGACTGACTTATTTTGCTCAAAATAATACCGTCTAGTTCCATCCATGTCCTGGCAAATGGCAAGATTTCATTTCTTTTGATGGCTGCATAGTATTCCATGGTGCGGGTATGTGTGTGTGTGTGTGTGTGTGTGTGTGTGTATACACAAATATACATACAAATACCAACTCTTCCTCTTCCATTCATCTGTTGATGGGCATCAAGGTTCTTCCCTAGTTTCACTATTGTGAGGACTGCTGCTATAAACATTCAGGTGCACATGCCCCTTGAGATCACGACATTTTTACTTTAGGGTGAATACCCAGGAGTGTGATTGCTAGGTCACAGGGTAGCTCTATTTTCAACTTTTTGAAGAACCTCCATGCTGTTTTCCAGAGTGGCTGCACCAGATTGCATTCTCACCAAACCCGTGGGAGGGTGCCCCGTTCTCCACATCCTGGCCAGCATCCATCATTTCCTGACTTGTTTCTTTTTTAGCCATTCTGACTGGTGTGAGGTGGATCACATTCTGGCTTGGATTTGAGTTTCCCTGATGCTGAGTGACGTGGAGCCCTTAAGCATGTGCCTGATGGCCATCTGGATGTCCACTTTGAGAAAAGTCTGTTCACATCCTCTGCCCATTCCTTGATGGGATTATTTGTCCTTTGGCTGTTGAGTTTGATAAGTTCTTTCTAGATTATGGATACTAGCCCTTCATCGGATATATCGTTTGAAAGTATCTTCTCCCAGATTCTCACCCTGAATAGATTTCTTTCCCTGGCCAACCCCGCTGAAGGGAAATCATAACACCTAAAAGGAACACAGTTTCTCCTCTCTTCCCCAAGTTGTCTAGGGGGAGTTTTTAGGCACAGCGGATAGATCAGCAGGAATTCAAGTATTTCCTGACAAAGGGTACACCGGTTTCTCCCAGCATTGCTCTTTCATCAGGGCCAGATTTCTGACAGAGAGCTATGCATATTGTTAGAGGAAATAGCATGCTCCTTTCTTTCTACAACCCACCCACTTATGAGCATGCTTTCTTGTTGCTGGATCCCCATCCCCCCATTTCCCCTTCTTACCTACTGGAACAACATGCTTCCCCCAGAGACACACCCAGCTCAGAGGGACCGCTTAACCTGTGGGCTGGGGCGGGGGAGAGCCTACACCAAGAACACACATACCCAGAAAGGGACTGCATTCACAGTCAGCCATGATGTGGCTACGTACAGTCTGAAGACCGCCTAGAGCACCATGAGGATATAGTACCGCCCAATTAAGGCTTGTGGGCTTTGTACACCTTTTCTGATATGAACTTCTTACACATATGTTTAGATTCATGCCTGGCCTCAGACAAAATGGAAGAAAAACCATGTGAAGAGGAAAAGATATTACGGTGCTCAATTACACTGAGTTGTGTAATCGCAGTCTCCATTAACCCCTCCTACCCTTGGGCATAGCCCACGAAACTGTTCAGTAGCGTTTCCACATGGCCTCACATAGAGTCTAAGGATACAGTAACTTGAACTGTTACCCCAACGATACACTTTTTTCTCCCCATCCTCTACTGAATGCAAGGTCTTTTGAGTGCCCCTTCCCATTTTCAGAGAGAGACTGCCGTAAGGGAGGAGAGTAATGTGGTCTTCCAGGGAATATTCTCCTTCTTGGTCTACTTCTGTACTTAGTGTGCCACCTTTTGTTGGCCAGGGGACTTCTGACCACACACAGGAACCCCAACAAATGCCCAAAGAATAGGCCGTCTGGGTTGATCTTGGGAAGTGTCAGCCAACATTTAGAATTCTCTCAGGGCTCAGAATGGCTCTTGATCTGCAAGGACCAAGATCATTCCCCTATCCATTCCTGAGGGAGGAACTCCAGATTCCTGATCCAGCACCTTATGATTTCCAAGGCAACACGCAGACACACGCACAAGCACACACACAACCTCCACTATTTTCTTTTTACTCTTCTTTTTTTAAAAGATTTTATTTGTTTATTTGAGAGACAGAGATCACAAGTAGGCAGAGAGGCAGGCAGAGAGAGAGAGAGAGAGAGAGAGAGAGAGGAGGAAGTAGGCTCCCTGCCGAGCACAGAGCCTGATGTGGTACTCGATCCCAGGACCCGGACATCATGACCTGAGCCGAAGGCAGAGGCTTAACCCACTGAGCCACCCAGATGCCCATCCACTATTTTCTTGTTGGCAAAAACGTTTAGAAGTCTGGGACAGGCAGCTGATTTAGATTCAAGCAAGCATGGGAGAAACAGCGAGAGGGCAAGTCTTGGAACAGCACTGAGCTCCCCACCCAGAAGAGCTCCACAGCCTCAGCCTGGGATGCTGGTGGCAGGGAGAGGCATGTCCTTGGAATGCTGACAATGAGCAGGAGGATGGGGGGGATGAGTTGGCAACATGGAGTGTGGAAGGCAAGAGAGAAGAGAAGTTGGGAAAGTGAGAGGGAGAGATGGCCTCTGGCCTCTTGCTTGGGGCAGCTCCAAAGCCCTGAGCATTCTGTACAGGGGCCTCTGGGGACACTGCGTTCCTTCCAGTAGGAGTCGGTGTGCAAAGAGCAAGGGCTCCCGCTACTCTTTCTATCCCTATGAGTGCTGATCCAAGACTCCAGGCCTGAGGGGACCTCGCATCTGTCGCTGCTCTTCCCTGCGGGCAAAATGCAGGCGTGTCCCCAGGCAGAGGGACAGAATTCTAGACTCGGCCAGAATATCTTTCAAAATGGAAAGTGAGAAAAAAGACTTGTGGGAAGGAAGGAACAAAACCACAGTTGACCTTTTACACCGCAGGTTGGAACCGCAAGTACAGGTGCACGTACAGGTGCATTTTTTTTCAACTAAGCATACTACTCTAAAAATGTGTTCTCTTCCTTATGATTGTCCTTATAACATTTCTTTCCTCTTGCTTACTTTGTTTGATGGATACAGTCTAGAGTCCACAGACTTGCACAAGAGCACGTAATCATCTCCTTACGTCTTCAGTAAGGTAGTAAGAGGTGACTCTTACTACCTCAATCATGGCATGTCAAAACTTAAACACAGAGCTTTTCTCTTTGAGGGTCAGCACCCTTAAACCTGCAATTCTTCAAGGGTCAACCTGCATCTCTACTTACCAAGGACATGCTTAAATACAGAAAATTTTCAAAGCATCCACACACAAACATATTAGAGTCCATACACACATTCCATAAGGTTGCAGGGTAGCAGCTATACAAAAATCACTTGTGTTTCTATGCACAACCACGGAACAAACTGAGCAGGAAATTAAGAAAGCAATGCCACTTACAGTAGCACCAAAAACAGTAAAATATTCAGGCATTAGTTCACTGTAGGAGAAGTAAGACTTGTTTGCTGAAAAGTATAAAACACTGCTGTAGGCGAGTAAAGACCTCATGGGAAAAGCCCCTGTGTGCATGTATGGATGATTTACTGTAGTTCCTACTGCAATACTACAGAGAGACCTACAGAGTCAATACGGTCCTATCAATAGTCTTACTCTGCATCTTCTAATGCTGTCAATCGCTTGCAGTACACTGCCTTTCACACATCGTCGTTTTCCTCTCTTAAAGATACATAGGGCCTTGTTCATATTTTCCATTGATCTATTTTTCATTTTCAAGTGATGGAAAACTATTAAAATAAATGGTTTCATCTCCTTATCTGGTGGTTCTCACATCTGTGTGCGTTCTGCCTTATTTTCAGGTGACAGATCTGTCTGCTGATTAGGAGTCATTTCTCCTGTGAGAGCACCAGACCCTGTTCCCTCTGCTGCTTTCCAAGAAGTGCCCCTGAGTTGCAGACCCTGCCTGTGGAAATTGTACCAAACAAGATACTGAGTTACGAAAGATGAGGTTTGGGATTTAGTAAGAGCTGAGGGGGTGCCTGTGCGGCTCAGTCAGTTAAGCGTCTGGCCTCAGCTGACATCATGACCCCTGGGTCCTGGGATCGAGCCCTGCATTGTGCTCCCTGCTCAGCACGGAGCCTGCTTCTCCCTCTCCCTTGCTGCTCCCCTCCTTCAATTCTCTCTCTCTCTGTCACTGTCAACTACATAAATCAAAACTTAAAGAAGAGATTGAGAGCTCTTATGCTCCTGAACCTCCAGGGAATTGATGGCAAGGTCCACAAAGGAGCAGGCCAATATGCCTTGGGGCTTTTCGAGTTGCAAATAGACACATGCAAAGGCATGATACATGGTTTTGGAAGCTACCTCAGCAACAGATTTGGCCATCACGGCCCCAAAATCCATGATCCACCAGTCACTCTGTGCACACATTATCCTGCTTTAACTGTGGCCGATGCAAATTACTGCAAGAACTTCAGAGCATTCCATAAGAACACATCCACCAAATATGGGAATGACATAAAGGGGTGTATTCCTAAACCGGTCCCCCAAATCATAAATCATACGCAATATCAAGTTTACTCACATTTTCAAGGGTCAAATTCTGAGGTACCAGCAAAGCACCTGAGATCCCGGCAACACTAACTGCAGGAACCTGCTTCCCACAGGATGACACGCTCTGACCCAGACAAGAATGTATTATCTCTGAGTTTTCTTCTTTTAACTTTTGTTTATGTATTTGACAGAAAAAGACACACAGCGAGAGAGGGAACACAAGCAGGAGGCATGGCAGAAGGAGAAGCAGGCATTCCACTAAGCAGGGAGGCTGATGTGGGGGCTCGATCCCAGGACCCTGAGATCCTGACCTGAACCAAAAGCAGACACTTAACCACTGAGCCACCCAGGTGCACACCATGGAGCTCTTTGGGGGTGATTTCCCATGGCCATGCTTGCACAGCTGATGTGACCACTTCTAGGAAATGCGGCCGTATTAATCAATGGATTCCAAATTTGGTTCCTTAAATAGTTCTACACACATCAGATACACCCTCTTGAGCGCATGCCAGAGAGGGGCCTTCCCAGGGCTCACTAGCTTCCGGGTTGTCCGAACAGGATCTTCACTAGATGTTCACAAGGAAAACTGACCTGGGTACTTCCTCTTTCTTCTTTCTCTCTTTCTTTCTCTTTCTCTCTCTCTCTCTTTCTGTCCTTTTCTTTCTGTTTCTCCCTTCCACCATACTTCCCCTCTCCCTTCCTCCTTCCTTCCATTCTTACCTTTTCATTTTCTCTCTTCCTCCCTCTCTCCCTTCTCTTTCTCCCTTTCTTTTTTTCCTTCCATCCTCCCTTCCCTCCTTCCTTCCTTCTTCCTTTCCTTCTCTTACTCTTTCTTTCTATCTGCCTTCTTTCTCCCTCTCCCAATGCCCAGCAACCTTCTTATACACAATAAGCAAAGAAAGAAAGAGAAAAAGAAAGAAAGAAAGAAAGAAAGGAGGAAAGAAGATCTTAAAAAAGAAGACATAAAAATCAACACCAACATTTGACATGAAACGAATACATGCTGCATGTTAAGTGCAGCAAATTTTTTTTTAATTATTTCAAGTGATACCTGGGAGGCTCATTTGTTTAAGTTCAATCTCTGGCTCAGGTCAGGATCCCAGGGTCCTCGGATAGGTCCCATGTCGAGCTCCCTGCTCAGTGGTGACTCTGCTTGTCCTTCTCACCCACCCTCCCCCTGGCCACCACTCCTGCTCTCTCAAGCACTCTCTCTCAAATAAGGAAATTACATGCTTTTTAAAAACACTGGGTGAGCCTGGCGGTGGGTATTATGGAGGCTACGTATTGCATGAAGCACCGGGTGTGGTACATAAACAATGAATTTTGGAACACTGAAAGGAAATGAAAAAATAAATAAAAACTTCTAAACAAAACCAACAACAATGCAATTGTCCTCTCTGGAATCAACCAGCTTAGGGGCCTACTTTCCTGTTCCTGTTGCCTAGACCACCCTCCATTTCTCTACCTGACCTACATCCTTCCGCAGGAATGGAGACAGCTCTGAGGTACTGCTGACCCTGGAGGTGGGGCCAGAGAGAAGTCTACACATGGTACAATGGGCTGCCTTTGGAGTCAGCCATAACGTAGCTACAGGCACTTAGAAATGGACCCGATGTATCATTAGGTATGAGCACTGTGACATTCGGGGGTACAGATTTTACGTATGGTATTGACATCATCTTCGTTGCACAAATATGTGTAGACTCAAGCAGGAGACCATGGGATCAGAAGATTGAAAGAAAACCATGTCAATGGAAAGATACTAAGTTACCAAAGTTACTCTGATATGTAGAGCTGTTTTCTGTGTTAGCCCTTATCTCCACCACAGAAGTCAGAAAATGTTCAACAGGGTTTCCACTTGCCTTCAGATTCAAACTGAGAATACAGTAATTTAAACTGTGGACCCAAACCTTCCATTTTTTTTTTTTCCAAACCTGTGTTGAATACCAGGGATTTCAATTGCCCTTTCCCATTTCCAGTGAGACTGCAGTGAGGGCAGACAATAATGTGGTGCATCCAGGGAACATTCTGTTTCTTGGTCTCCTTCTGTTCTTAGTGTGCCAACTTTATTCAGCCAGTGCACTTCTGAGTGCACATGGAAAACCCAGCAAATACTAAAATGGTAGGGTCTCTGGGTTTCTCTTGGGAAATGCAGACCAATAATTAGGATTCCCCACAGGCTCAGAATGGCTCTTGAACTGCAAGGACCAAGCTTCCCCATTCTTTCTTTCTTTCTTTCTTTCTTTCTTTCTTTCTTTCGTTTTTTCGTTCTTTCATTCTTTCTTTTGTTCTTTCTTTCTGTCTGTCTGACTGTCTTTCTTCCTTCCTTCCTTCCTTCCTTCCTTCCTTCCTTCCTTCCTTCCTGTCTTTATTTTTTAAAAGGTTTTATTTACTTTTTTGGCAGACAGATAGCACAAGTAAGCAGAGTGTCAGGCCGAGGGAGAGAGAGAGAAGCAGGCTCTCTGCCAAGGAAGGTCTCCATGTGAGGCTTGATCCCAGGATCCTGCAATCATGACCTGAGCTAAAGGCAGCCGCTTTAGTAACTGAGCCTCCCATCATCCTGACCACATCCTTTCCTTCCTGGGAGGGGAGGGGGGCACGGGGGTATTTCTGGATTCCTGATGCACGTAGCTATTTATTTCTTTTATTTGTTTTTTTGTGTTTTGATTTTTCTGTGTGTGTCTTTGTTTTTGTTTTTTAGCTAGTCTCCATCACCAACGTGAGGTCTCTGAGGTGAAGAGTTGAGCCCGCCATGTGTCCTTTCATACACATTTGATATCCAGGCACATATCATGATTTTCATGTTGGCAAAAATAGATCAAACTCTGGGAATTGCCTTCCATCTGCCCTGCTTCCTCTGGGCATGTTTCCTGAGTTGCTGGTGTGTGGGAGTCCTATTTCCCACCCCACTGAAGGAAGACCCTATAGTAAACCATACCACATCCCCGGGGTTCTCTTTTATCCTTTCCATGTAATCCTCTCTGGCTCTCAGTGTGTCTGTGCTCCTAAAGACACCTCTGACTAGGACGCCCCGGGCTCCTGGAGCTACTTTGTACCCAGTTACCCAGTCTGAGAGAATGGGGTGTAAGTGCCGAATATGACCACTAGGACCACCTAACTCTCCTCCCCAAAGGCACTCAGATGCCCATGAAGAGGTACAGGAGGGTGACATCCCCTTTCCTGGCCTGGGGGAGACTAACTCAGGACCACAAGCTACCTCACGGTTCTCTTGCCCCTATCAGGACAAACTTCCCCTACAGTGGTTGTGGAAAACCACCCCTTTCGCAGCCATGAACTCAAAATGGCCACAGACTTAAGGAGAAGAGCCATAGCAATCATTCAAGATGATTACGCAACAGAAAATGGTCAGGACTTTGCATTTAGTGAAGAGTTCTGTCACTGGAGCAAGAGTAAAATATGTAACAAGAAAACTTAAGATGAACAACCTTGCTGCATCCAACATTACCACTGAGAAAAGGAACAGAGAAGACACTGATAAAGAGACAATATTTGCAGATAAATACCCAATGAGGACTCCCATACGCAAGACATAAGGGTACTTTGAACTCACTGAATGGGCAGAAGGAACACGCTGCTAATACAAAGCGAGCATAAGACTCGGATACACATGTTCCCAAAGAAGACACATGCACGGTTCATAAGCCCATAAAACGGTCATCAATGTGACTAGTCTGCAGGGCAATGTATGCCAAACCAGGGACCATTTTGCACGAATGAGTGTGATTCTGTACAAAAGACAATGCCAGATGTTGCTGAGAAGCATTTCTATTCCTTTTTTCTTCTTTTTTTTTTTAAGATTTTATTTATTTATGGAGCAGAGTGAGAGAGCACAAACAGGGTAGAAGCACTGGGAAAGGGAAGAGCAAGCTCCCTGCTGAACAAGGAGCCCAATGCAGGGCTGGTTCCCAGACCCTGGAATCATGTCCTGAGTCCAAGGCAGACACTTCACCAACTGAGTCACCCAGGAGGCCCTGGCCATTGTTTTCTTAGATATGATACCAAAATTCTCACTAATGAAAGAACAAATTGATCAACTGGACTGTATCACAATTTAAAACATTGGTGTTTCAGAAGACATTGGTGAGAGAACCCAAGCCATGCCACACATAGAGAGAAACTAGGTGTAATTTCCATACCTGCTGAAGGTCTCCTAAGAGAACACTGAATGAACGAACGCTCAAAAGTCTGAGTGAAAAAAGTCAAGCAAAGAGAGTCAATTATCATATGGTTTTTCACTTATTTGTGGAGCATAACAAAAAGCATGGAGGACATGGGGAGTTAGAGAGGAGAAGGGAGTTGGGGTAAATTGGAAGGGAAGGTGAATCATGAGAGACTACGGACTCTAAAAAACAATCTGAGGGGTTTAAAGGGGCAGGGGGCGTGGGAGGTCGGGGTACAAGATGGTGGGTATTATAGAGGGCACGGATAGCATGGAGCACTGGGTGTGGTGAAAAAATAATGAATACGGTTATGCTGAAAATAAATTAATTAATTTTTTTTAAAAAAGAAAGTCAATAGGAAGAAGACAAACAATCCAATTTTAAACGGGTCAAAGAAAAGGGCCTGGGTGCCTCAGTTGGTGAAGTGGCTGCCTCTGGCTCAGGTCACCATCTCAGGGTCGTGGGGTCTAACCCCCGACCCCTCCATCACTCTTCCCGCTGAGCAGGGTGTGTGCTTCTCCTCTCCCTCTGGCCTCCTCACCCTACCCAACAGCCCTGCTCTTGCTCCCCTTCCCTCTCTTGCAAATAAATAAATAAAACCTTTCAAAAAGGACATACAATAAAATGGATTCAAAGATTTGTAAAAACACTTTAGCAAAGAATACACATGGAAGAAATGGAAGAATAGCGCACGACCTACATCATTAGTTATTAGGAAAATGGAAATTTAAACCACTATCTGTCAATGAAAATGGCAAAAATGAATGGAATCTCCATTCTGAGCCATAGCAAGGAGTCATAGCAAGGAGCAAAGTCACCTCCTTGCTATGATTTCTCATACACTGCGCATGGGAATTTTAAATTCTACAACCACTGCAGAGATAGTTTGGAAATTCTTATTTTTTTGTATCTTTGATTGACTAAAGACTGAGCGACTAAAAGTGAGTGGAGGGAGGGGCAGAGAGAGAGGGAGAGGCACAGAAGCTCAAGTAGACTCCCACTGACCATAGAGCCCTACCTGGGGCTCTGTCTCGCCACCAATGAGATCATGACTTGAGCCAGAATCCATGTCAGATGCTTAACTCACTCAGTCACCCAGGCACCCTAACAGTCCAGAAATTCTTCAAAATATTAAACCTATACCTACCATAGACCACCCCCATTCCACTCAAATGAAAAAAGAAACGGTACATTCCCAAAAAGCTACTGACTATTTCTAATTGTCATTCATCTCCATCCACAGAGGAATGACCACCACAAATTGTGACATATCCAGCTCATGGAATACTATGCGGTTTCGCAGAGTAATCTCGTCGCTTACATAACACTATGGGAAGACATGTTCTTTTGCTCTGATAATACCTCAGAGCCAGAAAACATCAAAACAAAATAATTTACATAGCATACGATGGTGTTAAGAGAAAACCTTGGAAATTGCAAATAATTCTACTGTAACAGAAAGCCAATCAATGCTTTCCTGACGTGCAAATGGGAGGGAGGAAATGCTAGAAGGACAAGGAAACTTGTGGGGGCGATAGATGCCTCCACTACCGGGGTGATGCATCTATATGCTCAAACTTAATAGACGTAGGACTTTAATTACATACACTTTACTGCATGGAAATTATATCTCAGCGTCCCTGTAGAAACACTTTAAAATACAAAAACAACCTTTCATACCCTGAAACTCAATAAGTGGTTTTGATATTTCCCCCCAAAATCAACCATATGATTTGCAAGGTCAAAAGAGGCAATGCATCATTTCTGGGGATACGAAAATGAATTTATTTATCTTCATCTCAACCTCAAGAGAATATAAATGGAAGGCCCAGTATAGAAGCATGTTTCTCTCTGACAAAGGACTTTTTTCCAGAATTGGGTATCATCTAGTCTGAGGAGATCATCAAAAGAATAAAAGAAATGGCCAAAAGACTCGAAATGAAACTTCACAAAACAAGACGTACCACTGGTTCTAATACTAGCCCACGAAGAGACACAACTCTTTAGCCGTGAGGGAAAGAAATCAGTATACAACGAGATACCATAGCATATGGTAATTGCTTCATAAGCATAGGAAAACCCAATGGGATACCGGCTACACTGGTTTCTTTTTTCTTTTCTTTTCTTTTTCTTTTTTTCTTTTTTTTTTTTTTTAAGCAGGACCCAACATGGGGTTCCAGTCCTGAAATCCAGACTTGAACAGGGATTAAGACTTGCATGCTGATCTGTCTGAGCCAAACAGGTGCCTCCAGAAAAGGTTTCGAATGCTCGCTCCTCACTTCACTACAGCTGTGACCTGGGACCTGTGACAAAGATCTTGGGAAGCTTGGTGTTCTTTGTATTTTTTTTTTCTCATCAGGAAACGATACCATCTGAGTTACAAGATAGTTCCTAATATTAAGTATGATCACCTGATACTGTACAGGAACTATACTTTTTGCATAGAAGATAGTTGACCTGGAATTCTCCTTGACACGTTTTCAAAAGCACAGACAGACCACTGACAAAGAACAGACAGGCTGTTTGGAAATAAATATCCTTTCCCCTTTTCCAGAAAGAAATCATGTACACATTAAAGAAAAAAAAAAAAAAAAGGAGAGGAACCAACTTGCATGGAACAACGTTCCCAAAACCCTGAAGCAGGTCTACTTTCCATTCCAGTAGACCCGAGATGAAAGTCTTGACGAGATCCAATCCTGGCAGTCTTCTCCGTGTGGAGGCCACTGAGAAAGTCCACTCTGGCCCTACACGATCTGGACTAGCACACAAGTGTTCCTCAGAAAGATCAACAACGACTCAGCTCGAAACGGCCTGAGCAATTTGTACAAATGTGCTTGAGTTTAAGACCAGCTCCACTGCAGAACCAGGATTCACCCCTGAATCTAAGCCAGGATGTTCACAGATATCATTTCCAAAATCTCTGTTACAGGCCTTGGCACGCTCCACAGGTGGGAAAACAGGCGCAAGACTATCCATTGAGAGAAATATCAATCAACACTCAACAGGCATTACTAAATAATGTCCAGCAACTACTAAAATGCAGGCAAGCTCTCTTTCAAAAGCCATGTTTTGAGGAACACAGACTTCTACATCTTCATGATTTGGGGTTGGAAGCTGGTTGCAAAACCACACCAGCAACCCAAAAATAAACAGATAAACTAGAATTCATCATCTTAAAAGCTTTTTGGTTCAAGGGTCACTATCGAGGAAGTGAAGTGAAAAGTGGGGTCTGCTATCTACAATGCATGTAAAGAACCCTCCTATAACTCAGCAGTTGGTAAAAAGACAGCCAATATAGGAATGGGGAACGGAGCTTGAGTAGACTTTCTCAAAAGGACAATACCATTGCAACAATGAACACAGGAAAAGATGCTCAATTTCATTAGTCCCTAGGGAAATACACATCTAAAGCACAGTGAGATCCCACGTCAGCCCCACTACCATGACTTCAAGCAAAGAGACAATCAATACATGTGTCGGGAAGCTTGTAGAGAAATGGAATTCTTACATATTCCTGGTGGGAATGTAAAAGGGTGTCCCTGTTCTGCTTTGGAAAAGAGGCTGGCAGTTGCTCAAAAAGTTAAACACAGGGTCCCGTATGACGCAGCAATCCCACTCTTAGGTAAATAGCTAAGGAAACGGAAATGAAATGTGCACCTAATGGGAAAACAAGTCTACCTAACACAGACTTGCAGTAAGAAGAATACTGACAGACTTGGGACAGGAAACCGTTTTCTTCCCTTTCTTTTCCTCCTTTTGTAAGACTTTATCTATTTATGTATTGGAGGGGAGCGGAGCGCGCCACAGACAGTGAGAAAGAGCACGAGAGGGGAGAAGGCCAGAGGGAGAAGCGGACTCCCCATGGAGCTGGGAGCCTGATGCCTCACTTGGTCCCGGGCCTCTGGGATCACCACCAGAGCCAAAGGCAGTCGCTTAACCAGATGAGCCCCCAGGGGCCCCAGAAACAGTTTGCAAGATTCATTGCATACACTAAGTCTGGGTTCTGTTTGCTGTTTTCCTGGGGGCTTTTTATTTTCATCTGTCTGGGGCTCTTTCATGGTTGTTTTCTGCTTTCTTTTGTTTAGTGTTTGCTGTAAAAAAAAGCTTTATTTACTACATACATGCTAAGAAAGTATTGTAAATGGAGGAAGGCCGAATACTTTGAAAACCTTTTCAAATACAAAGCAACTAAAGATGGCTAAACTGCTAGCATGTTTCTCTTGTATTTTAATGGCTAGAGAAAAAAACCTAGAGAAGACCTGGAGAAGAACATCCAGATAGGCTTTGACTTTAGACATTTCCCTCACTAGAAAAGCCTTAAGATCTGTTGAACCGCTGTTGAGAAGTGGGATGAGTTCAGGAGAGCCCCTAAGAACACCTGTTGCGAAGGGCGCCTGAGTAGTTCCTTTGGTTGAGCATCTGACTCTTGGTTTAGGATCGGGTCAAGGTCTCACGGGTTCTGACACCGAGCCCCTTATCACATACTCTCCCTCTACCCATGCCCCCCTTCTCTCTCCAAGAATTAAAGAGAAAGAAAAAGAACAAAGAAAACTCCGTGGGACGCTATTTCTGCCTGACGTTATTCTACACACATAAGGGAACGAATAATGAGCACTATGCTGAGACACTGTTTTGGAAAGAGAGGGAAACTGTGGAATCAGCACAAGGGTAGACAACGACTGACAGTGACCACTGAGGGGTGGGCCCCATCAGCGGTCACCTTCACGGGAGACCAGGCAGCCTTGTGTATCAGCATGGCCCCTCGGCAACTGGAAGGCAGGGGCTCCCCAGGTTCCACTGACACCCTGGACATTCTATTCAGTTAGTGCTGGTGCAGACCAGTAGCTGGCATTCTGGGTGCTCCCTCGGTCATTCCGGTTGGAGTCGGAGATACGAGCAGTGCCTTTGGCTCCCACCTCTGGCATCTTGAACCTTGGTTGTCTCTCAAGTACTGTGGGCTGTTGCTCCAATTGTCCCCAACAGTAAGTAAAGGATTCCTGTAACCTCACCCCTCAGTCCTGATTAAACCAACTTGGCGTCACTGGTTTTTAACCCACCGTGAGTCTGGGTTTCTGCTTTTTGGTCCCCAGTTCTATCTCTACTGCCACGGGTCGCCATGGCAGCCCATCCTGGCCCTCTGTCCGAGGCAGGGGCAGAAAGCAGCCTCCAGGAAGTCAACTGGCAGCTTCGGTCACAGCTGGAAAAATCCACCCAGGACTTCCTAGACCTCAAGGAAAAATTCCTTGTATCCGAAGCGACGGCCTACTCCCTGGCCAACCAACTGCGGAAATACAGTAAGTCCTGCCCAGTCTTGGTCCCCAAAGCCATAGCTCTGTGTTCTCCTTCTGAGAAATGCAAAGCCTCTCCAGATGCTCTCTCCCCCATTTCCAGTGACAACACAAATTTCATTCTGAACACAGTCCGTGAAAGGTGAAGTGGGAATTTGCCCTCTGTTAGCTGAGGATGGGAAAACCAAAGACAAGTATGTCAGCATCCTCCCCATGTTAGCAGTGACCTATAGGGTGGCTTAGAGTTTCCATCCCAGTTCTTGACTCCTGGGGCAGACCCAGAGATGACTGGTCTTGTGAGGACACTGTCTGTCCTGTAGCAGTCCTTCATCTCAGTTGCCGTAGGACTAAGGAACTCCATCAGGTCTCGGCTCTCGGGTGTCCCACCGGCAAAGCACCGAGCTGGCTGCACTGAGGAAATATGCTGATGGTCAAGGCGGCACCGGGGTCGTGGGGAGGAGGGAGGACTACAGCGGGTGACACTACGTGCTGTCAAGGAGAAGGAAGTGGGGCCTGCCTTCCCCGAAACTGCGGTATCCATGAGGGACGCCATCCACACAGGGACTCCCCAGGTGAGAGGGAACCCGTGCTTATGCTTTTCCCTTCCAAGCCCACGCAGGACATCTGAAGCCCGGTGGTAAGGCTGGCAGCATTTGGGGGAACATAAGACAATCTGTGCGACCTCCTCTCTCTACCCCTGAGCTGGAGAACCTTCAGTGACGCGCCAAAGTCAGCAGGCCCAGGCCGAGGCCACCAGATGCTTGGCCAAGTGAGAATGAGGGTGAGAGGGGGACACCAGCCCCAGACACCGCCCAAGCCACTGGGTGCGCTAGGCCCTCTCCCACAGGCAGGCTGAATTGGGGAGCTCAGCTGCCTGTTCATGAGGACGGGGCTTCAGAGACAGAAGGAACCCAGAGATCGGGGCACGCGCACAACCCAATGACGGGAAGGAGTCCTGAGCCTGAATTTTTGCCATTTGCTCACACTTGGCCTTCCATACAGAAGGGAATTGAAAACAACTGAGGCGGCAAAAAGAATGAATTGAAACCTGCTCTTTAGGAAAGTGAAGAGATGATGACCTTTCATGGAAGGACAAGCCAAGTTTTGTCTACAACTTTCCTGATAAACCTAACTGATAACCTAACTGAGGGAAGCCAGTTGTGAAGATGATGAAAACAGTTACCACCCAAGGGCTTGGGGTGGAGGTAACTCAGCAGAGGGATGAAGAGCATGGGCTCTGGGTCAGTCCGCCTGGACTCAAATCCCTGCTGCCTAATCTTCCTGTGCCTCAGTTTCCCTGTCTCTTAGACTACTACCGTCCTGCGGTCTACTTCTCTCAGTCACAATGAATACTGAGGAAATTCTCGTACAGCACTCATAGCAAAGCCTGGAAGCATGTAAACTCTGTTCATAATTCTACTGCTTCTACTTCCATAAATGTGATTAGGATTTGGCCATGTTCCTTTCACGTCTCTCTGGGTTCCTGCCTTCTAGTGTACACTGGTGTATCTGGCTGACGCTTTACCATTGAGACACTTGTGCAGTATAGAAATCCCAGCTCAGGGGATGCCCGTTGGTCCTGGCATCCTGGGGGCTTTACTTAAGGTCCCTCCTTAGTGTTCAATGAAGAGGCAGCGAGGCTTGCTAGTGTGGCCAAGATTGCGGCTTTTCGGGGGATACGAATTCTGACTCTGCCAAATACCAGTTAATCATGGAGTGGAGCTCCTCTCTCTATCTCGGGACTGCTCTTTCCTGGCCTCAAAAACGGGGGAGCGATCCAGTGTCTAGCAGTTGGGACACTCCGCAATGAGGCGTGGAGCTCCCAGCACACGGCCCGGTTGCCAGGTTCTATTTGTCCTAGGGTGCAGCCTGCCTCCTCCCTTGAAAGCAGCGGGCATAGCAGCATGTCCAGCTTTCCACTGAGGCAGGCATCTCTGTTTCTCAGAGTGTGAAAAGTCGAGCGACCTCATCAAATCCGTGCTGGGGGAGAAGGTGCTGTGTGAGAAAGGCAAGCGGGCAGACACGTTGCCTGAGAAGCTCAGGTAAGGAGGGCCCTGTGTGGGAGGCTGGAGGGATGCCGTGGGCCCCTCTGACTGGTGGCAGCAACAAGTCTGGGCCCAGAGAAGGGCAGAAACCGTCATGGCAGGCACATTATACAGACATATCTAAGACGATTTAGACCACAGTGATTGGTAAACGATGGACTCCAGTGACTCAGAGCCTCATTCTCTCTTTTTTTTTAAAAAAGGAATTCAATCTGAGGGGATTGAAGTGGCGAAGGGGTGGGAGGTTGCGGTACCAGGTGGTGGGTATTAAAGAGGGCACGGATTGCATGGAGCACTGGGTGTGGTGAAAAAATAATGAAGACTGTTAGGCTAAAGAATAAATTAAAAATTAAAAACTTTTTAAAAAAGGATATCAACATCACCAAATTCAAGGGGCAAGGGACCATTTGTGACCTTTGGCACAGCGAGCACATGAACAATCTTACGAGACCAACACTTGCTTTACCTTTCACATGGTCAGCCCTGGCTGACGACAGCCTGCCATCCTCTCTTCCCACAAATGCTGTCTTTTGGACGCTGCCATTCTCCTGGCACACCAGTTAACACCAGCCAAACTGTCCACGCTTCTGGGTCTGGCACTGTGTCCATTCACGGCACGCTGCCCCCTAGGGAGTTTTCCAGGGAAATGCGTGTGCCCCAAGTGAGCAGCTGAAGGGGCATGTCTCTGAAGCGAGCTCTGGAGGTCAGGAGGAAAGATACACGGGATGTCCAGGGCATGAACAGGAGCACACTCTGATCCAGAGGAAGGCTGGATTAACCTTCTACTTTCTCTGCCACAGACACGTCACCACACAGGCCAGAATCCAGCTTTGAGGGCTCATTGGGAAATTCTGCTAGAAATCTCTATGAAAGCTCTTATCTATTGTTCACACCTTTGCATTTTAGAACATTCTCTGTGTTCTCCCAACTTAGGGTATGTCATCTGTTGATTCAAGATCAGGCGAAAGAACTGACCCGCTTATATAAGAAGCTGCGGGAAGGGGAAGAGGTTTCCCAGCTGCTCGTTCAGCACCTGGAAGCCCTCCTCATCCATGATGGCGCTGAGCATCCCCAAGGGCAGGGCTTGCGAGGGCAACTGGCTGAGGGACGCAGGCTGGCCAAGTGCCTTGCCCGAAAGCTCAGCCCAGGTGAGATGGCCACAGACCCCTGACTGCACTGTGCTGCTCCGAGTCCCTGGGCTGCCAAGAGACGCCCCGCCTGCCCTCACACTCTTGGCAGCGGCTGTCCTGGGTTCCCCATCGCACGTGGGGCCCTGAGAGGACCAGGACTGGGAGGTGGTAGCAGAGAGGAGCAATGCTCGGGGGGGGGCACGTCGCCCTGGTCCACCTGTCTGCTGCCTCCCTGAGGGGACACAGCCTTTCGGGTAGGAGGAAGCATCGGCCAGTGTTAGAGCCCGGAAAGGGGAATGTGACAGGAGGGATCCTTGTTAGCATGCAAGGATCCCTGCAGAAGTGGGAGCTTCCCAGACTCAGCCCGGTCTGTATTAAGCCTAGGGGAGAGAGTGAGTTTTCCTTTCTCCATAGCTCTTCCCTCATCTGGTATGTACTTCAAACAAACTTGTTGCCACTGTAGTCACCAGATGGGAAAATTACTGAACGCACTTCACACCTAAAAGAAAGGCCCTGACAGTGTGGAGTTGGATGAGGTACTGGATGCAGTAGGACTTGGAGGTGGGAACCCAGTTGAGACCGGAACACTTTTCATAGACAGAGTCCCCTTGAAGACACCAAAGCCCACATGGCTATCCATGAAATCCCCGGTGGAGGGATGGGGGACAGGGGGTGGTCCTGTCATGAAGACAAGGAAGAGGCTCCGTGTGACAGCCGTGAATGCACAGAGTCTGTGCGTGCGGTGGGACTGGGGGCATGCTGCACGACACGATTTGCCGAAGTCTAGATTGACCCTGGACGAGCATCCCCTGATATGGACAACAAGAGACCGCAGAAATAGTTGCCCAGGTTCAGTGGTGCTGATCCTCCAAATCAGAGACACCTTTCTGATGGATCAGAAACCCAGGTCACAGCAATTCCTAATGACACTGCCCTCAACTCAGAAGACTCCCTAGTTGTGCAAAGTCACTTCTGTCTCTCGGGCCATTGGAGCCGCAGGGCTTAGAGCAGTGATGTGGGAAATAGCTGAAGGGACAATTCTGGATTTCTTTACAGAAAATTACGACCACGAGGGGGACGACGACGACAGCGATGACGAAGAAGAAGAAGCAGGAGAAGAAGAAACAACACTGAGTATCGTACAGTGTATGTTTCTCTGAAGCAAGGCAGGATCCTGAAACTTCCCTACCCCATACACAGCCCGTTTCTTTGCAGCTTGGAAGATTATTCTGGTTTGATGCTGGATAGATTTCATTCATTCCTTTAATCTCAATGGCTGATTCCGTTAAACCACTGACCTACAGCATTTCAGGTGGAAAAAGCCTAAATACCGCAACAACCCTCTAGGAAGCAGCCAGGGACTGCTTCCCCCACAATCTCAGGGAAGAAGAATCGGTTTGTTGTTTGCACAGACTCAAGACAGGATGCTGTGAGGATGGCCTGGCACGTCAGGGACATTTGTCGAATGACTCAAGAGAGCAATCCCAGTGACAGGGCCCTACCTAAGCTCTGTGGGATGATTTGTCTCACACTTGCCTGTATAATTACGCTGCTTGTAGCTCTGCCCTGAGCTACATGGGACATAGGAGTGGGCATCTGTGAAGGGGAATCTTCTAACTGCAACTCCTCTCTGTTTATTTGCAGACAACCAAATGGATCAGGAGGGGCTGAAAGGCCAGGACTCCGTTGCCCCTAGGTAATTCTGAATACTTAGGGGCTATGAATTCCAAAGTGGCAACCAGGGAAAGTGCTCGATAGAGAGAGCTCTCTTACCCATTGGGTCAATGAGAAATGATCCGTTTTCACCACGTTTTCGGTCTTCATTGTGTTACTTGGATTGCTCCCAGTTTCTGAAGTACTTCTCTAGTTGAGGAACCCGAAGTCAGAACTAATACGTCAGAGGGTTCACTGTCCTCACTCATTCTCCACTTTGTGCTCTAGACAGACCTGCATGTCTACTTTCTGCCTGTTCGATTTAGCATGCTGACATGTGTGCATAGCATGAAAATATCATAGCCACGAGACAACATCCTCTATCGCGCCACAATATTGAGAGAAAGAGGCCTTTGCGGCCCGAGGTCCCGGGGACGGCCTCCTAACCCCCGGAGCAGCCGCCGCTTGGCCACTACGTGCCGAACTCAAAGCCATTTGAATGAAGGGTTGGGAAAGCCGCCATGCTGGGACTCTGTACGTAGTGAGTCATGGCTGGACGGCACAGAGATCATTCAGTCTCTTCACAAGTTTGGTGGCTTGTATAGCGAGCACTTATTGTCCTTCCTATCTGCTACCCCTGTGACAATCACACCTTGTCGCACAAACACAAGAAGATTTCTCTCTCTCTCTCTTTCATGGCTCAACCTCTCTGCTTTCCGGACCACTCCCTTCTGCTTTCTGTCAAAGCCAGACAGGACATAGCATTCAGATCCCTCTGAGGTTAATGTTCAGTTTTCCCCACCCTGCAGGCTCACCACACAGCTGCTAGAGCAGGACACCTCACGGGACACTCCGGATGAACGCTACCTGACATACTCCGTGCTTCCCGACATGTCTGACTCCTACTGGCCTTACAGGAGCTCCGCCATCTTCTCACCGGAGAACCCACAAGTCTGTTCCTCTCTGCAAGTGGCCAGTGAGTACTCCATTGTCAAGGTGATAAAGCTCCAACTGAACACGACTCCCACACAGATCACCTATTCTTTGTACCCCGGACCTCTGCTGTGCCCAGAGAGGTCATCCCTGTGGGCAGGCCTGGGAGAGACATACTGCCCTTAGCTGGGCTCTAGAACTGAGTTTGAAGCCCAGACATCAGGTGGGTCTGGGGACGTTGCTCTCTTCCTACTCCCAGGGCATGCCCATGTCTCCCTGGCTTCTCCATCGGGTCCCGGGGCCCACGTCAGGCACCACACACTCAACTCACCTCAGCAAGAGGACAAGAGAAGGTATCTGTCAGACCTCATTTGGATGAAATTTCTTTTCTCACCTGTAATAACCTGTCCATTTCATCTCTGAGCCAGGTCCTTGAGGAACCCAAGCCTGAAGCAGTCAATTGCCATTCTTGTCCACGGTTAACTGGTTTTGCTCTTCTCAGGCCCATTCTCTAGTCCTTTAGGATGGCTTGCCTTCCAAAACGGTTCTCCAAAAACCCACCACAAGCACTTCCACTGATACCTTGTTCGTGTGTTTCCAGAAGCACAGCTGAGCCTTAGCATTCCCCCCAACCCCACATGAACTGGGGCAACATTCTGTGCAGCCCCAAAGACTCACATGAAGTTGAGGGTTTGTAGTTGCCTTCCATCTCTTCAGGCTCAGTGTAAAAGTGCCACGAAGGCTTCCGCAACTCGGCCTCTGATGAGAGAGGCTGAATACTGCAGTACTCCTTGTAGGACAGAGGGAGGCTTACTTCCCAGAATCTGTGAGGACAGAGAAGTTAAAGTGTGTACACCGATTTCCGACGGGGGACACTGTCATGATGATCTCGTACACAATGGCTCAGTCTCCGAAATCCAGGCAGTAACCACAAGGGAATGCGGGAGGGCACCTTCCAATATTACTTTCACTAAATCTGTCCCCACATTATGCATACCTGAATACCTGGATTGCATCAGACACTGGATTACTAATGGAAAGAGGGGATCTTATTACTCACTGGTGCTGACTGTATTTCTTTCCAGAATATCAACTGAATCATGAGGAGGAAGAAGGCCAAGACCCACTATGCCGCAGGTAACTCTGAAGAAACTTGGCTTCTTTTAGGGGTGAATTGAAGGACTGTATTTCAAGGAACAATTAGAAACTGACAAACCTATCTCTTTCATCCCTCCTCCAATCACAAATCATCTCGTCGAACCACGACGTGTGTCTTCCCTGTGTTACACGTCTCCGTTCATTAATGGACTCCTCCATTTCAGACACCTGCAGTCATTTGACCTGCATGAATTGACTAGTCAGTGGGATTCTCAGCATTGCCCTCTTCTCTTCTTTTACTAAATCCACAGCGAGAGGCAGAGCTGTGTCTCCCTCCTCGGTCTTACCACATTGAGGATACACTGTAGAAAAAGAATACCTAGGAAACCTATCACGTCACGTCACGTCACGTCACAGTAGTTAGAGAAAGAGGCACTGAGGTCACGAGATCGCTCGAGGCTGAGGATGCATTTGAAAAGGCATCCTGGGTTCACTAGGTCCCTGAAGGTAACAGCCACAAAATTTATGCAAAAGTGTCGAAGCCACCTTTCAAACCCTCGATGCATACTCTGAGCCACGACTTCTATTCTACCATCCTTCAGTTTGTTACTCAGAAGCTTAGATCTGTAGCCTCTACCCTGAGACCCTTCTGCTGTCTGGCTATATGTACATCCCCCTAGCAGTCATACCCTGCCCCTGAAACAGGAGGGTAGTTTCTGCGGGGAGGCGTTCCTTTCTCACGACTCTACTACTCGGCCTCCCATTAACAGCGGTAGGATACTGGGGTGTCTCCTTTCCTTGATTTCACGGTCAGATCTTCCAACCCTCCCAGGCCCAGCAGAAAGCTTCCAGAGGTGGAAGAGCAGGACGCCCAAGGAGACTCACTGGATGGAGGCTATCTGACTTACTCGGCCCTTCCTGACCTGGCTGACCTGCAAGGGACCTCTACGAGGGCTGGCATAAACTCATTTGATGACATTGACAACTCTTCTGCTCTGGCAGTAGCTAGTGAGTCCACCATGGTGCAGCTGACAAAGCCCCAAATCGACCACCAGGCCGACCCACTAGGTTTGCTATCCCAGCCTCCGCTTATGCTGACAGGTGTCACCGCTGTGTAGGAGCCCGGTAGACATGGGGATCAGAGTCAGGCTCTGGGATACCCTTTTCAGCAAAGACCTCAGCTGAGAAATGCACCTGCCCTTTGATCCTCATCCCAGGCCCTGCTTAGGGCTTCTGACAGAAGTTAGGACATTGCAATCAAGGCAGATGTGACAACTCACACTCCCTTCGGCTGCGTAAGCTGAGGTGTCTGTCTTCGTTCCTCATTTCCATTAAATGTCTCTCCTCATCTGCCATGCTCTCCTTTTCATTCCCATACAATGTCCCTTGAATTGTCGTGCCCGTCCAGAGATGCCATCAGCCTTTCCTAGGTCTGGGGATTTGTCCTTTCCCTGGTTTGACTGCTCTCATCCCCACTGTCTGTGTGCTCTGTGTTGGCTGTCTTCACGGAGTCAACGTTGCTGTATGAGGCCATCAACACCTCTGCCATCAGCTGGCTTAGATGCTTCCCGCGAGTAAAGCGGAGCCTGGGCTTTGCCTCTCCCCGTGCACGGCTCCTATGTCTGTGGAGCGCAAAGGATTGTACACAAAAGATTCCGTTCGGCTTGTGGGTTTGCAGATTTGATCCGTCAGTCTGGTCTCTGTCTAAATGTCCTTAAACCATCACACCTAGAGTATCTCATGGGGTGAGGTAATGAGAGAAGTTTGCAGTAAGGTTTTAGAATCGAGGGAGGCTGTTCCCCAGTACCTGTAGGAAAACACATGTGTCACTCTGTACAGAGACCCTTTGTCTGTGGCCTGACCACTACGGGGAGCTCGGGCCCGAAGGCTGCGGAACGCACGCTGTGGCAAATTCCCAAGACACTCCCTGAGGCCTCCTGGAGGACTTCTTCCATGCCTTCCTCTGCCCCGCTAAGGATTATTCTCCCCATATGGTAGTTGTAGTCGATGCTTGGTTTTAATGTACAAGTGGTGATCTGTGCAAAGTGACTGGCCCTGTCTGTCTGCATTTCTAGGAAGTCCTAATGATCTTTTTGAGGAAGAGGACCAAGACCCCCTAGGCCCCAGGTAATTCTGAAGAACCTTGCCTTCCTTCAGTGGTGAATTGAAGGACTATGTTAAGGAACAAATAGAAACTGACAAACCTATCACTTTCATCCCTTCTCCAAACACAAACCCTCTCCTTGAACCATGATGTGTGTCTTCCCTGTGTTACACGTCTCCTTTCCTTTTGGACTCCTCCATTTCAGTCACCTGCAGTCACTTGACCTGCATGAATTGACTAGTCGGAGGGATTCTCAGCATTGCCCTCTTCTCTTCTTTCACTAAATCCACAGAGAGGGGCAGAGCTGTGTCTCCCTCCGCGGCCTTACCGCATTAAGGATACACTGTAGAAAAAGAATACCTAGGAAACATGTCACGTCACGTCATATCACGTCACCGTACTTAGAGAAAGAGGCACTGAGGACACGAGATCGCTCCAGGCTGAGGATGCCTTTGAAAAGGCATCCTGTGTTCACTAGGTCCCTAAACGTAACAGCCACAGAATTTATGCAAAAGTGTCGAAGCCACCTTTAAAATGGTCGATGTATACTCTGAGCCTCGACTTCTATTCCACCATGGTTCAGAGTTTGATGCTCAGAAGCTTAGATCTGTCGCCTCTACCCTGAGATCCTTCTGTTCTCTGGCTATCTGTACTTCCCCCTAGCAGCCATACTCTGTCCCTGAAACAGCAGGGTAGTATCTGCGGTGAGTAGTGGCTGTGCTCCTTTCTTATGACTCTACTTCTCGGCCTCCCATCTGAAAGCGTAGTTTTATGGGGTGTCTCCTTTTCTTGTTTTCATGTTCTGATCTCCCCACCCTCCCAGGCCCAGTCTGTGTCTGCCAGAGGTGGAAGAGCAGGATCCCCCATGGGACTCCCTGGATCAATGCTCTTTGACTCACTCAGCCTTTCGTGACCTGGCTGACCTGCATGGGACCTCTACGAGGGCTGACAGAAACTCCTTCGATGATATGGACAGTTCTTCTGCTCTGGAAGTAGCTAGTGAGTCCTCCGTTGTCAAGCTGAGAAAGCTCCAACTCGACTCCCTCGCTGACCCCTTATGTTTGCTATTCCAACCTCTGCTTACGCTGAGATGTGCCATTGCTGTGTAGGAGTTGGGTAGATATAGGGATCCCAGTCAGGCGCTAGGCCAGTCTTTACAGCACAGATATCACGTGAGGCACAGACCCGCCCTTCATTCCTCATCCCAGGCTCTGCTTATGTCTTCTGATATACGTTAGGACATTGGAGTCAAGGTAGATGTCACAACCCACACTCATTTGTGATGCAACGCCGCAGGTGTCTTTGCTCCTGATTTCCATTAACTGTCTCTCCTCATCTCCAGGGCTCTCGTTTTTATACCCATACAATGGACCTTGTTTTCTTTGTCCCTTTTCAAAGATGCTGTCAGCTTTACCTGCATCTTTGGCTTTGTCGTTTCCCTGGTTTGACTGCTCTGATTCAGTGAGTCATCACAGCCGTATCAGGACATCCACACCTCTGCCATCAGCTTGCTTGAATGGTTCCCTGAGCAAGGCTGAGCCCGGCCATTCCCCCTCCCCATGCATGGCTCCCACGTCTGTGTACTCGAAGGAATTGTACACACAAGATTCCTCTTGATTTGAGGGTTTGCAGATTCAATCCATCAGTCTGGTCTCTATGTCTAAATGCCTTTCAACCATCACACCTAGAGCATCTCATGAGATAAGGTAAGGTGAGAAGGACGCAGTACGTTTTTAAAACTCAGACAAGCTCTCCCCCAGAATCCATGGTAAAACACACGTTTCACTCTACACAGACTCTTTCCATGTGGCCCCACCACATCAGGGAGCTCGTGCCCGAGGCCTAAGGAAAGCAAACCGTGACACATTACCAAGGCACTCCCGGAGGCCTCCTGGAGGGTTTCTCTCACACTACCCTCTGCCCCATTAAGGAAAATTATGCCCGAGTGTTAGCTGCAGCGGATATTTTATTTTAACGTACCGATGCCATTCCGTTTAATGTGACTGGCCCTGTCTCTCTTTAGTTGTAGAAAATCACAATGATCTTTTGGAGGTAGAAGACCAAGACCCGATATGCCCCAGGTAACTCTGAAGATTCATGGGCTTTAATTCAATGGTGACATCTGGTGATCTAGGCAAATCTAGAAATTGCTAAATATGCCTCTCTCACCCATTCTCACATGCACAAAACGGGCCATTAGCAATGGTTTCTGCTTTTCTGGGGCACTACTATAAGCCCCTTTCTCAATCCCTCCCAAGCCTGGAGTCTGCAGTCCCCTGATGCAAGTATATTAAGCACACTGGACTTCTTGCCTTCTCACGGTCACGCTTTAATCCAAATCAGGCCAAAGATGCCATCTACCTCTGCTGCTTTTGCATTATGACGTGGGTAGGAATTCATGGCAAGACAACTGTTTAGAAAAAAAAGAAAATTCGTGGGACACACAAGCATTCTAGGAATCTCCAATGCTGCCATAGCCTGGGGTGGTCTTGCTCCTTTCTGCAAATTTCAACAAGACGTAGGCCAAAGTGCTGGTGCTGCTTTTCTTGTTTTCTGAGTGTGCTGTTTGTTTTGGGACGGTGGTGCACTGGGGAGGTTCAGACTCTCTTCCTTTAAACTCCCATTTTGGCCATGCTCTGACCACCTCTTGCTCTGGTTCCCTCTCTCCTTCCCTGATCTATCCCTGCTTCATCCACACCCTTCCCCAGAGGGAGGCAGAATGGCTCCTCTCCCCTGATGGGGACTTCCCGTTTGTTCTCTGTGACCACACCGTCCTCCCCGCTGCCCTAAACCACTGGGACTCCATGTTGACTCAGCCTTCCTGTTGCATCTCCAGTCCTCCCTGTAACTCGAGGCTCTGCACGGAGCTGCCCGTGGTAGAAGAGAATGACGTCCCACAGGACTCTCTGGATGAATGTCATTTGACTTCTTCAATTGGCCATCACCTGCCAGACACCTGGAGGCCTTGTACAAGTGCCTCATCTACACGTGACAAGGAGGAAACCTTCGAGGGTCTGGATGTAGATGGTAAGTAACCCCATTGTGAGGGGCACAAACTTCCTGGGAAGGGAGGGTCCCAGGAAGCCTGTCTTCTCTGTATACAACAACATAAATAGGCTGAGAGATGCATCCCTGCCAACAGGCCCTGTAGACCCATACTGGTTTGAATATGCTCTTGGATTTTATTTTCAAAACACTGGGACACCCGGGGGTTAAGCCTCCAGCTCTTGATCTGCGCTCAGGTCCTCCTCTCAGGGTTCTGAGTTCAAGCCCCACGTTCTGATCCACACTGGATGTGGAGCCTACTTCAAAAGAAAAGGCATCATGTGGGTCAGACAAGTTTCCTTTCCTTCTGTCCCACACTATTCCTGTGTCACCTGCCCCCTCACAAGCAGCAGGCTGTTGGGACCAAGTAAGGTGAGAGAGGAGAAATGGAGAGAAAGGGACAAAACCTCAGCCACCGCTCTCTCACCTGGAGGCATCTTGGTAACAGGCCTCTTATTTCCAAGAAGAGACTTTTTAGACCCACGAAATTCTATGGCCACTTGTACGTCCTGTGTATCTTCTTGCAAGCTCTCTGGTCTCCACACCGCTACGCGGCTGCTCCCTATGGGCAGCGTCTGTGCTGTTTCTGCTGAGCTCAAATTTCATTCTCCCCGGGTGTTGGCCTTCCTCTGGAGCATTTACATGGAAGATCCTGAGCACCCACCCTGTCTGTCCCCTGTCCCATGGATTCAGTGAAGCCAAAGCTCTAGTCCCGCTTTTCCTCCCCCGTGGATGGTGGGCTTTTCACCCTCTGTGCAGCATCAGTGATATTTTCCCAGCTTGGATACGGTTTCTGTCACGTGTCCACTCTTGGTGGCATAATGCCCTCTAAATGAGCAGCAGCCTGTGCACCTTACGTGGCTACGGGCATCATTCAGGGGCAAAGCAAAGAGTTGTTTCCCTCTCCAGGATCTTCAGAAACGTGGAGCCTGCTGAGTGTGACCCCCTTCCGGCCACGCTCACACAGGGGCGCAGGCCAAAATCCACTTCCCGTCTCTTCCCGCTCAGGCTATTTTCTGGACCTCCCTTCTGGGAGAAAAATTGGCCCTGTTAGGAGACTCTCTCTGCCGAACAAAACATGTGCTAGGGCCACAAGGAGTCCATGATGTTCCTTATTGGATCAATATGGTACAGTGAAACTGCCTAAGAAATGTTTTGTCCCTCAACCTTACGTGGACAGTAACAGCCTTTCCGCCCTAGGACTACCTTCTCCCGAGTTTCCCCGTCCTCCCCGAGGGCCAAAGAGACCAGGCATCCTCAGCATTACAGCAATTTGGGAGGCACAAATGAAACACACGGTTATTTAGCATTCTCCAAGGGGCAATAGAATCCAGATGAGTGGACGGACGGAAGGGCAGACAGAAATTGCAGATGAGAAGCTTCAAAAGGCTTCAGAGCTGGGAAAAGGCCCCATAAGTTGGCCCGTGCTACCTTTCCGCAACTCCCTCTTCTAGGGGTACCTGAAGCCTCGAGGCTGAACTTCTTCCCCCGTTCTTTGTTGCCACTACACATGGACAACTCCTTCTCCCAAGCCCTGAGACCTCTCCAGGAACTTCTCTCTAGGCTCTCACACCAAGGTTACTATGAACAGAATGATAGGCATGAGCTACTGGGCCCATCCGAAGGCCCTGCGGAGTCAGGGGGTGATTTTCACCTCAGGGACTCTGCAGCCTGGTCACCTGCCAACACAGCATCCACAGGCTCAGAGACAATGGGGACATCTCCTTCATAGCCATGATGCCTGCCTTTGTACCTGCTCCCAGGGTGGTCTCACAGAGGGGCGGGGGCATCAGACATGGGTGTTCTGAGAGCACTCAGCTAAGGAGCCCTGGGATGGATCCCATTGAAATCTCTTCTCGCTTCAGCTCCGATGCAGTCTCCCTGTCACCAAGGGCCATCCAGTGGAAACTTGACTTTCCCAAGAGCACAGGTGCAAAGTTCCGGGGCACAGACACAGCCAAGCACCCCGGTGGCTGATTCCCTGCAACTGCAGCTGGACCAGCATTTGGACCGTGGTGACAACAGAGCCAGGCTCAGCCTCTCCTCTGCCATCGGGAGCCTGGGCACCAACATGGGTTCTGGGGACCAACCGCCACTGCTCCGAGGTGAGAGGGAAGGTGACTAGGAAGCTCTAGGCCCTGTGTTGGTCGTCACAGACTTGTGGCTACAGGTAGCAATGGGATGAGGTTGAGCCCCCACGATGCTGCAATACAGCAAGGTGAGCAAGAGCCTGGTGTTCAGTATCAGCTCTGAACCAGGTACTGGCCTTGCCACTTCCTGGCTGTATAACTGGCCAACTTCCGCCTCTTCTCATGCATTTTCCCTTCAGTCCGCTTACTGAAAACCACAAAAAATGGGGTCTCCGTCTCATTGTTCTTGGGAACATGAAATACAATTCATAGGGGCCCTGATGCAACAAAATTGCATGACAATATGTATGAATTTGTCACATCGAATCCTCAGATGCCTGTGGGGTTTCAACTCTTGGAAATGGTGTCAGGGCATTGTTTCATGTGGGGAAGAGCAGTTTGAGGCAGATCTACTATCCCCGGACCCCATCCTGCCTGCCTTTCTCAGAAAGGCTCATGCGCCCAGTTTTCTCTCCTTCAGCATCGTCAAGCCCATCTGCCCTGTTCGGTGCTCACAGACACTGTAGAAATACTGGCCTCGCAACACCGCGTACTACTGATTTTTGTTTTTTCCTTTTCTAAGCTGAGAAGGGTCCACTTTACCCCATGAAGTATACAGGTCACTCTCTCTTCGGGTCCTCCATCTAGTCCATCTGCTCCCTTCATCTCCGGGGCCTCATGCCCAGCCTCCTGCTCCTCAGGATCCACCTCTGCTCAGATGTCCTGAAGACTGAGCGTTTCCACCCTCCTCTGCATCCTGTCTTCCTTCCCCACCAGCACTCAGAGTCCCTTCCTGGAGCCTGGGGTGCCTTGGGGCTCCTCGGTCAGGAGCTGACCTCCCTGAGAATTGAGGAGATGCCGTTCCCAGGGGGAGGCCACATCAGTAGCAGCACTGTGGCACCAGGGAGGGCCCTGGAGAAAGAGCTCAGTGAGTGCTCGGGGAAGCCCAGCGCAGACCAGGGCCTTAGCACTCACCCTCCTTACTGTCTTCTCCCTGCGGCCTGTCACTTCTCCTTGGCGCCCACCGTCCTGCCCCGACCCGCTGGCCCCCTCCCTCTCTCTGTGACTCACGTCCCATGGAGGCCTGAGCAAGAAAAAAAGCTCCATGCCAGCTCCTTGGTCCGCTCTGCTTATAATAACAAAAATGCCTCAGACAGGCTGACTTCTTAACAACAGAAATCGGGGGCGCCTGGGTGGCTCAGTGGGTTAAGCCGCTGCCTTCGGCTCAGGTCATGATCTCAGGGTCCTGGGATCGAGTCCCGCATCGGGCTCTCTGCTCAGCAGGGAGCCTGCCTCCCGCTCTCTCTCTCTGCCTGCCTCTCCATCTACTTGTGATTTCTCTCTGTCAAATAAATAAATAAAATCTTTAAAAAAAAAAAAAAAACAACAGAAATCGGTATCTCACCGTTCCGGAGGCGCGCCAGAACCACCATCAAACAGGGACACATTCGGGGCCTGGTGACACTGCCTTCCTGGCTCAGAGGTGGCTGCCTTCTGGCTCTGTCCTCACAGTGCAGAGATTCGACGGAACCCTGTGAGGTCTCTTTTATAGGGCGCGAATCCCTTCTAGGGGAGGAGCTGACTCCCCAAAGGCTCACCCCATCATACCATCACACTGGGGGATTAGGTTTCATCCTATCAGCTGGGGGTGAATACATAATTACACGCTGGGGCAGATGCTTTTACTCTGACTTTTTCCCACCGACTCCCCCATGGAACATGTCCATGGTCACCTGTTTCTCACCACTGCTTTTCTCGTTCTTTTGGATTCCGTGTCTTTTCTTTTACTCGATGCAGCAGAGCAGAGCGGGGGTAGAATGCTCTGGGCCTGTCCGCAAATCCCTCATTAATCACTGACTCCCTTATACATACATATATACATACAGACACAGACTTTTCTATCTTAGGTCACACACATGTTGTCTATTCGGTGTGTATATTATACGTAGTGCACAGGTATGAAACGCTGGCCATGTTGATGCATGTTGTATGCATTCCCCAGTGTGCTCTTCCCTGGTTGACCCCGAAAAGCTTCCCTGCAACCTAGACTTTGCTGCGCTCTACAGTCTCTTCTCGACAAGAGTACAGCCTCTTTCCAGCACAATTTCCTTGTGTGTGGAAACTTCTCTTTCCCAGAACTGTTTCTTTTTACCGATCGTTTCTCGTGCTTTCACTTTTGTCCATTGGGAACCTGTTGGCCTCCTGGCCCAGTGAGCCTTACTTGAGTATGAGAGAGAGAGCCAAAACCGGAAGTAATCAAACTGTGTCCACGGGCCTGTGATCTGTCAGACGGCCTTTCTCATTCTGGCCACTGTCCTTCTTTGACATCAATGGGGGTGGAGGTCCAGAAAGATCATGAATCACAGCGGATCCTGTCGATGTGCTTTTCCTTGCAGAACTGGCTTTGGATGCTTCCATGTGCATGAAGAACCCTCCCAAGCTGGAGCGTGATGCTGGTGAGGACTCGAGGGACAGACAGCATGGCTGTCAAATCCATGGCCACATGAAAGCCCTCCGTGTCATGAAACAGAAGATTCCCAAGAGAATACTGCAGTTTGGCCAGTGGAGACTGGCATGCAGATTCCCTGGTCTTCAAGCTTAGGGCCCAGAGGTAATCATGCCTTTGGCGCTTGGGGCATGGACTCCTACTGTTCTCCTGCTGATTAGAGCTCCACCCCCCCAACACCCCCGACCAAACACACACTGTCTCTTCACTTGCTCTCCCTCCTTCGGCCATTCCCACAGCTGGTGCTTCCCCGGTTTCGCATGGGGGCTGCCACCCTGCCGGCCCTTGGTCTCCATCACCGGGATGCAGCTCAACTCTGCTGTGTTCCTGCCGGGGCTGTCCTGGGATTCCCTCTCCCCTCTCTCCACGCCCATGGCGAAGCAGGCCCCACGGCCCTCCTCAGCAGAGCAGCATTATTACACCCATCAAACACTTAGAGCTCTGCCAGAAACCACACGCTTTCTTGGCTTCCTTGCCCTCCTTCCCTGCTTCTCCAATTCCAAGCCTCCTCCTCCCAGGTCCGAGGTCTCAATGAGTCACTGGCACAAGCACTCTCCTCTTGGGACGTTCAGGAAATCTGAGCTAGGTGGACACAGAACCCTCACCTGGGACCCAGCTGGTGGGTCAAGCTTCTCCTCAGCCCCTATCATACACGATACAATGAGGAAGGAATATTGCCTGGAAACCCAGTGTCTAAAACATGATCCCTTCCCTGATCGAGGTTGAGGAATTTCAGGTTTCTTGCTTCCTGTGGCAATCAAAACCATGGTTCACAAAGTCACTACGAGGACTTGCCAGCTCCCCGACAGGTCCACGACAGATTGAAAGAAAAGAATCCTATGGTGTCGTTATACAACATCTCAGGAAACAATCTCAGGACTCCTTCTCCTATCTATCCATTTGCAGGCCCATCAGAACACCCCTGGAATCCATGAGAGGCTCTACGCTTATGGAAAGTTGGGGAAAAAAGGGATGAGAATCTAGAAAGCAAACATGAATCCTTCTCCATGTGCCCTTTACACTTTGCTGAAGCTTATACCTACTCAGACTATTCCTACAAATGCCCCAAGGTCTATCCTGTGTGAGATAACATTCAGAGACCCTTGTTGTCCCTGAGGGAAAATGAAGTGTCCCTGATAACACCCAGGCTGTCCTTTGTGAATTCCCCTTGGGGTTTCTCCTCCCCGGGCTCTTCCCTCAGCACCTTTGGGCTTGTTCCTGGGAGGCCAAAAGTGACCATCAGTATCTACTGCCTGCCCACACCTGCAGATCAGGGGCTGTCCTCTCCCTCCCCACCACAGGTTTGCACAGGGCCTAAGCCTGGCTTTCAGCCCAGGCTTTTCAGTCACAGGTCACATGGCTTTCGGGGGTCCTTAGCCCCTGGGGCCACAGCTCCTCCTCTGCACAGGGCAGAAAAGAAGTTGGAGATACTCATAGGCCCCTGTGGGCTCTCCCAATCTAGGACTCATTCCAAAGCCTGGCCTCCTTTTCAGAAGACTGGGACAAGGGTGAAAAGGGGATGTGTTTGGCTGCCACGGGTCCCCTGCTTCCTGCAGCAGCCTGTCTCGGAACGCGCGTGGTGCGTGCTAGGTGCCCACCTCCCCGGGAGGCGTCGGCAAGCCATCACTTGGCTTCTGATGGAGGGGCTCAAGGGGGAAGTGGCTGCAGAGGAGGAGGTAGTTGGGATCTGGCAAAAGCTCACAGCAGCTTTGAGCTGGGACATCACTAGCCCCCTGCTGGGGGAGCCCAGGGGCCCCTGCATCCTCCAACACAGGCTGCCTATCGGTTTCGTGAAGGTATGACTTCTGACTTGGGGCTCTCAACTCCCCCTCTGCCTGGGTGCAGCTCCCCCTGCAGCTGCTCCTCTGGAGAGGCCTTCAGCTTGCTCCTGCCCTCTGTCACCTGGCCACCACCCCTCCAGGCTCAGCCACCAGTAGCATCTGACCAAGACTCACATTTGATTTCTCTCACTCTTCCTCTCTCAGATGCCAAAGACTGCAGAAACTAAGAAAAGAGAGGCCTCTGTGAATGAAAACCCCATCCTGAAACTTCATCCTAAAACCCCTTCTTTTTCCACTGGATGAAAGGACATCTAAAGCAGCACATCAAGTTAAAGCCCAAAGAGAGCACGGGAGAGACACTTTGCTGAGAATCCACATCACAATCCCAAGCCATTCTCGATGATTTTTACTGCAAGAGACCCATTGGAGGAGAGAGTTTCTTGCCCTTCAGCTCCAGTTGTGATAAACCCCTCAGGAGACCAATGCCTGCCTAGATCACACCCCCGTTTCCAGAGACCTTCAGTCTTGCTGCTCTCAATTCCATCCTGCAGAGAACCAGAGTCAGCAGCACCACGGGAAGAGGCCACATGTCACACTGGACATTCTGGGCCACCAACTGGGCTATGCCAGAAGCACACAGCATTGACTACATCGTGTTCTTCCTGGAGACGTTCAGCCTGAATTTGAGCACGAGGGAGTTATCAGACACCTTCAGGACGTGGACCATTGAACCAGATGACCGGTCTGTCTGTCTTCACAAATCCCTGTCACCACAAATAAGAGACAGCAACATGGAGGAGAGATAGGTTGGGTTCCAAAGGACGACAAGAATGTGTTGCTGTATTTTCTTACTCCTTCAGAACCCAAAATATCTCCTCACCGTTAGGTGGCTGTCTCCGGTGGTGGTGACATTTCCTTGTTTGTAGGGGACAGGCCACATGTCTAGCTTAATGGCCTACATTCTGAAGTTGTCTGATCAGTTCCTCCTGATTAAATTCAGCCTGTGCCTTGGGCCAGGACACTCCATGGTTAATGCTGCATGTGTCCCGGCTAGCCTACCCGGAGACCAAGAAGGTCCAGTGTGCCCATCACCACTCCTGTGAGAGCAGCTTTGGTTGCATTGCTATAGAGTACCTATCAGATTGATCTGTTCACAGCAAGACACATGCTTTGCTTTCTGAAATTGGGAATCTGGTACGTGGTGGACCCTGAGGATGGGTGACGAGCCTCTCCTCTTAACCACTTTCTCTAACATGTTGCCATCTTTTACTGCTCCCTGTGGTATCTCCTAACCCTATCTCTGTTTGTACATTGGAAGAATTCTGATGTTTGGATATCTATACAATGTGTATTGGACGGCACTGCACTGTGGAAAAGAACATTCTGTCCCCCTTCTATGTCATTAAAGTTTTTGGTTCGGACAACCACTATGAACTTGTGGGTTATTGACATTGGATGCTCTAAGCTCTCCCTATCATGGTGATTTGGAGGATCGGGACACATGCTCATGGACATGTGCTTGGTTCTCATCGTCACAGTTATACTGAGTCTCCATCACCTTTAGGCTCTACGTACCCTACCGGGAGGACATGTTTCTGTGTTTAGCTCTCTGTGGTATTTCTTTTCTTTTCTGCATGTGCACCTGTGCGCCTATAGGCCTGTCTGCCGTTTAGGAAGGTCGTATACGTAGGGCTGAGCATTACACCGAAAGTCCGTGGACATGTTTGGTTCCCTATGAGCTTGCCAAACTTCTCCCCTTCAGTTTGTCAGTGTGAAGGGATCTCTCGACCTCAAACTTTTGACATTATTGTATTTTCCCTTTCCTTCTGTATCAACCTGACCTGGTATACTACTGTTCCCGCCCAGTGAAACAGATGTTATTTACATCCTATTTTTCCACCTACTCCACTCCCAGAGTTGTGTCGTACAAATGCCAGTAAGTCTATTCAACAGTGACCAGCTGTTTGAAAGTCAAAGCCTCCTCTGTCATCTCTCATCCGGGGAAGTTCACTTCAAAGGACTCCTAGGGAGGGAATGAGGACTCCGTGAGGGTTGCATATTCAATACTCTTTCTCTACTGCCTGCATACGAGGACATCCTCACTGAATAGAAAGTACTTGCACCACCAGTTTTACGGAGTGTTGAAAGTAAGAGTGCCATACCAGGGAAATACAAACCACACCACGGTGAGATACCACCTCACACCAGTAAGAATGCCTACAGGTAACAACTCAGGAAACAACAGATTGTGGCAAGAGTACAGCAAAAGGGGAACCCTCTGACACTCTCGGTGCCCATGCAAACTGGTGCAGCCACTCTAGAAAACAGTACGGAGGTTCCTCAAGAACTTAACATCCCTGACTCCTAGATGACCCCTCTATGTGTACGTTGCTTTCCTTGCTCTTCTGATTATGTCATAGGGACCACGTTTCACTGGCATCGAGTCCCACATCAGACTCCCTGCTCAGTGGGGAGCTTGCTACCCCTTCTTCGACTCCTCCCCATTTATACTCTCTATCTCAAAGAAGCAGGTAAAATCTTAAACAAACAAACAAAAAACAAGCAACAGAAAGAACCAATGAGATATGCACTCACCCCCGTCAGAATGGCTAAAACCCAAAACATAAGAAACAACAAGTGTGGGCAAGGCTGCGGAGAAAAGGGAACCCTCTTGCCCTAGTGCTGGGCACACAAACCGGGGGAGCCATTGTGGACGATGGTATGGAGGTTCCTCAAGAACGTAACAACAGAACCCCCCTACGATCCAACAGTCCTACTACGGGATATTTACTCTCAGAAATACATAAGCACTAGTAAGCACGAATACATGCATAACCAAATTCTGGAAAGAGCCCAGATGTCCGTCCATAGATGACCGGTGAAGACAATGCGGTATATTTATACCACGGAATATTACTCAGCCATAGAAAGGAATAAAATCTTGCCATTTGAAACGAGACAGGGGCATCTAGAGTATATTGTACTAAGTCAATTAAGTCTGTCCGAGATAGCTCAATACCAAAGGATTCCACTCGTATGTGGAACGTAAGAAACAAAATATATAAGCAGAGCAAAAGAAAAGGGCGCCAGACAAACCAAGAAACAGACTCTTAACTAGAGAGAACAAACTGGTGGTAGCCAGAGGGGAGGGGGACCAGGGAATCGGGGAATGCAGAGGGCGTCAACAAGTGCACTTGTGCGAATGAGCACTGAGCAATGTATGGAAATGTTCAATCACCACATTCTACTCTTGAAACTTATGTTAACACTGTAAGATAACTATACTGAAATTCAAGTTTCAGAAAGGTAAAAACAAGCTTCAGAAGATGGAGCACTGCTTGATAGATTCCTTTGACTTGACCTCGTGCCATTCACCTGGCGGCCTCTTTCTAATCAAACATGGAAACTGCGCGAAGATTAAATGGGGTCAGGTGGGCCAGGTCTCCTTCCATTGCAGAGTCCTCCTCCTTTACTCCTCTGGCGGAGAGACTCGACAGAAAAGATCCGCGTTCTGCTATTCCCACTTTGCTGTTTTAGAGGAACGTTATACGACTCAGTGTTCCCTACTCATATACTCATCACTGTATCAGAACAGCCTCGGAGAGTTAGTACAAATGCAACCTCGTCCTTTTGGTTTCTAGCAATTCTGATTCAGTGGGCTGACGTGGGGTCTGGAATCTTCTTATTAAAGTCCGGTGTTTAGTCAGTTTGGAAACTCCCTGAGATCATGGACGTCCCTTAGAGTTCTTGAGACGCATGATTTCCTACATATTAGCACTTCTAGTCTTCACAGTCCACTTGTTCATGGGAGCTTTCCTTTTTCCTGGTTCACAAATGAAGAAACAAAGGCACACGGAGGACCCAGTTCCCCTGTGACTGGCCCCGGAACCCCTTGTTATGGGGGCTGGAGGCAGGTCTCAGGGAGAGTCCTCTTCTACGCCAAACCCCACGCCCCCATTTGCCAATTCGTGCCTATACCTTTCTGCAAAGGTGCTTCCTTTACCTAGACCTCATTCCTGCCCAAAACCTCCGGGAAAAATTCCATCACAACGGGCTAAGAGCATCATGTTGTCAACACTGGCTACTGACGTGAGACCCTGTGCTTGAAAATTATACTTTGGGGCACCTGGGTGGCTCAGGCAGTTGGGTATCTGACGTGGCCTCTGGTCATGAGCCCAGGGTCCTGGGATCAAGTCACATATCGGGCTCCCCGCTCAGGGGGGAAGCCTGCTTCTCCCTCTGCCTGCATCTCTCCCTGCCTGTGATTGCTTGCTCTCTCTCTTTATCTCCAACAAATAAATAATAAAATCTTTAACAAAAAAAAACATTTACTTTTACTTCTTCAACTACCATCGATATATAGTGCTAAGTAGGTTTTAATGTTAACATAGTATTAAGTAGATGTTCATTCATTCCAGTTACTTTTAGTAAAAGTCTTTGGTTATCCTCGTCAAGTGTACCAATGACTTTATTTTAAAAAAATCAAAAGCTTCTGCACAGCAAAGGAAACAGTCAAAAAATCAAAGAGGCAACCCACGGAATGGGAGACGATATTTGCAAATGACAGTACAGACAAAAGGTTGATATCTAGGATCGATAATGAACTCCTCAAACTCAACACACACGAAACAGGCAAACATATCAAAAAATGGGCAGAAGATATGAACAGACACTTCTCCAATCAAGACATACAAATGGCTATCAGACTCATGAAAAAATGTTCATCATCACTAGCCCTCGGGGAGATTCAAGTTAAAACCACACTGAGATATCACCTTACACCAGTTAGAATGGCCAAAATTAACAAAACAGGAAACAACATGTGTTGCAGGGGATGTGGAGAAAGGGGAACCCTCTTCCACTGTTGGTGGGAATGCAAGTTGGTGCAGCCTCCTTGCAGAACAGTGTGGAGATTCCTCAAGAAATTAAAAATAGAACTTCCCTATGACCCTGCCATTGCACTCCTGGGTATTTACCCCAAAGATACAGATGTCGTGAAAAGAAGGGCCATCTGTACCACAATGTTTATAGCAGCAATGGCCACGGTCGCCAAACTATGGAAAGAACCAAGATGCCCTCCGGCGGACGAATGTATAAGGCAGATGGGGTCCATATAAACTATGGAGTATTATGCCGCCGTCAGAAAGGATGAATACCCAACTTTTGTAGCAACATGGACGGGACTGGAAGAGATTATGCTGAGTGAAATAAGGCAAGCAGAGAGAGTCAATTATCATATGGTTTCACTTATTTGTGGAGCATAACAAATATCATGGAGGACAAGGGGTGTTAGAGAGGAGAAGGGAGTTGGGCTAAACTGGAAGGGGAGGTGAATCATGAGAGACTATGGACTCTGAAAAACAATCTGAGGGGTTTGAAGTGGCGGGGCCGTGGGGGTACCAGGTGGTGGGTAATATAGAGGGCACGGATTGCATGGAGCACTGGGTGTGGTGAAAAAATAATGAATACTGTTTTTCTGAAAATAAATAAATAATTAAAAAAAAAATCAAACAAACACCCAGGGTTCCTGGGTGGCTCAATAGGTGCAGCAAGCGACCTTTGTCTGCAGAGTTGTGGGTTTGCACCCCATGTTGGATGTAGAGATGACTTAGACATAATCCAAAAAAAAGTTTAAACATTGTATATGTGTATGGGGAAATTTTGTACTCAATAGTCCCTCTTGTTCCTATATATATATACATTGTGATTCCTTATACCATAACGTAGTGCTTTAATGACCATAGCTTCATGATGAGCTTTGACATGGAGTGGATTTCTCCAGTTTAAGGCTTCATGGCCATCTTGCTAGTCTCAGTACCTCGATGTGCATATACATTTTTAGGATTAGCTTGCACATTTGCCCCCAATGTGTCTTCTCCCATGTGAGTCCGAATGAAACTCATTTGGTATTCCAATCACCTGGAGTCTCCTAATCTATGCATGGGATAGATGTCTTTCTATTCATTTAGATTGCCTTTAATTTACCCCAGCAATCGTTTCCAGGCCTCTCTGTTGTTTTTAGTTACTTGATCTACAATATGGCCACTATGCACATTTCTGGAAGCCTTCAATTACATTATTTGTCAGAGAGAGACACAGTGACAGAGGGAACACAAGCCCGGCCAGTGGGTGAGGGGGAAGCAGGCTCCCCACTGAGGAGGGAGCCCGAGGTGGGGTTCCATCCCAGGAACCTGGGATCAAGACCTGAACTGAAGGCAGAGGCTCAACGACTGAGCCACCCGGGCGCCCCTATTTACAGGATTTTTATATGGAGAGAGAATACTGAAGTCTGGAAAGCACGGAAGTTCTCAGACACAAAGGCACAACATCACTGATCGTTAGGACAAGGACACCCCTATTAGACTTTGTGAACTTGCCTCGATTTCTCCAGCTGGCCAAGTCAGAGGCGGGAGGTACTGATACCAGCAGTTTCCTCCGGAGACCTGGGAAGTGTCGGCTGCTTTGGGCCACCTTGGAACCCAGGTGTTGGCAGGCAGTATCCCAAGGAGCGGAAATCTGGTCCCAGTCTAGGGTCCCTGGGCCAAGGTAGGTCAAAAACACCGTGAGAGACTGGAACAACCACTGACATCATGCCCCAGACAGCACTGGCCACTTCCTCCCAGGAACTCACCCCACCCCCGCTTCTCATCACTTCTGCTTACTCGACAGAAAGCCCTGTGACAGTTGCAATGATGTTGTATTGACCTCTGTATTCACGGCTCCAAGGACCAAGCCAAGCACTGCGGAAGCTCTCAGAAAGATCCCTTCCCCGATCCAACAGAAGTGGTCGAAAATCTCGAATCCCAACTGCACTCCTAGACCGAATGTCCTGCAGGAATGCTCTCTGCTTTCTCCCAGAAGGCAACAAATCCCCTTCCTTAAAGAGGAGCCGCAACACGCTCGATGTCCCGTGACATGCCCTTGCGGTGCGCTCTGATGAAGAAGGGACTGCCCTCTTGGAGTCTTCTCAAAGGCCCACCCTGTCATTAGGATTCGAGTGCTTGGCCTACCCCTGCGCCCTTTTGCTGAGCAGGGAGCCCCCTGTCCCGCCCCCTCACCATGAGACTTGATCCCGGGGACCTGGGATTAGGACATGAGCAGAAGGCAAACTCTCAAGGAACTGAGACACCCACATGCTACAAGTTCTTGTTTGCATTCTCCCACTCACTGCTTGACCTCCCCAGTGAAATCCTCTTGATGTCAGAATTCCACGCTCTTAACACTAAGGACTAAGACTAAGGAAAAATGAGACCCTGAACATATATATAGACAAAATATATAGTGCATAAAGCCCTTTACCACAATACATTCCAAAGAATATTATTGGTATCACTGTCTCAGAGGCAAGAGCCCCCTACTGTGGTCGTTTCTGACCTTACAACAATAGTCTGCAGGAAAGGTGGACCTCTGCAACTCTAATTCAAATGCCCCTGATCCCCCTAGGCCCACACTTACCTGGAAACATCCACCGTAAGGGCGGCTCCAAGGGTGAAGCTCGTGGGCACCTCCTCCTCCTCTGGGAACTGGTACAGTTCTCCAGCAGTACAAGCGAATCCCGATCCATCCTGTGGGGCCCCGCCCCAGGGGCACGGGCTCACTGTGGACTGTGGGACTCTCCGAGTCATCCCCCTCAGCTCATGCTGCCTCATGCATTCCTCGGTTTCCCTTCAGTTTTCTGGACTCCGCCTGGGCTTATTCTTCCCTCCTCGGGCAACCACCTGCACCACCATGGCCTTGTTCTTCTTTGCGATATTCTCGTCTTCCAGACTTGCTGATATCCTGTCTTCCAGCTCCTCTCTCCATTCTCTGTCTTCAGTGTGGACTCAGCCCAGGCTCCTGTGGGAGACACACAGAGAAGGGACCAAGTCAGGTCCCGGCTCCAGTCCCCAGGACTCCATAACAGGCACCTCAGTCCCTCGTGCACGTGCAGACACTGGAGCAGGAAGGGACTTGGGAGAATTTGAATATCAACTGTAATTTACACATGGGGAAACTGAGGCCCACAGAAATTAGGAGAATTTCCCCCACCAGCTGACAGCAGCAGAGCCCCCAGCCAGGCCTTGGCTGCAAACTCCCCTGTCCAGGCTCCTCACTCCCCCTCCAGAAACCCACCTCTGAATATCAGGGGACACTGGTCAATCGAGATTCCACCCTGAAAACAAAAATGGCCAGAAGGAATTTCCCCTGGAACATGCTTTTGTCACAATTCTACACCCCTACAGGTTATACTCAGTTGGCTTACAATCCGGGTGATCTACAGTAAGTACACCCTCAAGATGGGAGAGCAGGAAGGCCTCGAGATGGCAAATGCATCGGGCTGAGCAGTGTCTTTTCTTTTCCTGTCTCACAGAGTATGGGTCATAGCTAAGGTGGTCTCAGCTGACATTGTCTCCAGTCATCTAAGGAACTCAACCTACTGGTCAGTAAGGGCAGGCCGGGCCCTAACCCAGTTCTTCCTGGACCTGTCATTGCAATCTGACCCCACTGGGGGACTGAAACCACCATGTAAATATAACGAAGCCATAGGTGATTGGAGGACCCAGGCTGGACAGGAGAGCACATGCCTGTGCCTGCCGTTCTTGACCCGATAGCCCCGGAGGGGTGGGAATCCACGAAAGCACTGTGTACCACCATCCGGGCCTCTGGCTCTTATCAACCTTCCTCCCCTGTCGATTTCACACCTGGGACAACCCATGCAGGAACAAGTCCCTTTGAGCCATTGTGAATCGAGAAACTGAGACACAGGAATCTCAAGACACAGCCAAAGTCATACTTTCCCATCAGGTTTGCAGCTACAGCTACAACTGTTAAGATCCGAGCTCTCTCTTTTTTTCTTCTGCTTTAGGGATTTCTAGAGACAACGAACAAGGCCAGCCTCTCACACCGCAACGGACACTCCCAGCCTGTATTTTCTGTATTTTCTCATGCTTGTAAGTAAATAATCATGCTTGCAGAATATCAACCTCCGACAAAGCTGCTTGGAGACCTTGATAAAACAAGACAAAACAAGGCCATCTGACAATATTGCTCAGGACAGACAAAAACAAGGTCACAACGCAACCCACAAACCAAACACCGTCTCTCTTCCTAGGAAAATGACTATGACGTCTTGACTACAATCATAGAATTGCCAGTGCTAATAGTGTTCAGTAGAGATCAAACCCCGCCTCTTTTCCAGGCTCCCCCCACATCACCTCCCCAAACTCCAGATCCTAGGAAACGGCCTCTGAGTGTGTACACACTGGGTGTGTCACTTTCTGTCCGCAAGGAATAAAAAAGCTAGCGAGGTCAATGAGAAATGTGTTCCTGGAAATTCAACAGAAAGGAATGAACACCCACGTCCCAGGAATGAACAGCTCTCAAAACCCAGCATCAGCAATAAAGGTGATACTGTCTATGGGATGCCCAGGCTCTGGAAACACAGAAGTTGTTTTAATCCTAAAACAGAAACAAATTAAAATTGAAATAAAATAAAAGTAATAAAATTGAGATAAAATAAAATAAATAATATAATATACATTTAAATAAAATGAAATAATAAAAAGACCCTTTCTACCCATGCCATTAGTAACGAACATGAACCTCGGTGTTCGGGCAGATTTCCCCAGCCCTGGCTGACACAGAGACTGCTCTGGATCTCAGGGTTGAGAGCTGGAGCCACACGTTGGGTACAGAGATCACTTCAACGTAAAATCTTGACAAAATGTTTAAAAATATGCAGCCCCTGCAGGCTGATCCAGTTAAGCCTCCTACTCATGGTTCTGTTCAGGTCATGATCTCGGGGTCCCCACAGGGCCCAGTGAAAGGACCTCTTCAGATTCTCTCCCTTGCCCTTGCCCTTGGCCTATGCCCGCTGTTTGCAGGCTTGCTCTGGGGCTCCGTCTCGCTCTCTGCCTCAAGTAAATGAAGAAAATCTTTTAAACATGACAGAAGAATAAAAACAAAATAGCCACTGAGGATAAGTTGGGAAAGAAGCTAGCTAAGAGAGAACGTGTAGCACAGTATAGCTTAAGAAGGCCTGGGATTAGCTCCCAGCTGGGCTGAGAGCTCCAGCCCTCCCCATAAAAGAAGAGTGAGCTCTCTGATGACCCAACCAGAGGCAGGCACTGGTGCTCTCTGCCATCTCTAGCCCCAAGCTGCCACGCTGGACTCCTGCTCCTTGTCTAAGTGCATCAGCTCAGCAGACACTGAGCTCAAAAATCAAATCAGGCAAACGACAGCCACGTGCTATCATAGAACCGGGAGCTTGAGTGGGCGGCAAGAGGACAGGCTGCAGAAGGAAACGCTATATTTGCTTCAGGGATCAGTCAGTCTCAAGAGCTCACCACCCCGCCCTATTGAACTGTTTGGGGCCCCCACTGCATTCCTCAGGAATCGGGGCCAAAGGCCGAGCTCCCAGGGTTCATGGCGCCTGGCGCCGCCAAGGCATCCAGGACTCCGCGGGCTCTTGGGGTCTCCTTTCAGGCCCTCCCTTCGCTCCCTCCCTCTTCCCACGACCCCGTGGGATGCTGGTCCCCACGCCGTCCCCCTGCTGAGCGGGACACCTGCATCCCATCTCTTGTGCCGCTGCAAACCGTCTTCCTCACACCTGGACCTACCACACACACCTTCGGGCGCTATCTGTCTTCTCCATTTGTTCTCTTACAATTTGGGCTCTGATTCCCAGCTTCTACCCTTCGCGTTATTCCACCAGGCTTTCGGTCGTTGTTCTTCTTCCTACTATTACAGCTTTCATTTTCTAGAGCTAGTTTTCCACGCCCCGCTCCCAGTGAGGCCTCAGAAGCCACAGGAGGCCCAAACCTTGGCGGCTGTCCACATCACTTCCGGCCTGGCCGCCGGCTGGCTATTGGCCAGGAGGGTGCGATGGGCAGGGCAAGCTGTGGGCCTGGAGGAGGGCTTGGAGAAGGGAAAAGGTAACAAGGGAGGGCTCCGCCTATTGCACCTGTCTGGTCGGTTGCTTGCATGCTTTACCAACTAGAAGCATTACTTTTATTAGTTATAGTGAAGGGTGGCAAAATTCTCATAACCTCGTATTTACCATTGCAAATATTTTTCTCAGATTTTTTCAGGTATAATAAGCACATAAAACTACATATATTGAAAGTGTACAATCTGATGACTTATAGTACATATTCCTTATAAAATGATTACTGCAAGCAAATTAATGAGCACATCACCTCACAATCACCTGAAAATTTTTCTTTCTTCCCTTCCTTTTTTTTTTTTTTTTTTTGGTAAGCAAGCTTAAGATCTATTTCCTTAGCAAGTTTCGAGAGCATAATACAGTATTATAACTACAGTCACCATGCTATACCTTAGACCCTCATAACTTATTCATCTTATAACTGAATGTTCTTCTCCTTACACCAATATCTCTCCATGTGCCCCACGTCCCAGCCACTGGTAACCATCATCCTACTATTTGTTTCTGTGAGTTGACTTCTTTATTTTTATTAAGTCCATGGATAGATGATAGCACTCAGTATTTGTCTTTCTCTTTCTGACTTTTTTCACTGAATATAATGTCCTGCAGTTACATCCATGTTGACACAAATAGCAGAATTTCCTTCTTTTCCATAACCAAATAACATTCACATTTTCTCTAACATTAAAGTATAATGTACATACAATCTTATATTAGTTTCAGGTGTACGGCACAGTTATTTGACAATTACATACACTACTCAGTATTACACAGTAAGTGTAATCATCATCTCTCACTATACCGTGGTATTACAATATCATTGACTATATTCTTTTCGCTAGACTTTTCATGTCCATGACCCACATAATCTTCACCCATGCAACACTTAGGTTGTTTCAGTGTCTTGGCAACAGTGCACAATGCTGAAGTGAACATGGGGTGCAGATGTCTCTTTGAAATCCTGTTTCATTTCCTTTGGATATACACCCCAAACTGGGATTGCTGCATCACAAGGTAATTATAGTTTCATTCTTTTTTGAGAAAAAAAAAAATGGCTGTATCAGTTTACCTTTCTACCAGTGCACAAGGGTTCCATGGTCCCCATAACCTTGCCAACACTGGTTTTCTTTTTTCTCTCCTATAGTAGCAATATTAACTGTGACATAATAATATTTCACTGTGGTTTTGACTTGCATTTCCATGATCCTGTGGAAAGACATCCATTCAGGTCCTTTATCCATTTTTAATATTTATTTTTTATTTGTTATTTTTTTTTAACATACAATGTACTATTAGTCCCAGAGATACAGGTCTCTGATCGCCAGGTTTACAGACTTCACAGCACTCACTATGGCACATGCCCTCCCCTATGTCCATCACCCAACCACCCTCTCCCTGCAACCCTCATCCCTGCAACCCTCAGTTTCTTTTGTGAGATTAAGAGTCTCTTATGGTTGGACTCCCTCCTGATCCCATCTTGTTTCATTCTTTCCTTCCCTACTCCCCAAACCCACCCACACTGCCTCTCAAGAACCTTCTATCAGGGAGATCATATAATAACTGTCGTTCGCTGACTGACTTATTTTGCTCAAAATAATACCGTCTAGTTCCATCCATGTCCTGGCAAATGGCAAGATTTCATTTCTTTTGATGGCTGCATAGTATTCCATGGTGCGGGTATGTGTGTGTGTGTGTGTGTGTGTTTGTGTGTGTGTGTGTGTATACACAAATATACATACAAATACCAACTCTTCCTCTTCCATTCATCTGTTGATGGGCATCAAGGTTCTTCCCTAGTTTCACTATTGTGAGGACTGCTGCTATAAACATTCAGGTGCACATGCCCCTTGAGATCACGACATTTTTACTTTAGGGTGAATACCCAGGAGTGTGATTGCTAGGTCACAGGGTAGCTCTATTTTCAACTTTTTGAAGAACCTCCATGCTGTTTTCCAGAGTGGCTGCACCAGATTGCATTCTCACCAAACCCGTGGGAGGGTGCCCCGTTCTCCACATCCTGGCCAGCATCCATCATTTCCTGACTTGTTTCTTTTTTAGCCATTCTGACTGGTGTGAGGTGGATCACATTCTGGCTTGGATTTCAGTTTCCCTGATGCTGAGTGATGTGGAGCCCTTAAGCATGTGCCTGATGGCCATCTGGATGTCCACTTTGAGAAAAGTCTGTTCACATCCTCTGCCCATTCCTTGATGGGATTATTTGTCCTTTGGCTGTTGAGTTTGATAAGTTCTTTCTAGATTATGGATACTAGCCCTTCATCGGATATATCGTTTGAAAGTATCTTCTCCCAGATTCTCACCCTGAATAGATTTCTTTCCCTGGCCAACCCCGCTGAAGGGAAATCATAACACCTAAAAGGAACACAGTTTCTCCTCTCTTCCCCAAGTTGTCTAGGGGGAGTTTTTAGGCACAGCGGATAGATCAGCAGGAATTCAAGTATTTCCTGACAAAGGGTACACCGGTTTCTCCCAGCATTGCTCTTTCATCAGGGCCAGATTTCTGACAGAGAGCTATGCATATTGTTAGAGGAAATAGCATGCTCCTTTCTTTCTACAACCCACCCACTTATGAGCATGCTTTCTTGTTGCTGGATCCCCATCCCCCCATTTCCCCTTCTTACCTACTGGAACAACATGCTTCCCCCAGAGACACACCCAGCTCAGAGGGACCGCTTAACCTGTGGGCTGGGGCGGGGGAGAGCCTACACCAAGAACACACATACCCAGAAAGGGACTGCATTCACAGTCAGCCATGATGTGGCTACGTACAGTCTGAAGACCGCCTAGAGCACCATGAGGATATAGTACCGCCCAATTAAGGCTTGTGGGCTTTGTACACCTTTTCTGATATGAACTTCTTACACATATGTTTAGATTCATGCCTGGCCTCAGACAAAATGGAAGAAAAACCATGTGAAGAGGAAAAGATATTACGGTGCTCAATTACACTGAGTTGTGTAATCGCAGTCTCCATTAACCCCTCCTACCCTTGGGCATAGCCCACGAAACTGGTCAGTAGCGTTTCCACATGGCCTCACATAGAGTCTAAGGATACAGTAACTTGAACTGTTACCCCAACGATACACTTTTTTCTCCCCATCCTCTACTGAATGCAAGGTCTTTTGAGTGCCCCTTCCCATTTTCAGAGAGAGACTGCCGTAAGGGAGGAGAGTAATGTGGTCTTCCAGGGAATATTCTCCTTCTTGGTCTACTTCTGTACTTAGTGTGCCAGCTTTTGTTGGCCAGGGGACTTCTGACCACACACAGGAACCCCAACAAATGCCCAAAGTATAGGCCGTCTGGGTAGATCTTGGGAAGTGTCAGCCAACATTTAGAATTCTCTCAGGGCTCAGAATGGCTCTTGATCTGCAAGGACCAAGATCATTCCCCTATCCATTCCTGAGGGAGGAACTCCAGATTCCTGATCCAGCACCTTATGATTTCCAAGGCAACACGCAGACACACGCACAAGCACACACACAACCTCCACTATTTTCTTTTTACTCTTCTTTTTTTAAAAGATTTTATTTGTTTATTTGAGAGACAGAGATCACAAGTAGGCAGAGAGGCAGGCAGAGAGAGAGAGAGAGAGAGAGAGGAGGAAGTAGGCTCCCTGCCGAGCACAGAGCCTGATGTGGTACTCGATCCCAGGACCCGGACATCATGACCTGAGCCGAAGGCAGAGGCTTAACCCACTGAGCCACCCAGATGCCCATCCACTATTTTCTTGTTGGCAAAAACGTTTAGAAGTCTGGGACAGGCAGCTGATTTAGATTCAAGCAAGCATGGGAGAAACAGCGAGAGGGCAAGTCTTGGAACAGCACTGAGCTCCCCACCCAGAAGAGCTCCACAGCCTCAGCCTGGGATGCTGGTGGCAGGGAGAGGCATGTCCTTGGAATGCTGACAAGGAGCAGGAGGATGGGGGGGATGAGTTGGCAACATGGAGTGTGGAAGGCAAGAGAGAAGAGAAGTTGGGAAAGTGAGAGGGAGAGATGGCCTCTGGCCTCTTGCTTGGGGCAGCTCCAAAGCCCTGAGCATTCTGTACAGGGGCCTCTGGGGACACTGCGTTCCTTCCAGTAGGAGTCGGTGTGCAAAGAGCAAGGGCTCCCGCTACTCTTTCTATCCCTATGAGTGCTGATCCAAGACTCCAGGCCTGAGGGGACCTCGCATCTGTCGCTGCTCTTCCCTGCGGGCAAAATGCAGGCGTGTCCCCAGGCAGAGGGACAGAATTCTAGACTCGGCCAGAATATCTTTCAAAATGGAAAGTGAGAAAAAAGACTTGTGGGAAGGAAGGAACAAAACCACAGTTGACCTTTTACACCGCAGGTTGGAACCGCAAGTACAGGTGCACGTACAGGTGCATTTTTTTTCAACTAAGCATACTACTCTAAAAATGTGTTCTCTTCCTTATGATTGTCCTTATAACATTTCTTTCCTCTTGCTTACTTTGTTTGATGGATACAGTCTAGAGTCCACAGACTTGCACAAGAGCACGTAATCATCTCCTTACGTCTTCAGTAAGGTAGTAAGAGGTGACTCTTACTACCTCAATCATGGCATGTCAAAACTTAAACACAGAGCTTTTCTCTTTGAGGGTCAGCACCCTTAACCCTGCAATTCTTCAAGGGTCAACCTGCATCTCTACTTACCAAGGACATGCTTAAATACAGAAAATTTTCAAAGCATCCACACACAAACATATTAGAGTCCATACACACATTCCATAAGGTTGCAGGGTAGCAGCTATACAAAAATCACTTGTGTTTCTATGCACAACCACGGAACAAACTGAGCAGGAAATTAAGAAAGCAATGCCACTTACAGTAGCACCAAAAACAGTAAAATATTCAGGCATTAGTTCACTGTAGGAGAAGTAAGACTTGTTTGCTGAAAAGTATAAAACACTGCTGTAGGCGAGTAAAGACCTCATGGGAAAAGCCCCTGTGTGCATGTATGGATGATTTACTGTAGTTCCTACTGCAATACTACAGAGAGACCTACAGAGTCAATACGGTCCTATCAATAGTCTTACTCTGCATCTTCTAATGCTGTCAATCGCTTGCAGTACACTGCCTTTCACACATCGTCGTTTTCCTCTCTTAAAGATACATAGGGCCTTGTTCATATTTTCCATTGATCTATTTTTCATTTTCAAGTGATGGAAAACTATTAAAATAAATGGTTTCATCTCCTTATCTGGTGGTTCTCACATCTGTGTGCGTTCTGCCTTATTTTCAGGTGACAGATCTGTCTGCTGATTAGGAGTCATTTCTCCTGTGAGAGCACCAGACCCTGTTCCCTCTGCTGCTTTCCAAGAAGTGCCCCTGAGTTGCAGACCCTGCCTGTGGAAATTGTACCAAACAAGATACTGAGTTACGAAAGATGAGGTTTGGGATTTAGTAAGAGCTGAGGGGGTGCCTGTGCGGCTCAGTCAGTTAAGCGTCTGGCCTCAGCTGACATCATGACCCCTGGGTCCTGGGATCGAGCCCTGCATTGTGCTCCCTGCTCAGCACGGAGCCTGCTTCTCCCTCTCCCTTGCTGCTCCCCTCCTTCAATTCTCTCTCTCTCTGTCACTGTCAACTACATAAATCCAAACTTAAAGAAGAGATTGAGAGCTCTTATGCTCCTGAACCTCCAGGGAATTGATGGCAAGGTCCACAAAGGAGCAGGCCAATATGCCTTGGGGCTTTTCGAGTTGCAAAGAGGCACATGCAAAGGCATGATACATGGTTTTGGAAGCTACCTCAGCAACAGATTTGGCCATCACGGCCCCAAAATCCATGATCCACCAGTCACTCTGTGCACACATTATCCTGCTTTAACTGTGGCCGATGCAAATTACTGCAAGAACTTCAGAGCATTCCATAAGAACACATCCAACAAATATGGGAATGACATAAAGGGGTGTATTCCTAAACCGGTCCCCCAAATCATAAATCATACGCAATATCAAGTTTACTCACATTTTCAAGGGTCAAATTCTGAGGTACCAGCAAAGCACCTGAGATCCCGGCAACACTAACTGCAGGAACCTGCTTCCCACAGGATGACACGCTCTGACCCAGACAAGAATGTATTATCTCTGAGTTTTCTTCTTTTAACTTTTGTTTATGTATTTGACAGAAAAAGACACACAGCGAGAGAGGGAACACAAGCAGGAGGCATGGCAGAAGGAGAAGCAGGCATTCCACTAAGCAGGGAGGCTGATGTGGGGCTCGATCCCAGGACCCTGAGATCCTGACCTGAACCAAAAGCAGACACTTAACCACTGAGCCACCCAGGTGCACACCATGGAGCTCTTTGGGGGTGATTTCCCATGGCCATGCTTGCACAGCTGATGTGACCACTTCTAGGAAATGCGGCCGTATTAATCAATGGATTCTAAATTTGGTTCCTTAAATAGTTCTACACACATCAGATACACCCTCTTGAGCGCATGCCAGAGAGGGGCCTTCCCAGGGCTCACTAGCTTCCGGGTTGTCCGAACAGGATCTTCACTAGATGTTCACAAGGAAAACGGACCTGGGTACTTCCTCTTTCTTCTTTCTCTCTTTCTTTCTCTTTCTCTCTCTCTCTCTTTCTGTCCTTTTCTTTCTGTTTCTCCCTTCCACCATACTTCCCCTCTCCCTTCCTCCTTCCTTCCATTCTTACCTTTTCATTTTCTCTCTTCCTCCCTCTCTCCCTTCTCTTTATCCCTTTCTTTTTTTCCTTCCATCCTCCCTTCCCTCCTTCCTTCCTTCTTCCTTTCCTTCTCTTACTCTTTCTTTCTATCTGCCTTCTTTCTCCCTCTCCCAATGCCCAGCAACCTTCTTATACACAATAAGCAAAGAAAGAAAGAGAAAAAGAAAGAAAGAAAGAGAGAAAGAAAGAAAGAAAGAAAGAAAGGAGGAAAGAAGATCTTAAAAAAGAAGACATAAAAATCAACACCAACATTTGACATGAAACTAATACATGCTGCATGTTAAGTGCAGCAATTTTTTTTTTAATTATTTCAAGTGATACCTGGGAGGCTCATTTGTTTAAGTTCAATCTCTGGCTCAGGTCAGGATCCCAGGGTCCTCGGATAGGTCCCCTGTCGAGCTCCCTGCTCAGTGGTGACTCTGCTTGTCCTTCTCACCCACCCTCCCCCTGGCCACCACTCCTGCTCTCTCAAGCACTCTCTCTCAAATAAGGAAATTACATGCTTTTTAAAAACACTGGGTGAGCCTGGCGGTGGGTATTATGGAGGCTACGTATTGCATGAAGCACCGGGTGTGGTACATAAACAATGAATTTTGGAACACTGAAAGGAAATGAAAAAATAAATAAAAACTTCTAAACAAAACCAACAACAATGCAATTGTCCTCTCTGGAATCAACCAGCTTAGGGGCCTACTTTCCTGTTCCTGTTGCCTAGACCACCCTCCATTTCTCTACCTGACCTACATCCTTCCGCAGGAATGGAGACAGCTCTGAGGTACTGCTGACCCTGGAGGTGGGGCCAGAGAGAAGTCTACACATGGTACAATGGGCTGCCTTTGGAGTCAGCCATAACGTAGCTACAGGCACTTAGAAATGGACCCGATGTACCATTAGGTATGAGCACTGTGACATTCGGGGGTACAGATTTTACGTATGGTATTGACATCATCTTCGTTGCACAAATATGTGTAGACTCAAGCAGGAGACCATGGGATCAGAAGATTGAAAGAAAACCATGTCAATGGAAAGATACTAAGTTACCAAAGTTACTCTGATGTGTAGAGCTGTTTTCTGTGTTAGCCCTTATCTCCACCACAGAAGTCAGAAAATGTTCAACAGGGTTTCCACTTGCCTTCAGATTCAAACTGAGAATACAGTAATTTAAACTGTGAACCCAAACCTTCCATTTTTTTTTTTTTCCAAACCTGTGTTGAATACCAGGGATTTCAATTGCCCTTTCCCATTTCAGTGAGACTGCAGTGAGGGCAGACAATAATGTGGTGCATCCAGGAAACATTCTGTTTCTTGGTCTCCTTCTGTTCTTAGTGTGCCAACTTTATTCAGCCAGTGCACTTCTGAGTGCACATGGAAAACCCAGCAAATACTAAAATGGTAGGGTCTCTGGGTTTCTCTTGGGAAATGCAGACCAATAATTAGGATTCCCCACAGGCTCAGAATGGCTCTTGAACTGCAAGGACCGAGCTTCCCCATTCATTCATTCTTTCTTTCTTTCTTTCTTTCTTTCTTTCTTTCTTTCGTTCGTTCTTTCATTCTTTCTTTTGTTCTTTCTTTCTGTCTGTCTGACTGTCTTCCTTCCATCCTTCCTTCCTTCCTTCCTGTCTTTATTTTTTAAAAGGTTTTATTTACTTTTTTGGCAGACAGATAGCACAAGTAAGCAGAGTGTCAGGCCGAGGGAGAGAGAGAGAAGCAGGCTCTCTGCCAAGGAAGGTCTCCATGTGAGGCTTGATCCCAGGATCCTGCAATCATGACCTGAGCTAAAGGCAGCCGCTTTAGTAACTGAGCCTCCCATCATCCTGACCACATCCTTTCCTTCCTGGGAGGGGAGGGGGGCACGGGGGTATTTCTGGATTCCTGATGCACGCACCTATTTATTTCTTTTATTTTTTGTGTGTGTGTTTTGATTTTTCTGTGTGTGTCTTTGTTTTTGTTTTTTAGCTAGTCTCCATCACCAACGTGAGGTCTCTGAGGTGAAGAGTTGAGCCCGCCATGTGTCCTTTCATACACATTTGATATCCAGGCACATATCATGATTTTCATGTTGGCAAAAATAGATCAAACTCTGGGAATTGCCTTCCATCTGCCCTACTTCCTCTGGGCATGTTTCCTGAGTTGCTGGTGTGTGGGAGTCCTATTTCCCACCCCACTGAAGGAAGACCCTATAGTAAACCATACCACATCCCCGGGGTTCTCTTTTATCCTTTCCATGTAATCCTCTCTGGCTCTCAGTGTGTCTGTGCTCCTAAAGACACCTCTGACTAGGACGCCCCGGGCTCCTGGAGCTACTTTGTACCCAGTTACCCAGTCTGAGAGAATGGGGTGTAAGTGCCGAATATGACCACTAGGACCACCTAACTCTCCTCCCCAAAGGCACTCAGATGCCCATGAAGAGGTACAGGAGGGTGACATCCCCTTTCCTGGCCTGGGGGAGACTAACTCAGGACCACAAGCTACCTCACGGTTCTCTTGCCCCTATCAGGACAAACTTCCCCTACAGTGGTTGTTGAAAACCACCCCTTTCGCAGCCATGAACTCAAAATGGCCACAGACTTAAGGAGAAGAGCCATAGCAATCATTCAAGATGATTACGCAACAGAAAATGGTCAGGACTTTGCATTTAGTGAAGAGTTCTGTCACTGGAGCAAGAGTAAAATATGTAACAAGAAAACTTAAGATGAACAACCTTGCTGCATCCAACATTACCACTGAGAAAAGGAACAGAGAAGACACTGATAAAGAGACAATATTTGCAGATAAATACCCAATGAGGACTCCCATACGCAAGACATAAGGGTACTTTGAACTCACTGAATGGGCAGAAGGAACACGCTGCTAATACAAAGCGAGCATAAGACTCGGATACACATGTTCCCAAAGAAGACACATGCACGGTTCAGAAGCCCATAAAACGGTCATCAATGTGACTAGTCTGCAGGGCAATGTATGCCAAACCAGGGACCATTTTGCACGAATGAGAGTGATTCTGTACAAAAGACAATGCCAGATGTTGCTGAGAAGCATTTCTTTTCCTTTTTTCTTCTTCTTTTTTTTAAGATTTTATTTATTTATGGAGCAGAGTGAGAGAGCACAAACAGGGTAGAAGCACTGGGAAAGGGAAGAGCAAGCTCCCTGCTGAACAAGGAGCCCAATGCAGGGCTGGTTCCCAGACCCTGGAATCATGTCCTGAGCCAAAGGCAGACACTTCACCAACTGAGTCACCCAGGAGGCCCTGGCTATTGTTTTCTTAGATATGATACCAAAATTCTCACTAATGAAAGAACAAATTGATCAACTGGACTGTATCACAATTTAAAACATTGGTGTTTCAGAAGACATTGGTGAGAGAACCCAAGCCATGTCACACATAGAGAGAAACTGGGTGTAATTTCCATACCTGCTGAAGGTCTCCTAAGAGAACACTGAATGAACGCTCAAAAGTCTGAGTGAAAAAAGTCAAGCAAAGAGAGTCAATTATCATATGGTTTTTCACTTATTTGTGGAGCATAACAAAAAGCATGGAGGACATGGGGAGTTAGAGAGGAGAAGGGAGTTGGGGTAAATTGGAAGGGAAGGTGAATCATGAGAGACTACGGACTCTAAAAAACAATCTGAGGGGTTTAAAGGGGCAGGGGGCGTGGGAGGTCGGGGTACAAGATGGTGGGTATTACAGAGGGCACGGATAGCATGGAGCACTGGGTGTGGTGAAAAAATAATGAATACTGTTATGCTGAAAATAAATTAATTAATTTTTTTTTAAAAAAGTCAATAGGAAGAAGACAAACAATCCAATCTTAAACGGGTCAAAGAAAAGGGCCTGGGTGCCTCAGTTGGTGAAGTGGCTGCCTCTGGCTCAGGTCACCATCTCAGGGTCGTGGGGTCTAACCCCCGACCCCTCCATCACTCTTCCCGCTGAGCAGGGTGTGTGCTTCTCCTCTCCCTCTGGCTTCCTCACCCTAGCCCACAGTCCCGCTCTTGCTCCCCTTCCCTCTCTTGCAAATAAATAAAATCTTTCAAAAAGGACATACAATAAAATGGATTCAAAGATTTGTAAAAACAGTTTAGCAAAGAATACACATGGAAGAAATGGAAGAATAGCGCACGACCTACATCATTAGTTATTAGGAAAATGGAAATTTAAACCACTATCTGTCAATGAAAATGGCAAAAATGAATGGAATCTCCATTCTGAGCCATAGCAAGGAGTCATAGCAAGGAGTCATAGCAAGGAGCAAAGTCACCTCCTTGCTATGATTTCTCATACACTGCGCATGGGAATTTTAAATTCTACATCCACTGCAGAAATAGTTTGGAAATTCTTTTTTTTTTTTTATCTTTGATTGACTAAAGACTGAGCGACTAAAAGTGAGTGGAGGGAGGGGCAGAGAGAGAGGGAGAGGCACAGAAGCTCAAGTAGACTCCCACTGACCATAGAGCTCTACCTGGGGCTCTGTCTCGCCACCAATGAGATCATGACTTGAGCCAGAACCAATGTCAGATGCTTAACTCACTCAGTCACCCAGGCACCCTAACAGTCCAGAAATTCTTCAAAATATTAAACCTATACCTACCATAGACCACCCCCATTCCACTCAAATGAAAAAAGAAACGGTACATTCCCAAAAAGCTACTGACTATTTCTAATTGTCATTCATCTCCATCCACAGAGGAATGACCACCACAAATTGTGACATATCCAGCTCATGGAATACTATGCGGTTTCGCAGAGTAATCTCGTCGCTTACATAACACTATGGGAAGACATGTTCTTTTGCTCTGATAATACCTCAGAGCCAGAAAACATCAAAACAAAATAATTTACATAGCATACGATGGTGTTAAGAGAAAACCTTAGAAATTGCAAATAATTCTACTGTAACAGAAAGCCAATCAATGCTTTCCTGACGTGCAAATGGGAGGGAGGAAATGCTAGAAGGACAAGGAAACTTGTGGGGGCGATAGATGCCTCCACTACCGGGGTGATGCATATATATGCTCAAACTTAATAGACGTAGGACTTTAATTACATACACTTTACTGCATGGAAATTATATCTCAGCGTCCCTGTAGAAACACTTTAAAATACAAAAACAACCTTTCATACCCTGTAACTCAATAAGTGGTTTTGATATTTCCCCCCAAAATCAACCATATGATTTGCAAGCTCAAAAGAGGCAATGCATCATTTCTGGGGATACGAAAATTAATTTATTTATCTTCATCTCAACCTCAAGAGAATATAAATGGAAGGCCCAGTATAGAAGCATGTTTCTCTCTGACAAAGGACTTTTTTCCAGAATTGGGTATCATCTAGTCTGAGAAGATCATCAAAAGAATAAAAGAAATGGCCAAAAGACTCGAAATGAAACTTCACAAAACAAGACGTACCACTGGTTCTAATACTAGCCCACGAAGAGACACAACTCTTTAGCCGTGAGGGAAAGAAATCAGTATACAACGAGATACCATAGCATATGGTAATTGCTTCATAAGCATAGGAAAACCCAATGGGATACCGGCTACACTGGTTTCTTTTTTCTTTTCTTTTCTTTTTCTTTTTTTCTTTTTTTTTTTTTTTAAGCAGGACCCAACATGGGGTTCCAGTCCTGAAATCCAGACTTGAACAGGGATTAAGACTTGCATGCTGATCTGTCTGAGCCAAACAGGTGCCTCCAGAAAAGGTTTCGAATGCTCGCTCCTCACTTCACTACAGCTGTGACCTGGGACCTGTGACAAAGATCTTGGGAAGCTTGGTGTTCTTTGTATTTTTTTTTTCTCATCAGGAAACGATACCATCTGAGTTACAAGATAGTTCCTAATATTAAGTATGATCACCTGATACTGTACAGGAACTATACTTTTTGCATAGAAGATAGTTGACCTGGAATTCTCCTTGACACGTTTTCAAAAGCACAGACAGACCACTGACAAAGAACAGACAGGCTGTTTGGAAATAAATATCCTTTCCCCTTTTCCAGAAAGAAATCATGTACACATTAAAGAAAAAAAAAAAAAAAAAAGGAGAGGAACCAACTTGCATAGAACAACGTTCCCAAAACCCTGAAGCAGGTCTACTTTCCATTCCAGTAGACCCGAGATGAAAGTCTTGACGAGGTCCAATCCTGGCAGTCTTCTCCGTGTGGAGGCCACTGAGAAAGTCCACTCTGGCCCTACACGATCTGGACTAGCACACAAGTGTTCCTCAGAAAGATCAACAACGACTCAGCTCGAAACGGCCTGAGCAATTTGTACAAATGTGCTTGAGTTTAAGACCAGCTCCACTGCAGAACCAGGATTCACCCCTGAATCTAAGCCTTGATGTTCACAGATATCATTTCCAAAATCTCTGTTACAGGCCTTGGCACGCTCCACAGGTGGGAAAACAGGCGCAAGACTATCCATTGAGAGAAATATCAATCAACACTCAACAGGCATTACTAAATAATGTCCAGCAACTACTAAAATGCAGGCAAGCTCTCTTTCAAAAGCCATGTTTTGAGGAACACAGACTTCTACATCTTCATGATTTGGGGTTGGAAGCTGGTTGCAAAACCACACCAGCAACCCAAAAATAAACAGATAAACTAGAATTCATCATCTTAAAAGCTTTTTGTTGCAAGGGTCACTATCGAGGAAGTGAAGTGAAAAGTGAGGTCTGCTATCTACAATGCATGTAAAGAACCCTCCTATAACTAAGCAGTTGGTAAAAAGACAGCCAATATAGAAATGGGGAACGGAGCTTGAGTAGACTTTCTCAAAAGGACAATACCATTGCAACAATGAACACAGGAAAAGATGCTCAATTTCATTAGTCCCTAGGGAAATACACATCTAAAGCACAGTGAGAAACCACGTCAGCCCCACTACCATGACTTCAAGCAAAGAGACAATCAATACATGTGTCAGGAAGCTTGTAGAGAAATGGAATTCTTACATATTCCTGATGGGAATGTAAAAGGGTGTCCCTGTTCTGCTTTGGAAAAGAGGCTGGCAGTTGCTCAAAAAGTTAAACACAGGGTCCCGTATGACGCAGCAATCCCACTCTTAGGTAAATAGCTAAGGAAACGGGAATGAAATGTGCACCTAATGGGAAAACAAGTCTACCTAACACAGACTTGCAGTAAGAAGAATACTGACAGACTTGGGACAGGAAACCGTTTTCTTCCCTTTCTTTTCCTCCTTTTGTAAGACTTTATCTATTTATGTATTGGAGGGGAGCGGAGCGTGCCACAGACAGTGAGAAAGAGCACGAGAGGGGAGAAGGCCAGAGGGAGAAGCGGACTCCCCATGGAGCTGGGAGCCTGATGCCTCACTTGGTCCCGGGCCTCTGGGATCACCACCAGAGCCAAAGGCAGTCGCTTAACCAGATGAGCCCCCAGGGGCCCCAGAAACAGTTTGCAAGATTCATTGCATACACTAAGTCTGGGTTCTGTTTGCTGTTTTCCTGGGGGCTTTTTATTTTCATCTGTCTGGGGCTCTTTCATCGTTGTTTTCTGCTTTCTTTTGTTTAGTTTTTGCTGTAAAAAAAAGCTTTATTTACTACATACATGCTAAGAAAGTATTGTAAATGGAGGAAGGCCGAATACTTTGAAAACCTTTTCAAATACAAAGCAACTAAAGATGGCTAAACTGCTAGCATGTTTCTCTTGTATTTTAATGGCTAGAGAAAAAAACCTAGAGAAGACCTGGAGAAGAACATCCAGATAGGCTTTGACTTCAGACATTTCCCTCACTAGAAAAGCCTTAAGATCTGTTGAACCGCTGTTGAGAAGTGGGATGAGTTCAGGAGAGCCCCTAAGAACACCTGTTGCGAAGGGCGCCTGAGTAGTTCCTTTGGTTGAGCATCTGACTCTTGGTTTAGGATCGGGTCAAGGTCTCACGGGTTCTGACACCGAGCCCCTTATCACATACTCTCCCTCTACCCATGCCCCCCTTCTCTCTCCAAGAATTAAAGAGAAAGAAAAAGAACAAAGAAAACTCCGTGGGACGCTATTTCTGCCTGACGTTATTCTACACACATAAGGGAACGAATAATGAGCACTATGCTGAGACACTGTTTTGGAAAGAGAGGGAAACTGTGGAATCAGCACAAGGGTAGACAACGACTGACAGTGACCACTGAGGGGTGGGCCCCATCAGCGGTCACCTTCACGGGAGACCAGGCAGCCTTGTGTATCAGCATGGCCCCTCGGCAACTGGAAGGCAGGGGCTCCCCAGGTTCCACTGACACCCTGGACATTCTATTCAGTTAGTGCTGGTGCAGACCAGTAGCTGGCATTCTGGGTGCTCCCTCGGTCATTCCGGTTGGAGTCGGAGATACGAGCAGTGCCTTTGGCTCCCACCTCTGGCATCTTGAACCTTGGTTGTCTCTCAAGTACTGTGGGCTGTTGCTCCAATTGTTCCCAACAGTAAGTAAAGGATTCCTGTAACCTCACCCCTCAGTCCTGATTAAACCAACTTGGCGTCACTGGTTTTTAACCCACCGTGAGTCTGGGTTTCTGCTTTTTGGTCCCCAGTTCTATCTCTACTGCCACGGGTCGCCATGGCAGCCCATCCTGGCCCTCTGTCCGAGGCAGGGGCAGAAAGCAGCCTCCAGGAAGTCAACTGGCAGCTTCGGTCACAGCTGGAAAAATCCACCCAGGACTTCCTAGACCTCAAGGAAAAATTCCTTGTATCCGAAGCGACGGCCTACTCCCTGGCCAACCAACTGCGGAAATACAGTAAGTCCTGCCAAGTCTTGGTCCCCAAAGCCATAGCTCTGTGTTCTCCTTCTGAGAAATGCAAAGCCTCTCCAGATGCTCTCTGCCCCATTTCCAGTGACAACACAAATTTCATTCTGACCACAGTCCGTGAAAGGTGAAGTGGGAATTTGCCCTCTGTTAGCTGAGGATGGGAAAACCAAAGACAAGTATGTTAGCATCCTCCCCATGTTAGCAGTGACCTATAGGGTGGCTTAGAGTTTCCATCCCAGTTCTTGACTCCTGGGGCAGACCCAGAGATGACTGGTCTTGTGAGGACCCTGTCTGTCCTGTAGCAGTCCTTCATCTCAGTTGCCGTAGGACTAAGGAACTCCATCAGGTCTCGGCTCTCGGGTGTCCCACCGGCAAAGCACCGAGCTGGCTGCACTGAGGAAATATGCTGATGGTCAAGGCGGCACCGGGGTCGTGGGGAGGAGGGAGGACTACAGCGGGTGACACTACGTGCTGTCAAGGAGAAGGAAGTGGGGCCTGCCTTCCTTGCGGCTTTTCGGGGGATACGAATTCTGACTCTGCCAAATACCAGTTAATCATGGAGTGGAGCTCCTCTCTCTATCTCGGGACTGCTCTTTCCTGGCCTCAAAAACGGGGAGCGATCCAGTGTCTAGCAGTTGGGACACTCCGCAATGAGGCGTGGAGCTCCCAGCACACGGCCCGGTTGCCAGGTTCTATTTGTCCTAGGGTGCAGCCTGCCTCCTCCCTTGAAAGCAGCGGGCATAGCAGCATGTCCAGCTTTCCACTGAGGCAGGCATCTCTGTTTCTCAGAGCGTGAAAAGTCGAGCGACCTCATCAAATCCGTGCTGGGGGAGAAGGTGCTGTGTGAGAAAGGCAAGCGGGCAGACACGTTGCCTGAGAAGCTCAGGTAAGGAGGGCCCTGTGTGGGAGGCTGGAGGGATGCCGTGGGCCCCTCTGACTGGTGGCAGCAACAAGTCTGGGCCCAGAGAAGGGCAGAAACCGTCATGGCAGGCACATTATACAGACATATCTAAGACGATTTAGACCACAGTGATTGGTAAACGATGGACTCCAGTGACTCAGAGCCTCATTCTCTCTTTTTTTTAAAAAAGGAATTCAATCTGAGGGGATTGAAGTGGCGAAGGGGTGGGAGGTTGCGGTACCAGGTGGTGGGTATTAAAGAGGGCACGGATTGCATGGAGCACTGGGTGTGGTGAAAAAATAATGAAGACTGTTAGGCTAAAGAATAAATTAAAAATTAAAAACTTTTTAAAAAAGGATATCAACATCACCAAATTCAAGGGGCAAGGGACCATTTGTGACCTTTGGCACAGCGAGCACATGAACAATCTTACGAGACCAACACTTGCTTTACCTTTCACATGGTCAGCCCTGGCTGACGACAGCCTGCCATCCTCTCTTCCCACAAATGCTGTCTTTTGGACGCTGCCATTCTCCTGGCACACCAGTTAACACCAGCCAAACTGTCCACGCTTCTGGGTCTGGCACTGTGTCCATTCACGGCACGCTGCCCCCTAGGGAGTTTTCCAGGGAAATGCGTGTGCCCCAAGTGAGCAGCTGAAGGGGCATGTCTCTGAAGCGAGCTCTGGAGGTCAGGAGGAAAGATACACGGGATGTCCAGGGCATGAACAGGAGCACACTCTGATCCAGAGGAAGGCTGGATTAACCTTCTACTTTCTCTGCCACAGACACGTCACCACACAGGCCAGAATCCAGCTTTGAGGGCTCATTGGGAAATTCTGCTAGAAATCTCTATGAAAGCTCTTATCTATTGTTCACACCTTTGCATTTTAGAACATTCTCTGTGTTCTCCCAACTTAGGCTATGTCATCTGCTGATTCAAGATCAGGCGAAAGAACTGACCCGCTTATATAAGAAGCTGCGGGAAGGGGAAGAGGTTTCCCAGCTGCTCGTTCAGCACCTGGAAGCCCTCCTCATCCATGATGGCGCTGAACATTCCCAAGGGCAGGGCTTGCGAGGGCAACTGGCTGAGGGACGCAGGCTGGCCAAGTGCCTTGCCCGAAAGCTCAGCCCAGGTGAGATGGCCACAGACCCCTGACTGCACTGTGCTGCTCCGAGTCCCTGGGCTGCCAAGCGACGTCCCGCCTGCCCTCACACTCTTGGCAGTGGCTGTCCTGGGTTCCCCATCGCACGTGGGGCCCTGAGAGGACCAGGACTGGGAGGTGGTAGCAGAGAGGAGCAATGCTCGGGGGGGCACGTCGCCCTGGTCCACCTGTCTGCTGCCTCCCTGAGGGGACACAGCCTTTCAGGTAGGAGGAAGCATCGGCCAGTGTTTGAGCCCGGAAAGGGGAATGTGACAGGAGGGATCCTTGTTAGCGTGCAAGGATCCCTCCAGAAGTGGGAGCTTCCCAGACTCAGCCCGGTCTGTATTAAGCCTAGGGGAGAGAGAGAGTTTTCCTTTCTCCATAGCTCTTCCCTCATCTGGTATGTACTTCAAACAAACTTGTTGCCACTGTAGTCACCAGATGGGAAAATTACTGAACGCACTTCACACCTAAAAGAAAGGCCCTGTCAGTGTGGAGTTGGATGAGGTACTGGATGCAGTAGGACTTGGAGGTGGGAACCCAGTTGAAACTGGAACACTTTTCATAGACAGAGTCCCCTTGAAGACACCAAAGCCCACATGGCTATCCATGAAATCCCCGGTGGAGGGATGGGGGACAGGGGGTGGTCCTGTCATGAAGACAAGGAAGAGGCTCCGTGTGACAGCCGTGAATGCACAGAGTCTGTGCGTGCGGTGGGACTGGGGGCATGCTGCACGACACGATTTGCCGAAGTCAAGATTGACCCTGGACGAGCATCCCCTGATATGGACAACAAGAGACCGTAGAAATAGTTGCCCAGGTTCAGTGGTGCTGATCCTCCAAATCAGAGACACCTTTCTGATGGATCAGAAACCCAGGTCACAGCAATTCCTAATGACACTGCCCTCAACTCAGAAGACTCCCTAGTTGTGCAAAGTCACTTCTGTCTCTCGGGCCATTGGAGCCGCAGGGCTTAGAGCAGTGATGTGGGAAATAGCTGAAGGGACAATTCTGGATTTCTTTACAGAAAATTACGACCACGAGGGGGACGACGACGACAGCGATGACGAAGAAGAAGAAGCAGGAGAAGAAGAAACAACACTGAGTATCGTACAGTGTATGTTTCTCTGAAGCAAGGCAGGATCCTGAAACTTCCCTACCCCATACACAGCCCGTTTCTTTGCAGCTTGGAAGATTATTCTGGTTTGATGCTGGATAGATTTCATTCATTCCTTTAATCTCAATGGCTGATTCCGTTAAACCACTGACCTACAGCATTTCAGGTGGAAAAAGCCTAAATACCGCAACAACCCTCTAGGAAGCAGCCAGGGACTGCTTCCCCCACAATCTCAGGGAAGAAGAATCGGTTTGTTGTTTGCACAGACTCAAGACAGGATGCTGTGAGGATGGCCTGGCACGTCAGGGACATTTGTCGAATGACTCAAGAGAGCAATCCCAGTGACAGGGCCCTACCTAAGCTCTGTGGGATGATTTGTCTCACACTTGCCTGTAATTACGCTGCTTGTAGCTCTGCCCTGAGCTACATGGGACATAGGAGTGGGCATCTGTGAAGGGGAATCTTCTAACTGTAACTCCTCTCTGTTTATTTGCAGACAACCAAATGGATCAGGAGGGGCTGAAAGGCCAGGACTCCGTTGCCCCTAGGTAATTCTGAATACTTAGGGGCTATGAATTCCAAAGTGGCAACCAGGGAAAAGCAGAAAGTGCTCGATAGAGAGAGCTCTCTTACCCATTGGGTCAATGAGAAATGATCCGTTTTCACCACGTTTTCGGTCTTCATTGTGTTACTTGGATTGCTCCCAGTTTCTGAAGTACTTCTCTAGTTGAGGAACCCGAAGTCAGAACTAATACGTCAGAGGGTTCACTGTCCTCACTCATTCTCCACTTTGTGCTCTAGACAGACCTGCATGTCTACTTTCTGCCTGTTCGATTTAGCATGCTGACATGTGTGCATAGCATGAAAATATCATAGCCACGAGACAACATCCTCTATCGCGCCACAATATTGAGAGAAAGAGGCCTTTGCGGCCCGAGGTCCCGGGGACGGCCTCCTAACCCCCGGAGCAGCCGCCGCTTGGCCACTACGTGCCGAACTCAAAGCCATTTGAATGAAGGGTTGGGAAAGCCGCCATGCTGGGACTCTGTACGTAGTGAGTCATGGCTGGACGGCACAGAGATCATTCAGTCTCTTCACAAGTTTGGTGGCTTGTATAGCGAGCACTTATTGTCCTTCCTATCTGCTACCCCTGTGACAATCACACCTTGTCGCACAAACACAAGAAGATTTCTCTCTCTCTCTTTCATGGCTCAACCTCTCTGCTTTCCGGACCACTCCCTTCTGCTTTCTGTCAAAGCCAGACAGGACATAGCATTCAGATCCCTCTGAGGTTAATGTTCAGTTTTCCCCACCCTGCAGGCTCACCACACAGCTGCTAGAGCAGGACACCTCACGGGACACTCCGGATGAACGCTACCTGACATACTCCGTGCTTCCCGACATGTCTGACTCCTACTGGCCTTACAGGAGCTCCGCCATCTTCTCACCGGAGAACCCACAAGTCTGTTCCTCTCTGCAAGTGGCCAGTGAGTACTCCATTGTCAAGGTGATAAAGCTCCAACTGAACACGACTCCCACACAGATCACCTATTCTTTGTACCCCGGACCTCTGCTGTGCCCAGAGAGGTCATCCCTGTGGGCAGGCCTGGGAGAGACATACTGCCCTTAGCTGGGCTCTAGAACTGAGTTTGAAGCCCAGACATCAGGTGGGTCTGGGGACGTTGCTCTCTTCCTACTCCCAGGGCATGCCCATGTCTCCCTGGCTTCTCCATCGGGTCCCGGGGCCCACGTCAGGCACCACACACTCAACTCACCTCAGCAAGAGGACAAGAGAAGGTATCTGTCAGACCTCATTTGGATGAAATTTCTTTTCTCACCTTTAATAACCTGTCCATTTCATCTCTGAGCCAGGTCCTTGAGGAACCCAAGCCTGAAGCAGTCAATTGCCATTCTTGTCCAAGGTTAACTGGTTTTGCTCTTCTCAGCCCCATTCTCTAGTCCTTTAGGATGGCTTGCCTTCCAAAACGGTTCTCCAAAAACCCACCACAAGCACTTCCACTGATACCGTGTTCGTGTGTTTCCAGAAGCACAGCTGAGCCTTAGCATTCCCCCCAACCCCACATGAACTGGGGCAACATTCTGTGCAGCCCCAAAGACTCACATGAAGTTGAGGGTTTGTAGTTGCCTTCCATCTCTTCAGGCTCAGTGTAAAAGTGCCACGAAGGCTTCCGCAACTCGGCCTCTGATGAGAGAGGCTGAATACTGCAGTACTCCTTGTAGGACAGAGGGAGGCTTACTTCCCAGAATCTGTGAGGACAGAGAAGTTAAAGTGTGTACACCGATTTCCGACGGGGGACACTGTCATGATGATCTCGTACACAATGGCTCAGTCTCCGAAATCCAGGCAGTAACCACAAGGGAATGCGGGAGGGCACCTTCCAATATTACTTTCACTAAATCTGTCCCCACATTATGCATACCTGAATACCTGGATTGCATCAGACACTGGATTACTAATGGAAAGAGGGGATCTTATTACTCACTGGTGCTGACTGTATTTCTTTCCAGAATATCAACTGAATCATGAGGAGGAAGAAGGCCAAGACCCACTATGCCGCAGGTAACTCTGAAGAAACTTGGCTTCTTTTAGGGGTGAATTGAAGGACTGTATTTCAAGGAACAATTAGAAACTGACAAACCTATCTCTTTCATCCCTCCTCCAATCACAAATCATCTCGTTGAACCACGACGTGTGTCTTCCCTGTGTTACACGTCTCCGTTCATTAATGGACTCCTCCATTTCAGACACCTGCAGTCATTGGACCTGCATGAATTGACTAGTCAGTGGGATTCTCAGCATTGCCCTCTTCTCTTCTTTTACTAAATCCACAGAGAGAGGCAGAGCTGTGTCTCCCTCCTCGGTCTTACCACATTGAGGATACACTGTAGAAAAAGAATACCTAGGAAACATATCACGTCACGTCACGTCACGTCACAGTAGTTAGAGAAAGAGGCACTGAGGTCACGAGATCGCTCGAGGCTGAGGATGCATTTGAAAAGGCATCCTGGGTTCACTAGGTCCCTGAAGGTAACAGCCACAAAATTTATGCAAAAGTGTCGAAGCCACCTTTCAAACCCTCGATGCATACTCTGAGCCACGACTTCTATTCTACCATCCTTCAGTTTGTTACTCAGAAGCTTAGATCTGTAGCCTCTACCCTGAGACCCTTCTGTTGTCTGGCTATATGTACATCCCCCTAGCAGTCATACCCTGCCCCTGAAACAGGAGGGTAGTTTCTGCGGGGAGGCGTTCCTTTCTCACGACTCTACTACTCGGCCTCCCATTAACAGCGGTAGGATACTGGGGTGTCTCCTTTCCTTGATTTCACGGTCAGATCTTCCAACCCTCCCAGGCCCAGCAGAAAGCTTCCAGAGGTGGAAGAGCAGGACGCCCAAGGAGACTCACTGGATGGAGGCTATCTGACTTACTCGGCCCTTCCTGACCTGGCTGACCTGCAAGGGACCTCTACGAGGGCTGGCATAAACTCATTTGATGACATTGACAACTCTTCTGCTCTGGCAGTAGCTAGTGAGTCCACCATGGTGCAGCTGACAAAGCCCCAAATCGACCACCAGGCCGACCCACTAGGTTTGCTATCCCAGCCTCCGCTTATGCTGACAGGTGTCACCGCTGTGTAGGAGCCCGGTAGACATGGGGATCAGAGTCAGGCTCTGGGATACCCTTTTCAGCAAAGACCTCAGCTGAGAAATGCACCTGCCCTTTGATCCTCATCCCAGGCCCTGCTTAGGGCTTCTGACAGAAGTTAGGACATTGCAATCAAGGCAGATGTGACAACTCACACTCCCTTCGGCTGCGTAAGCTGAGGTGTCTGTCTTCGTTCCTCATTTCCATTAAATGTCTCTCCTCATCTGCCATGCTCTCCTTTTCATTCCCATACAATGTCCCTTGAATTGTCGTGCCCGTCCAGAGATGCCATCAGCCTTTCCTAGGTCTGGGGATTTGTCCTTTCCCTGGTTTGACTGCTCTCATCCCCACTGTCTGTGTGCTCTGTGTTGGCTGTCTTCACGGAGTCAACGTTGCTGTATGAGGCCATCAACACCTCTGCCATCAGCTGGCTTAGATGCTTCCCGCGAGTAAAGCGGAGCCTGGGCTTTGCCTCTCCCCGTGCACGGCTCCTATGTCTGTGGAGCGCAAAGGATTGTACACAAAAGATTCCGTTCGGCTTGTGGGTTTGCAGATTTGATCCGTCAGTCTGGTCTCTGTCTAAATGTCCTTAAACCATCACACCTAGAGTATCTCATGGGGTGAGGTAATGAGAGAAGTTTGCAATAAGGTTTTAGAATCGAGGGAGGCTGTTCCCCAGTACCTGTAGGAAAACACATGTGTCACTCTGTACAGAGACCCTTTGTCTGTGGCCTGACCACTACGGGGAGCTCGGGCCCGAAGGCTGCGGAACGCACGCTGTGGCAAATTCCCAAGACACTCCCTGAGGCCTCCTGGAGGACTTCTTCCATGCCTTCCTCTGCCCCGCTAAGGATTATTCTCCCCATATGGTAGTTGTAGTCGATGCTTGGTTCTAATGTACAAGTGGTGATCTGTGCAAAGTGACTGGCCCTGTCTGTCTGCATTTCTAGGAAGTCCTAATGATCTTTTTGAGGAAGAGGACCAAGACCCCCTAGGCCCCAGGTAATTCTGAAGAACCTTGCCTTCCTTCAGTGGTGAATTGAAGGACTATTTTAAGGAACAAATAGAAACTGACAAACCTATCACTTTCATCCCTTCTCCAAACACAAACCCTCTCCTTGAACCATGATGTGTGTCTTCCCTGTGTTACACGTCTCCTTTCCTTTTGGACTCCTCCATTTCAGTCACCTGCAGTCACTTGACCTGCATGAATTGACTAGTCGGTGGGATTCTCAGCATTGCCCTCTTCTCTTCTTTCACTAAATCCACAGAGAGAGGCAGAGCTGTGTCTCCCTCCGCGGTCTTACCGCATTAAGGATACACTGTAGAAAAAGAATACCTAGGAAACATGTCACGTCACGTCATATCACGTCACCGTACTTAGAGAAAGAGGCACTGAGGACACGAGATCGCTCCAGGCTGAGGATGCCTTTGAAAAGGCATCCTGTGTTCACTAGGTCCCTAAACGTAACAGCCACAGAATTTATGCAAAAGTGTCGAAGCCACCTTTAAAATGGTCGATGTATACTCTGAGCCTCGACTTCTATTCCACCATGGTTCAGAGTTTGATGCTCAGAAGCTTAGATCTGTCGCCTCTACCCTGAGATCCTTCTGTTCTCTGGCTATCTGTACTTCCCCCTAGCAGCCATACTCTGTCCCTGAAACAGCAGGGTAGTTTCTGCGGTGAGTAGTGGCTGTGCTCCTTTCTTATGACTCTACTTCTCGGCCTCCCATCTGAAAGCGTAGTTTTATGGGGTGTCTCCTTTTCTTGTTTTCATGTTCTGATCTCCCCACCCTCCCAGGCCCAGTCTGTGTCTGCCAGAGGTGGAAGAGCAGGATCCCCCATGGGACTCCCTGGATCAATGCTATTTGACTCACTCAGCCTTTCGTGACCTGGCTGACCTGCATGGGACCTCTACGAGGGCTGACAGAAACTCCTTCGATGATATGGACAGTTCTTCTGCTCTGGAAGTAGCTAGTGAGTCCTCCGTTGTCAAGCTGAGAAAGCTCCAACTCGACTCCCTCGCTGACCCCTTATGTTTGCTATTCCAACCTCTGCTTACGCTGAGATGTGCCATTGCTGTGTAGGAGTTGGGTAGATATAGGGATCCCAGTCAGGCGCTAGGCCAGTCTTTACAGCACAGATATCACGTGAGGCACAGACCCGCCCTTCATTCCTCATCCCAGGCTCTGCTTATGTCTTCTGATATACGTTAGGACATTGGAGTCAAGGTAGATATCACAACCCACACACATTTGTGATGCAACGCCGCAGGTGTCTTTGCTCCTGATTTCCATTAACTGTCTCTCCTCATCTCCAGGGCTCTTGTTTTTATACCCATACAATGGACCTTGTTTTCCTTGTCCCTTTTCAAAGATGCTGTCAGCTTTACCTGCATCTTTGGCTTTGTCGTTTCCCTGGTTTGACTGCTCTGATTCAGTGAGTCATCACAGCTGTATCAGGACATCCACACCTCTGCCATCAGCTTGCTTGAATGGTTCCCTGAGCAAGGCTGAGCCCGGCCATTCCCCCTCCCCATGCATGGGCTCCCACGTCTGTGTACTCGAAGGAATTGTACACACAAGATTCCTCTTGATTTGAGGGTTTGTAGATTCAATCCATCAGTCTGGTCTCTATGTCTAAATGCCTTTCAACCATCACACCTAGAGCATCTCATGAGATAAGGTAAGGTGAGAAGGACGCAGTACGTTTTTAAAACTCAGACAAGCTCTCCCCCAGAATCCATGGTAAAACACACGTTTCACTCTACACAGACTCTTTCCATGTGGCCCCACCACATCAGGGAGCTCGTGCCCGAGGCCTAAGGAAAGCAAACCGTGACACATTACCAAGGCACTCCCGGAGGCCTCCTGGAGGGTTTCTCTCACACTACCCTCTGCCCCATTAAGGAAAATTATGCCCGAGTGTTAGCTGCAGCGGATATTTTATTTTAACGTACCGATGCCATTCCGTTTAATGTGACTGGCCCTGTCTCTCTTTAGTTGTAGAAAATCACAATGATCTTTTGGAGGTAGAAGACCAAGACCCGATATGCCCCAGGTAACTCTGAAGATTCATGGGCTTTAATTCAATGGTGACATCTGGTGATCTAGGCAAATCTAGAAATTGCTAAATATGCCTCTCTCACCCATTCTCACATGCACAAAACGGGCCATTAGCAATGGTTTCTGCTTTTCTGGGGCACTACTATAAGCCCCTTTCTCAATCCCTCCCAAGCCTGGAGTCTGCAGTCCCCTGATGCAAGTATATTAAGCACACTGGACTTCTTGCCTTCTCACGGTCACGCTTTGATCCAAATCAGGCCAAAGATGCCATCTACCTCTGCTGCTTTTGCATTATGACGTGGGTAGGAATTCATGGCAAGACAACTGTTTAGAAAAAAAATAAAATTCGTGGGACACACAAGCATTCTAGGAATCTCCAATGCTGCCATAGCCTGGGGTGGTCTTGCTCCTTTCTGCAAATTTCAACAAGACGTAGGCCAAAGTGCTGGTGCTGCTTTTCTTGTTTTCTGAGTGTGCTGTTTGTTTTGGGACGGTGGTGCACTGGGGAGGTTCAGACTCTCTTCCTTTAAACTCCCATTTTGGCCATGCTCTGACCACCTCTTGCTCTGGTTCCCTCTCTCCTTCCCTGATCTATCCCTGCTTCATCCACACCCTTCCCCAGAGGGAGGCAGAATGGCTCCTCTCCCCTGATGGGGACTTCCCGTTTGTTCTCTGTGACCACACCGTCCTCCCCGCTGCCCTAAACCACTGGGACTCCATGTTGACTCAGCCTTCCTGTTGCATCTCCAGTCCTCCCTGTAACTCGAGGCTCTGCACGGAGCTGCCCGTGGTAGAAGAGAATGACGTCCCACAGGACTCTCTGGATGAATGTCATTTGACTTCTTCAATTGGCCATCACCTGCCAGACACCTGGAGGCCTTGTACAAGTGCCTCATCTACACGTGACAAGGAGGAAACCTTCGAGGGTCTGGATGTAGATGGTAAGTAACCCCATTGTGAGGGGCACAAACTTCCTGGGAAGGGAGGGTCCCAGGAAGCCTGTCTTCTCTGTATACAACAACATAAATAGGCTGAGAGATGCAGCCCTGCCAACAGGCCCTGTAGACCCATACTGGTTTGAATATGCTCTTGGATTTTATTTTCAAAACACTGGGACACCCGGGGTTAAGCCTCCAGCTCTTGATCTGCGCTCAGGTCCTCCTCTCAGGGTTCTGAGTTCATGACCCACGTTCTGATCCACACTGGATGTGGAGCCTACTTCAAAAGAAAAGGCATCATGTGGGTCAGACAAGTTTCCTTTCCTTCTGTCCCACACTATTCCTGTGTCACCTGCCCCCTCACAAGCAGCAGGCTGTTGGGACCAAGTAAGGTGAGAGAGGAGAAATGGAGAGAAAGGGACAAAACCTCAGCCACCGCTCTCTCACCTGGAGGCATCTTGGTAACAGGCCTCTTATTTCCAAGAAGAGACTTTTTAGACCCAAGAAATTCTATGGCCACTTGTACGTCCTGTGTATCTTCTTGCAAGCTCTCTGGTCTCCGCACTGCTATGCGGCTGCTCCCTATGGGCAGCGTCTGTGCTGTTTCTGCTGAGCTCAAATTTCATTCTCCCCGGGTGTTGGCCTTCCTCTGGAGCATTTACATGGAAGATCCTGAGCACCCAGTCCTGTCTGTCCCCTGTCCCATGGATTCAGTGAAGCCAAAGCTCTAGTCCCGCTTTTCCTCCCCCGTGGATGGTGGGCTTTTCACCCTCTGTGCAGCATCAGTGATATTTTCCCAGCTTGGATACGGTTTCTGTCACGTGTCCACTCTTGGTGGCATAATGCCCTCTAAATGAGCAGCAGCCTGTGCACCTTACGTGGCTACGGGCATCATTCAGGGGCAAAGCAAAGAGTTGTTTCCCTCTCCAGGATCTTCAGAAACGTGGAGCCTGCTGAGTGTGACCCCCTTCCGGCCACGCTCACACAGGGGCGCAGGCCAAAATCCACTTCCCGTCTCTTCCCGCTCAGGCTATTTTCTGGACCTCCCTTCTGGGAGAAAAATTGGCCCTGTTAGGAGACTTTCTCTGCTGAACAAAACATGTGCTAGGGCCAGCAAGGAGTCCATGATGTTCCTTATTGGATCAATATGGTACAGTGAAACTGCCTAAGAAATGTTTTGTCCCTCAACCTTACGTGGACAGTAACAGCCTTTCCGCCCTAGGACTACCTTCTCCCGAGTTTCCCCGTCCTCCCCGAGGGCCAAAGAGACCAGGCATCCTCAGCATTACAGCAATTTGGGAGGCACAAATGAAACACACGGTTATTTAGCATTCTCCAAGGGGCAATAGAATCCAGATGAGTGGACGGACGGAAGGGCAGACAGAAATTGCAGATGAGAAGCTTCAAAAGGCTTCAGAGCTGGGAAAAGGCCCCATAAGTTGGCCCGTGCTACCTCTCCGCAACTCCCTCTTCTAGGGGTACCTGAAGCCTCGAGGCTGAACTTCTTCCCCCGTTCTTTGTTGCCACTACACATGGACAACTCCTTCTCCCAAGCCCTGAGAACTCTCCAGGAACTTCTCTCTAGGCTCTCACACCAAGGTTACTATGAACAGAATGATAGGCATGAGCTACTGGGCCCATCCGAAGGCCCTGCGGAGTCAGGGTGGTGATTTTCACCTCAGGGACTCTGCAGCCTGGTCACCTGCCAACACAGCATCCATAGGCTCAGAGACAATGGGGACATCTCCTTCATAGCCATGATGCCTGCCTTTGTACCTGCTCCCAGGGTGGTCTCACAGAGGGGCGGGGGCATCAGACATGGGTGTTCTGAGAGCACTCAGCTAAGGAGCCCTGGGATGGATCCCATTGAAATCTCTTCTCGCTTCAGCTCCGATGCAGTCTCCCTGTCACCAAGGGCCAACCAGTGGAAACTTGACTTTCCCAAGAGCACAGGTGCAAAGTTCCGGGGCACAGACACAGCCAAGCACCCCGGTGGCTGATTCCCTGCAACTGCAGCTGGACCAGCATTTGGACCGTGGTGACAACAGAGCCAGGCTCAGCCTCTCCTCTGCCATCGGGAGCCTGGGCACCAACATGGGTTCTGGGGACCAACCGCCACTGCTCCGAGGTGAGAGGGAAGGTGACTAGGAAGCTCTAGACCCTGTGTTGGTCATCACAGACTTGTGGCTACAGGTAGCAATGGGATGAGGTTGAGCCCCCACGATGCTGCAATACAGCAAGGTGAGCAAGAGCCTGGTGTTCAGTATCAGCTCTGAACCAGGTACTGGCCTTGCCACTTCCTGGCTGTATAACTGGCCAACTTCCGCCTCTTCTCATGCATTTTCCCTTCAGTCCGCTTACTGAAAACCACAAAAAATGGGGTCTCCGTCTCATTGTTCTTGGGAACATGAAATACAATTCATAGGGGCCCTGATGCAACAAAATTGCATGACAATATGTATGAATTTGTCACATCGAATCCTCAGATGCCTGTGGGGTTTCAACTCTTGGAAATGGTGGCAGGGCATTGTTTCATGTGGGGAAGAGCAGTTTGAGGCAGATCTACTATCCCCGGACCCCATCCTGCCTGCCTTTCTCAGAAAGGCTCATGCGCCCAGTTTTCTCTCCTTCAGCATCGTCAAGCCCATCTGCCCTGTTCGGTGCTCACAGACACTGTAGAAATACTGGCCTCGCAACACCGCGTACTACTGATTTTTGTTTTTTCCTTTTCTAAGCTGAGAAGGGTCCACTTTACCCCATGAAGTATACAGGTCACTCTCTCTTCGGGTCCTCCATCTCGTCCATCTGCTCCCTTCATCTCCGGGGCCTCATGCCCAGCCTCCTGCTCCTCAGGATCCACCTCTGCTCAGATGTCCTGAAGACTGAGCGTTTCCACCCTCCTCTGCATCCTGTCTTCCTTCCCCACCAGCACTCAGAGTCCCTTCCTGGAGCCTGGGGTGCCTTGGGGCTCCTCGGTCAGGAGCTGACCTCCCTGAGAATTGAGGAGATGCCGTTCCCAGGGGGAGGCCACATCAGTAGCAGCACTGTGGCACCAGGGAGGGCCCTGGAGAAAGAGCTCAGTGAGTGCTCGGGGAAGCCCAGCGCGGACCAGGGCCTTAGCACTCACCCTCCTTACTGTCTTCTCCCTGCGGCCTGTCACTTCTCCTTGGCGCCCACCGTCCTGCCCCGACCCGCTGGCCCCCTCCCTCTCTCTGTGACTCACGTCCCATGGAGGCCTGAGCAAGAAAAAAAGCTCCATGCCAGCTCCTTGGTCCGCTCTGCTTATAATAACAAAAATGCCTCAGACAGGCTGACTTCTTAACAACAGAAATCGGTATCTCACCGTTCCGGAGGCGCGCCAGAACCACCATCAAACAGGGACACATTCGGGGCCTGGTGACACTGCCTTCCTGGCTCAGAGGTGGCTGCCTTCTGGCTCTGTCCTCACAGTGCAGAGAGGCGACGGAACCCTGTGAGGTCTCTTTTATAGGGCGCGAATCCCTTCTAGGGGAGGAGCTGCCTCCCAAAGGCTCACCCCATCATACCATCACACTGGGGGATTAGGTTTCATCCTATCAGCTGGGGGTGAATACACAATTACACGCTGGGGCAGATGCTTTTACTCTGACTTGTTCCCACCGACTCCCCCATGGAACATGTCCATGGTCACCTGTTTCTCACCACTGCTTTTCTCGTTCTTTTGGATTCCGTGTCTTTTCTTTTACTCGATGCAGCTGAGCAGAGCGGGGGTAGAATGCTCTGGGCCTGTCCGCAAATCCCTCATTAATCACTGACTCCCTTATACATACATATATACATACAGACACAGACATTTCTATCTTAGGTCACACACATGTTGTCTATTCGGTGTGTATATTATACGTAGTGCACAGGTATGAAACGCTGGCCATGTTGATGCATGTTGTATGCATTCCCCAGTGTGCTCTTCCCTGGTTGACCCCGAAAGGCTTCCCTGCAACCTAGACTTTGCTGCGCTCTACAGTCTCTTCTCGACAAGAGTACAGCCTCTTTCCAGCACAATTTCCTTGTGTGTGGAAACTTCTCTTTCCCAGAACTGTTTCTTTTTACCGATCGTTTCTCGTGCTTTCACTTTTGTCCATTGGGAACCTGTTGGCCTCCTGGCCCAGTGAGCCTTACTTGAGTATGAGAGAGAGAGCCAAAACCGGAAGTAATCAAACTGTGTCCACGGGCCTGTGATCTGTCAGACGGCCTTTCTCATTCTGGCCACTGTCCTTCTTTGACATCAATGGAGGTGGAGGTCCAGAAAGATCATGAATCACAGCGGATCCTGTCGATGTGCTTTTCCTTGCAGAACTGGCTTTGGATGCTTCCATGTGCATGAAGAACCCTCCCAAGCTGGAGCGTGATGCTGGTGAGGACTCGAAGGACAGACAGCATGGCTGTCAAATCCATGGCCACATGAAAGCCCTCCGTGTCATGAAACAGAAGATTCCCAAGAGAATACTGCAGTTTGGCCAGTGGAGACTGGCATGCAGATTCCCTGGTCTTCAAGCTTAGGGCCCAGAGGTAATCATGCCTTTGGCGCTTGGGGCATGGACTCCTACTGTTCTCCTGCTGATTAGAGCTCCACCCCTCCAACACCCCCGACCAAACACACACTGTCTCTTCACTTGCTCTCCCTCCTTCGGCCATTCCCACAGCTGGTGCTTCCCCGGTTTCGCATGGGGGCTGCCACCCTGCTGGCCCTTGGTCTCCATCACCGGGATGCAGCACAACTCTGCTGTGTTCCTGCCGGGGCTGTCCTGGGATTCCCTCTCCCCTCTCTCCACGCCCATGGCGAAGCAGGCCCCACGGCCCTCCTCAGCAGAGCAGCATTATTACACCCATCAAACACTTAGAGCTCTGCCAGAAACCACACGCTTTCTTGGCTTCCTTGCCCTCCTTCCCTGCTTCTCCAATTCCAAGCCTCCTCCTCCCAGGTCCGAGGTCTCCATGAGTCACTGCCACATGCACTCTCCTCTTGGGACGTTCAGGAAATCTGAGCTAGGTGGACACAGAACCCTCACCTGGGACCCAGCTGGTGGGTCAAGCTTCTCCTCAGCCCCTATCATACACGATACAATGAGGAAGGAATATTGCCTGGAAACCCAGTGTCTAAAACATGATCCCTTCCCTGATCGAGGTTGAGGAATTTCAGGTTTCTTGCTTCCTGTGGCAATCAAAACCATGGTTCACAAAGTCACTACGAGGACTTGCCAGCTCCCCGACAGGTCCACGACAGATTGAAAGAAAATAATCCTATGGTGTCACTATACAACATCTCAGGAAACAATCTCAGGACTCCTTCTCCTATCTATCCATTTGCAGGCCCATCAGAACACCCCTGGAATCCATGAGAGGCTCCACGCTTATGGAAAGTTGGGGAAAGAAGGGATGAGAATCTAGAAAGCAAACATGAATCCTTCTCCATGTGCCCTTTACACTTTGCTGAAGCTTATACCTACTCAGACTATTCCTACAAATGCCCCAAGGTCTATCCTGTGTGAGATAACATTCAGAGACCCTTGTTGTCCCTGAGGGAAAATGAAGTGTCCCTGATAACACCCAGGCTGTCCTTTGTGAATTCCCCTTGGGGTTTCTCCTCCCCGGGCTCTTCCCTCAGCACCTCTGGGCTTGTTCCTGGGAGGCCAAAAGTGACCATCAGTATCTACTGCCTGCCCACACCTGCAGATCAGGGGCTGTCCTCTCCCTCCCCACCACAGGTTTGCACAGGGCCTGAGCCTGGCTTTCAGCCCAGGCTTTTCAGTCACAGGTCACATGGCTTTCGGGGGTCCTTAGCCCCTGGGGCCACAGCTCCTCCTCTGCACAGGGCAGAAAAGAAGTTGGAGATACTCATAGGCCCCTGTGGGCTCTCCCAATCTAGGACTCATTCCAAAGCCTGGCCTCCTTTTCAGAAGACTGGGACAAGGGTGAAAAGGGGATGTGTTTGGCTGCCACGGGTCCCCTGCTTCCTGCAGCAGCCTGTCTCGGAACGCGCGTGGTGCGTGCTAGGTGCCCACCTCCCCGGGAGGCGTCGGCAAGCCATCACTTGGCTTCTGATGGAGGGGCTCAAGGGGGAAGTGGCTGCAGAGGAGGAGGTAGTTGGGATCTGGCAAAAGCTCACAGCAGCTTTGAGCTGGGACATCACTAGCCCCCTGCTGGGGGAGCCCAGGGGCCCCTGCATCCTCCAACAGAGGCTGCCTATCGGTTTCGTGAAGGTATGACTTCTGACTTGGGGCTCTCAACTCCCCCTCTGCCTGGGTGCAGCTCCCCCTGCAGCTGCTCCTCTGGAGAGGCCTTCAGCTTGCTCCTGCCCTCTGTCACCTGGCCACCACCCCTCCAGGCTCAGCCACCAGTAGCATCTGACCAAGACTCACATTTGATGTCTCTCACTCTTCCTCTCTCAGATGCCAAAGACTGCAGAAACTAAGAAAAGAGAGGCCTCTGTGAATGAAAACCCCATCCTGAAACTTCATCCTAAAACCCCTTCTTTTTCCACTGGATGAAAGGAAATCTAAAGCAGCACATCAAGTTAAAGCCCAAAGAGAGCACGGGAGAGACACTTTGCTGAGAATCCACATCACAATCCCAAGCCATTCTCGATGATTTTTACTGCAAGAGACCCATTGGAGGAGAGAGTTTCTTGCCCTTCAGCTCCAGTTGTGATAAACCCCTCAGGAGACCAATGCCTACCTAGATCACACCCCCGTTTCCAGAGACCTTCAGTCTTGCTGCTCTCAATTCCATCCTGCAGAGAACCAGAGTCAGCAGCACCACGGGAAGAGGCCACATGTCACACTGGACATTCTGGGCCACCAACTGGGCTATGCCAGAAGCACACAGCATTGACTACATCGTGTTCTTCCTGGAGACGTTCAGCCTGAATTTGAGCACGAGGGAGTTATCAGACACCTTCAGGATGTGGACCATTGAACCAGATGACCGGTCTGTCTGTCTTCACAAATCCCTGTCACCACAAATAAGAGACAGCAACATGGAGGAGAGATAGGTTGGGTTCCAAAGGACGACAAGAATGTGTTGCTGTATTTTCTTACTCCTTCAGAACCCAAAATATCTCCTCACCGTTAGGTGGCTGTCTCCGGTGGTGGTGACATTTCCTTGTTTGTAGGGGACAGGCCACATGTCTAGCTTAATGGCCTACATTCTGAAGTTGTCTGATCAGTTCCTCCTGATTAAATTCAGCCTGTGCCTTGGGCCAGGACACTCCATGGTTAATGCTGCATGTGTCCCGGCTAGCCTACCCGGAGACCAAGAAGGTCCAGTGTGCCCATCACCACTCCTGTGAGAGCAGCTTTGGTTGCATTGCTATAGAGTACCTATCAGATTGATCTGTTCACAGCAAGACACATGCTTTGCTTTCTGAAATTGGGAATCTGGTACGTGGTGGACCCTGAGGATGGGTGACGAGCCTCTCCTCTTAACCACTTTCTCTAACATGTTGCCATCTTTTACTGCTCCCTGTGGTATCTCCTAACCCTATCTCTGTTTGTACATTGGAAGAATTCTGATGTTTGGATATCTATACAATGTGTATTGGACGGCACTGCACTGTGGAAAAGAACATTCTGTCCCCCTTCTATGTCATTAAAGTTTTTGGTTCGGACAACCACTATGAACTTGTGGGTTATTGACATTGGATGCTCTAAGCTCTCCCTATCATGGTGATTTGGAGGATCGGGACACATGCTCATGGACATGTGCTTGGTTCTCATCATCACAGTTATACTGAGTCTCCATCACCTTTAGGCTCTACGTACCCTACCGGGAGGACATGTTTCTGTGTTTAGCTCTCTGTGGTATTTCTTTTCTTTTCTGCATGTGCACCTGTGTGCCTATAGGACTGTCTGCCGTTTAGGAAGGTCGTATACGTAGGGCTGAGCATTACACCGAAAGTCTGTGGACATGTTTGGTTCCCTATGAGCTTGCCAAACTTCTCCCCTTCAGTTTGTCAGTGTGAAGGGATCTCTCGACCTCAAACTTTTGACATTATTGTATTTTCCCTTTCCTTCTGTATCAACCTGACCTGGTATACTACTGTTCCCGCCCAGTGAAACAGATGTTATTTACATCCTATTTTTCCCACCTACTCCACTCCCAGAGTTGTGTCCTACAAATGCCAGTAAGTCTATTCAACAGTGACCAGCTGTTTGAAAGTCAAAGTCTCCTCTGTCATCTCTCATCCGGGGAAGTTCACTTCAAAGGACTCCTAGGGAGGGAATGAGGACTCCGTGAGGGTTGCATATTCAATACTCTTTCTCTACTGCCTGCATACGAGGACATCCTCACTGAATAGAAAGTACTTGCACCACCAGTTTTACGGAGTGTTGAAAGTAAGAGTGCCATACCAGGGAAATACAAACCACACCACGGTGAGATACCACCTCACATCAGTCAGAATGCCTACAGGTAACAACTCAGGAAACAACAGATTGTGGCAAGAGTACAGCAAAAGGGGAACCCTCTGACACTCTCGGTGCCCATGCAAACTGGTGCAGCCACTCTAGAAAACAGTACGGAGGTTCCTCAAGAACTTAACATCCCTGACTCCTAGATGACCCCTCTATGTGTACGTTGCTTTCCTTGCTCTTCTGATTATGTCATAGGGACCACGTTTCACTGGCATCGAGTCCCACATCAGACTCCCTGCTCAGTGGGGAGCTTGCTACCCCTTCTTCGACTCCTCCCCATTTATACTCTCTATCTCAAAGAAGCAGGTAAAATCTTAAACAAACAAACAAAAAACAAGCAACAGAAAGAACCAATGAGATATGCACTCACCCCCGTCAGAATGGCTAAAACCCAAAACATAAGAAACAACAAGTGTGGGCAAGGCTGCGGAGAAAAGGGAACCCTCTTGCCCTAGTGCTGGGCACACAAACCGGGGGAGCCATTGTGGACGATGGTATGGAGGTTCCTCAAGAACGTAACAACAGAACCCCCCTACGATCCAACAGTCCTACTACGGGATATTTACTCTCAGAAATACATAAGCACTAGTAAGCACGAATACATGCATAACCAAATTCTGGAAAGGGCCCAGATGTCCGTCCATAGATGACCGGTGAAGACAATGCGGTATATTTATACCACGGAATATTACTCAGCCATAGAAAAGAATAAAATCTTGCCATTTGAAATGAGACAGGGGCATCTAGAGTATATTGTACTAAGTCAATTAAGTCTGTCCGAGATAGCTCAATACCAAAGGATTCCACTCGTATGTGGAACGTAAGAAACAAAATATATAAGCAGAGCAAAAGAAAAGGGCACCAGACAAACCAAGAAACAGACTCTTAACTAGAGAGAACAAACTGGTGGTAGCCAGAGGGGAGGGGGACCAGGGAATCGGGGAATGCAGAGGGCGTCAACAAGTGCACTTGTGCGAATGAGCACTGAGCAATGTATGGAAATGTTCAATCACCACATTCTACTCTTGAAACTTATGTTAACACTGTACGATAACTACACTGAAATTCAAGTTTCAGAAAGGTAAAAACAAGTTTCAGAAGATGGAGCACTGCTTGATAGATTCCTTTGACTTGACCTCGTGCCATTCACCTGGCGGCCTGTTTCTAATCAAACATGGAAACTGCGCGAAGACTAAATGGGGTCAGGTGGGCCAGGTCTCCTTCCATTGCAGAGTCCTCCTCCTTTACTCCTCTGGCGGAGAGACTCGACAGAAAAGATCCGCGTTCTGCTATTCCCACTTTGCTGTTTTAGAGAAACGTTATACGACTCAGTGTTCCCTACTCATATACTCATCACTGTATCAGAACAGCCTCGGAGAGTTAGTACAAATGCAACCTCGTCCTTTTGGTTTCTAGCAATTCTGATTCAGTGGGCTGACGTGGGGTCTGGAATCTTCTTATTAAAGTCCGGTGTTTAGTCAGTTTGGAAACTCCCTGAGATCATGGACGTCCCTTAGAGTTCTTGAGACGCATGATTTCCTACATATTAGCACTTCTAGTCTTCACAGTCCACTTGTTCATGGGAGCTTTCCTTTTTCCTGGTTCACAAATGAAGAAACAAAGGCACACGGAGGACCCAGTTCCCCTGTGACTGGCCCCGGAACCCCTTGTTATGGGGGCTGGAGGCAGGTCTCAGGGAGAGTCCTCTTCTACGCCAAACCCCACGCCCCCATTTGCCAATTCGTGCCTATACCTTTCTGCAAAGGTGCTTCCTTTACCTAGACCTCATTCCTGCCCGAAACCTCCGGGAAAAATTCCATCACAATGGGCTAAGAGCATCATGTTGTCAACACTGGCTACTGACGTGAGACCCTGTGCTTGAAAATTATACTTTGGGGCACCTGGGTGGCTCAGGCAGTTGGGTATCTGACGTGGCCTCTGGTCATGAGCCCAGGGTCCTGGGATCGAGTCACATATCGGGCTCCCCGCTCAGGGGGGAAGCCTGCTTCTCCCTCTGCCTGCATCTCTCCCTGCCTGTGATTGCTTGCTCTCTCTCTTTATCTCCAACAAATAAATAATAAAATCTTTAACAAAAAAAACATTTACTTTTACTTCTTCAACTACCATCGATATATAGTGCTAAGTAGGTTTTAATGTTAACATAGTATTAAGTAGATGTTCATTCATTCCAGTTACTTTTAGTAAAAGTCTTTGGTTATCCTCGTCAAGTGTACCAATGACTTTATTTTAAAAAAATCAAAAGCTTCTGCACAGCAAAGGAAACAGTCAAAACATCAAAGAGGCAACCCACGGAATGGGAGACGATATTTGCAAATGACAGTACAGACAAAAGGTTGATATCTAGGATCTATAATGAACTCCTCAAACTCAACACACACGAAACAGGCAAACATATCAAAAAATGGGCAGAAGATATGAACAGACACTTCTCCAATCAAGACATACAAATGGCTATCAGACTCATGAAAAAATGTTCATCATCACTAGCCCTCGGGGAGATTCAAGTTAAAACCACATTGAGATATCACCTTACACCAGTTAGAATGGCCAAAATTAACAAAACAGGAAACAACATGTGTTGCAGGGGATGTGGAGAAAGGGGAACCCTCTTCCACTGTTGGTGGGAATGCAAGTTGGTGCAGCCTCCTTGGAGAACAGTGTGGAGATTCCTCAAGAAATTAAAAATAGAACTTCCCTATGACCCTGCCATTGCACTCCTGGGTATTTACCCCAAAGATACAGATGTCGTGAAAAGAAGGGCCATCTGTACCACAATGTTTATAGCAGCAATGGCCACGGTCGCCAAACTATGGAAAGAACCAAGATGCCCTCCGGCGGACGAATGTATAAGGCAGATGGGGTCCATATAAACTATGGAGTATTATGCCGCCGTCAGAAAGGATGAATACCCAACTTTTGTAGCAACATGGACGGGACTGGAAGAGATTATGCTGAGTGAAATAAGGCAAGCAGAAAGAGTCAATTATCATATGGTTTCACTTATTTGTGGAGCATAACAAATATCATGGAGGACAAGGGGTGTTAGAGAGGAGAAGGGAGTTGGGCTAAACTGGAAGGGGAGGTGAATCATGAGAGACTATGGACTCTGAAAAACAATCTGAGGGGTTTGAAGTGGCGGGGGCGTGAGGGTACCAGGTGGTGGGTATTATAGAGGGCACGGATTGCATGGAGCACTGGGTGTGGTGAAAAAATAATGAATACTGTTTTTCTGAAAATAAATAAATAATTAAAAAAAAAAATCAAACAAACACCCAGGGTTCCTGGGTGACTCAATAGGTGCAGCAAGCGACCTTTGTCTGCAGAGTTGTGGGTTTGCACCCCATGTTGGATGTAGAGATGACTTAGAAATAATCCAAAAAAAAGTTTAAACATTGTATATGTGTATGGGGAAATTTTGTACTCAATAGTCCCTCTTGTTCCTATATATATATACATTGTGATTACTTATACCATAACGTAGTGCTTTAATGACCATAGCTTCATGATGAGCTTTGACATGGAGTGGATTTCTCCAGTTTAAGGCTTCATGGCCATCTTGCTAGTCTCAGTACCTCGATGTGCATATACATTTTTAGAATTAGCTTGCACATTTGCCCCCAATGTGTCTTCTCCCATGTGAGTCCGAATGAAACTCATTTGGTATTCCAATCACCTGGAGTCTCCTAATCTATGCATGGGATAGATGTCTTTCTATTCATTTAGATTGCCTTTAATTTACCCCAGCAATCGTTTCCAGGCCTCTCTGTTGTTTTTAGTTACTTGATCTACAATATGGCCACTATGCACATTTCTGGAAGCCTTCAATTACATTATTTGTCAGAGAGAGACACAGTGACAGAGGGAACACAAGCCCGGCCAGTGGGTGAGGGGGAAGCAGGCTCCCCACTGAGGAGGGAGCCCGAGGTGGGGTTCCATCCCAGGAACCTGGGATCAAGACCTGAACTGAAGGCAGAGGCTCAACGACTGAGCCACCCGGGCGCCCCTATTTACAGGATTTTTATATGGAGAGAGAATACTGAAGTCTGGAAAGCACGGAAGTTCTCAGACACAAAGGCACAACATCACTGATCGTTAGGACAAGGACACCCCTATTAGACTTTGTGAACTTGCCTCGATTTCTCCAGCTGGCCAAGTCAGAGGCGGGAGGTACTGATACCAGCAGTTTCCTCCGGAGACCTTGGAAGTGTCGGCTGCTTTGGGTCACCTTGGAACCCAGGTGTTGGCAGGCAGTATCCCAAGGAGCGGAAATCTGGTCCCAGTCTAGGGTCCCTGGGCCAAGGTAGGTCAAAAACACCGTGAGAGACTGGAACAACCACTGACATCATGCCCCAGACAGCACTGGCCACTTCCTCCCAGGAACTCACCCCACCCCCGCTTCTCATCACTTCTGCTTACTCGACAGAAAGCCCTGTGACAGTTGCAATGATGTTGTATTGACCTCTGTATTCACGGCTCCAAGGACCAAGCCAAGCACTGCGGAAGCTCTCAGAAAGATCCCTTCCCCGATCCAACAGAAGTGGTCGAAAATCTCGAATCTCAACTGCAGTCCTAGACCGAATGTCCTGCAGGAATGCTCTCTGCTTTCTCCCAGAAGGCAACAAGTCCCCTTCCTTAAAGAGGAGCCGCAACACGCTCGATGTCCCGTGACATGCCCTTGCGGTGCGCTCTGATGAAGAAGGGACTGCCCTCTTGGAGTCTTCTCAAAGGCCCACCCTGTCATTAGGATTCGAGTGCTTGGCCTACCCCTGCGCCCTTTTGCTGAGCAGGGAGCCCCCTGTCCCGCCCCCTCACCATGAGACTTGATCCCGGGGACCTGGGATTAGGACATGAGCAGAAGGCAGACTCTCAAGGAACTGAGACACCCACATGCTACAAGATCTTGTTTGCATTCTCCCACTCACTGCTTGACCTCCCCAGTGAAATCCTCTTGATGTCAGAATTCCACGCTCTTAACACTAAGGACTAAGACTAAGGAAAAATGAGACCCTGAACATATATATAGACAAAATATATAGTGCATAAAGCCCTTTACCACAATACATTCCAAAGAATATTATTGGTATCACTGTCTCAGAGGCAAGAGCCCCCTACTGTGGTCGTTTCTGACCTTACAACAATAGTCTGCAGGAAAGGTGGACCTCTGCAACTCTAATTCAAATGCCCCTGATCCCCCTAGGCCCACACTTACCTGGAAACATCCACCGTAAGGGCGGCTCCAAGGGTGAAGCTCGTGGGCACCTCCTCCTCCTCTGGGAACTGGTACAGTTCTCCAGCAGTACAAGCGAATCCCGATCCATCCTGTGGGGCCCCGCCCCAGGGGCACGGGCTCACTGTGGACTGTGTGACTCTCCGAGTCATCCCCCTCAGCTCATGCTGCCTCATGCATTCCTCGGTTTCCCTTCAGTTTTCTGGACTCCGCCTGGGCTTATTCTTCCCTCCTCGGGCAACCACCTGCACCACCATGGCCTTGTTCTTCTTTGCGATATTCTCGTCTTCCAGACTTGCTGATATCCTGTCTTCCAGCTCCTCTCTCCATTCTCTGTCTTCAGTGTGGACTCAGCCCAGGCTCCTGTGGGAGACACACAGAGAAGGGACCAAGTCAGGTCCCGGCTCCAGTCCCCAGGACTCCATAACAGGCACCTCAGTCCCTCGTGCACGTGCAGACACTGGAGCAGGAAGGGACTTGGGAGAATTTGAATATCAACTGTAATTTACACATGGGGAAACTGAGGCCCACAGAAATTAGGAGAATTTCCCCCACCAGCTGACAGCAGCAGAGCCCCCAGCCAGGCCTTGGCTGCAAACTCCCCTGTCCAGGCTCCTCACTCCCCCTCCAGAAACCCACCTCTGAATATCAGGGGACACTGGTCAATCGAGATTCCACCCTTAAAACAAAAATGGCCAGAAGGAATTTCCCCTGGAATATGCTTTTGTCACAATTCTACACCCCTACAGGTTATACTCAGTTGGCTTACAATCCGGGTGATCTACAGTAAGTACACCCTCAAGATGGGAGAGCAGGAAGGCCTCGAGATGGCAAATGCATCGGGCTGAGCAGTGTCTTTTCTTTTCCTGTCTCACAGAGTATGGGTCATAGCTAAGGTGGTCTCAGCTGACGTTGTCTCCAGTCATCTAAGGAACTCAACCTACTGGTCAGTAAGGGCAGGCCGGGCCCTAACCCAGTTCTTCCTGGACCTGTCATTGCAATCTGACCCCACTGGGGGACTGAAACCACCATGTAAATATAACGAAGCCATAGGTGATTGGAGGACCCAGGCTGGACAGGAGAGCACATGCCTGTGCCTGCCGTTCTTGACCCGATAGCCGCGGAGGGGTGGGAATCCACGAAAGCGCTGTGTACCACCATCCGGGCCTCTGGCTCTTATCAACCTTCCTCCCCTGTCGATTTCACACCTGGGACAACCCATGCAGGAACAAGTCCCTTTGAGTCATTGTGAATCGAGAAACTGAGACACAGGAATCTCAAGACACAGCCAAAGTCATACTTTCCCATCAGGTTTGCAGCTACAGCTACAACTGTTAAGATCCGAGCTCTCTCTTTTTTTCTTCTGCTTTAGGGATTTCTAGAGACAACGAACAAGGCCAGCCTCTCACCCCGCAACGGACACTCCCAGCCTGTATTTTCTGTATTTTCTCATGCTTGTAAGTAAATAATCATGCTTGCAGAATATCAACCTCCGACAAAGCTGCTTGGAGACCTTGATAAAACAAGACAAAACAAGGCCATCTGACAATATTGCTCAGGACAGACAAAAACAAGGTCACAACGCAACCCACAAACCAAACACCGTCTCTCTTCCTAGGAAAATGACTATGACGTCTTGACTACAATCATAGAATTGCCAGTGCTAATAGTGTTCAGTAGAGATCAAACCCCGCCTCTTTTCCAGGCTCCCCCCACATCACCTCCCCAAACTCCAGATCCTAGGAAACGGCCTCTGAGTGTGTACACACTGGGTGTGTCACTTTCTGTCCGCAAGGAATAAAAAAGCTAGCGAGGTCAATGAGAAATGTGTTCCTGGAAATTCAACAGAAAGGAATGAACACCCACGTCCCAGGAATGAACAGCTCTCAAAACCCAGCATCAGCAATAAAGGTGATACTGTCTATGGAATGCCCAGGCTCTGGAAACACAGAAGTTGTTTTAATCCTAAAACAGAAACAAATTAAAATTGAAATAAAATAAAAGTAATAAAATTGAGATAAAATAAAATAAATAATATAATATACATTTAAATAAAATGAAATAATAAAAAGACCCTTTCTACCCATGCCATTAGTAACGAACATGAACCTCGGTGTTCAGGCAGATTTCCCCAGCCCTGGCTGACACAGAGACTGCTCTGGATCTCAGGGTTGAGAGCTGGAGCCACACGTTGGGTACAGAGATCACTTCAACGTAAAATCTTGACAAAATGTTTAAAAATATGCAGCCCCTGCAGGCTGATCCAGTTAAGCCTCCTACTCATGGTTCTGTTCAGGTCATGATCTCGGGGTCCCCACAGGGCCCAGTGAAAGGACCTCTTCAGATTCTCTCCCTTGCCCTTGCCCTTGGCCTATGCCCGCTGTTTGCAGGCTTGCTCTGGGGCTCCGTCTCGCTCTCTGCCTCAAGTAAATGAAGAAAATCTTTTAAACATGACAGAAGAATAAAAACAAAATAGCCACTGAGGATAAGTTAGGAAAGAAGCTAGCTAAGAGAGAACGTGTAGCACAGTATAGCTTAAGAAGGCCTGGGATTAGCTCCCAGCTGGGCTGAGAGCTCCAGCCCTCCCCATAAAAGAAGAGTGAGCTCTCTGATGACCCAACCAGAGGCAGGCACTGGTGCTCTCTGCCGTCTCTAGCCCCAAGCTGCCACGCTGGACTCCTGCTCCTTGTCTAAGTGCATCAGCTCAGCAGACACTGAGCTCAAAAATCAAATCAGGCAAACGACAGCCACGTGCTATCATAGAACCGGGAGCTTGAGTGGGCGGCAAGAGGACAGGCTGCAGAAGGAAACGCTATATTTGCTTCAGGGATCAGTCAGTCTCAAGAGCTCACCACCCCGCCCTATTGAACTGTATGGGGCCCCCACTGCATTCCTCAGGAATCGGGGCCAAAGGCCGAGCTCCCAGGGTTCATGGCGCCTGGCGCCGCCAAGGCATCCAGGACTCCGCGGGCTCTTGGGGTCTCCTTTCAGGCTCTCACTTCGCTCCCTCCCTCTTCCCACGACCCCGTGGGATGCTGGTCCCCACGCTGTCCCCCTGCTGAGCGGGACACCTGCATCCCATCTCTTGTGCCGCTGCAAACCGTCTTCCTCACACCTGGACCTACCACACACACCTTCGGGCGCTATCTGTCTTCTCCATTTGTTCTCTTACAATTTGGGCTCTGATTCCCAGCTTCTACCCTTCGCGTTATTCCACCAGGCTTTCGGTCGTTGTTCTTCTTCCTACTATTACAGCTTTCATTTTCTAGAGCTAGTTTTCCACGCCCCGCTCCCAGTGAGGCCTCAGAAGCCACAGGAGGCCCAAACCTTGGCGGCTGTCCACATCACTTCCGGCCTGGCCGCCGGCTGGCTATTGGCCAGGAGGGTGCGATGGGCAGGGCAAGCTGTGGGCCTGGAGGAGGGCTTGGAGAAGGGAAAAGGTAACAAGGGAGGGCTCCGCCTATTGCACCTGTCTGGTCGGTTGCTTGCATGCTTTACCAACTAGAAGCATTACTTTTATTAGTTATAGTGAAGGGTGGCAAAATTCTCATAACCTCGTATTTACCATTGCAAGTATTTTTCCCAGATTTTTTCAGGTATAATAAGCACATAAAACTACATATATTGAAAGTGTACAATCTGATGACTTATAGTACATATTCCTTATAAAATGATTACTGCAAGCAAATTAATGAGCACATCACCTCACAATCACCTGAAAATTTTTCTTTCTTCCCTTCCTTTTTTTTTTTTTTTTTTTTTTTTTTTTGGTAAGCAAGCTTAAGATCTATTTCCTTAGCAAGTTTCGAGAGCATAATACAGTATTATAACTACAGTCACCATGCTATACCTTAGACCCTCATAACTTATTCATCTTATAACTGAATGTTCTTCTCCTTACACCAATATCTCTCCATGTGCCCCACGTCCCAGCCACTGGTAACCATCATCCTACTATTTGTTTCTGTGAGTTGACTTCTTTATTTTTATTAAGTCCATGGATAGATGATAGCACTCAGTATTTGTCTTTCTCTTTCTGACTTTTTTCACTGAATATAATGTCCTGCAGTTACATCCATGTTGACACAAATAGCAGAATTTCCTTCTTTTCCATAACCAAATAACATTCACATTTTCTCTAACATTAAAGTATAATGCACATACAATCTTATATTAGTTTCAGGTGTACGGCACAGTTGTTTGACAATTACATACACTACTCAGTATTACACAGTAAGTGTAATCATCATCTCTCACTATACCGTGGTATTACAATATCATTGACTATATTCTTTTCGCTAGACTTTTCATGTCCATGACCCACATAATCTTCACCCATGCAACACTTAGGTTGTTTCAGTGTCTTGGCAACAGTGCACAATGCTGAAGTGAACATGGGGTGCAGATGTCTCTTTGAAATCCTGTTTCATTTCCTTTGGATATACACCCCAAACTGGGATTGCTGCATCACAGGGTAATTATAGTTTCATTCTTTTTTGAGAAAAAAAAAATGGCTGTATCAGTTTACCTTTCTACCAGTGCACAAGGGTTCCATGGTCCCCATAACCTTGCCAACACTGGTTTTCTTTTTTCTCTCCTATAGTAGCAATATTAACTGTGACATAATAATATTTCACTGTGGTTTTGACTTGCATTTCCATGATCCTGTGGAAAGATATCCATTCAGGTCCTTTATCCATTTTTAATATTTATTTTTTATTTTTTATTATTTTTAACATACAATGTACTATTAGTCCCAGAGATACAGGTCTCTGATCGCCAGGTTTACAGACTTCACAGCACTCACTATGGCACATGCCCTCCCCTATGTCCATCACCCAACCACCCTCTCCCTGCAACCCTCATCCCTGCAACCCTCAGTTTCTTTTGTGAGATTAAGAGTCTCTTATGGTTGGACTCCCTCCTGATCCCATCTTGTTTCATTCTTTCCTTCCCTACTCCCCAAACCCACCCACACTGCCTCTCAAGGACCTTCTATCAGGGAGATCATATAATAACTGTCGTTCGCTGACTGACTTATTTTGCTCAAAATAATACCGTCTAGTTCCATCCATGTCCTGGCAAATGGCAAGATTTCATTTCTTTTGATGGCTGCATAGTATTCCATGGTGCGGGTATGTGTATGTGTGTGTGTGTGTGTGTGTGTGTATACACAAATATACATACAAATACCAACTCTTCCTCTTCCATTCATCTGTTGATGGGCATCAAGGTTCTTTCCCAGTTTCACTATTGTGAGGACTGCTGCTATAAACATTCAGGTGCACATGCCCCTTGAGATCACGACATTTTTATCTTTAGGGTGAATACCCAGGAGTGTGATTGCTAGGTCACAGGGTAGCTCTATTTTCAACTTTTTGAAGAACCTCCATGCTGTTTTCCAGAGTGGCTGCACCAGATTGCATTCTCACCAAACCCGTGGGAGGGTGCCCCGTTCTCCACATCCTGGCCAGCATCCATCATTTCCTGACTTGTTTCTTTTTTAGCCATTCTGACTGGTGTGAGGTGGATCACATTCTGGCTTGGATTTGAGTTTCCCTGATGCTGAGTGACGTGGAGCCCTTAAGCATGTGCCTGATGGCCATCTGGATGTCCACTTTGAGAAAAGTCTGTTCACATCCTCTGCCCATTCCTTGATGGGATTATTTGTCCTTTGGCTGTTGAGTTTGATAAGTTCTTTCTAGATTATGGATACTAGCCCTTCATCGGATATATCGTTTGAAAGTATCTTCTCCCAGATTCTCACCCTGAATAGATTTCTTTCCCTGGCCAACCCCGCTGAAGGGAAATCATAACACCTAAAAGGAACACAGTTTCTCCTCTCTTCCCCAAGTTGTCTAGGGGGAGTTTTTAGGCACAGCGGATAGATCAGCAGGAATTCAAGTATTTCCTGACAAAGGGTACACCGGTTTCTCCCAGCATTGCTCTTTCATCAGGGCCAGATTTCTGACAGAGAGCTATGCATATTGTTAGAGGAAATAGCATGCTCCTTTCTTTCTACAACCCACCCACTTATGAGCATGCTTTCTTGTTGCTGGATCCCCATCCCCCCATTTCCCCTTCTTACCTACTGGAACAACATGCTTCCCCCAGAGACACACCCAGCTCAGAGGGACCGCTTAACCTGTGGGCTGGGGCGGGGGAGAGCCTACACCAAGAACACACATACCCAGAAAGGGACTGCATTCACAGTCAGCCATGATGTGGCTACGTACAGTCTGAAGACCGCCTAGAGCACCATGAGGATATAGTACCGCCCAATTAAGGCTTGTGGGCTTTGTACACCTTTTCTGATATGAACTTCTTACACATATGTTTAGATTCATGCCTGGCCTCAGACAAAATGGAAGAAAAACCATGTGAAGAGGAAAAGATATTACGGTGCTCAATTACACTGAGTTGTGTAATCGCAGTCTCCATTAACCCCTCCTACCCTTGGGCATAGCCCACGAAACTGTTCAGTAGCGTTTCCACATGGCCTCACATAGAGTCTAAGGATACAGTAACTTGAACTGTTACCCCAACGATACACTTTTTTCTCCCCATCCTCTACTGAATGCAAGGTCTTTTGAGTGCCCCTTCCCATTTTCAGAGAGAGACTGCCGTAAGGGAGGAGAGTAATGTGGTCTTCCAGGGAATATTCTCCTTCTTGGTCTACTTCTGTACTTAGTGTGCCACCTTTTGTTGGCCAGGGGACTTCTGACCACACACAGGAACCCCAACAAATGCCCAAAGTATAGGCCGTCTGGGTTGATCTTGGGAAGTGTCAGCCAACATTTAGAATTCTCTCAGGGCTCAGAATGGCTCTTGATCTGCAAGGACCCAGATCATTCCCCTATCCATTCCTGAGGGAGGAACTCCAGATTCCTGATCCAGCACCTTATGATTTCCAAGGCAACACGCAGACACACGCACAAGCACACACACAACCTCCACTATTTTCTTTTTACTCTTCTTTTTTTAAAAGATTTTATTTGTTTATGTGAGAGACAGAGATCACAAGTAGGCAGAGACGCAGGCAGAGAGAGAGAGAGAGAGAGGAGGAAGTAGGCTCCCTGCCGAGCACAGAGCCTGATGTGGTACTCGATCCCAGGACCCGGACATCATGACCTGAGCCAAAGGCAGAGGCTTAACCCACTGAGCCACCCAGATGCCCATCCACTATTTTCCTGTTGGCAAAAACGTTTAGAAATCTGGGACAGGCAGCTGATTTAGATTCAAGCAAGCATGGGAGAAACAGCGAGAGGGCAAGTCTTGGAACAGCACTGAGCTCCCCACCCAGAAGAGCTCCACAGCCTCAGCCTGGGATGCTGGTGGCAGGGAGAGGCATGTCCTTGGAATGCTGACAAGGAGCAGGAGGATGGGGGGGATGAGTTGGCAACATGGAGTGTGGAAGGCAAGAGAGAAGAGAAGTTGGGAAAGTGAGAGGGAGAGATGGCCTCTGGCCTCTTGCTTGGGGCAGCTCCAAAGCCCTGAGCATTCTGTACAGGGGCCTCTGGGGACACTGCGTTCCTTCCAGTAGGAGTCGGTGTGCAAAGAGCAAGGGCTCCCGCTACTCTTTCTATCCCTATGAGTGCTGATCCAAGACTCCAGGCCTGAGGGGACCTCGCATCTGTCGCTGCTCTTCCCTGCGGGCAAAATGCAGGCGTGTCCCCAGGCAGAGGGACAGAATTCTAGACTCGGCCAGAAAATCTTTCAAAATGGAAAGTGAGAAAAAAGACTTGTGGGAAGGAAGGAACAAAACCACAGTTGACCTTTTACACCGCAGGCTGGAACCGCAAGTACAGGTGCACGTACAGGTGCATTTTTTTTCAACTAAGCATACTACTCTAAAAATGTGTTCTCTTCCTTATGATTGTCCTTATAACATTTCTTTCCTCTTGCTTACTTTGTTTGATGGATACAGTCTAGAGTCCACAGACTTGCACAAGAGCACGTAATCATCTCCTTACGTCTTCAGTAAGGTAGTAAGAGGTGACTCTTACTACCTCAGTCATGGCATGTCAAAACTTAAACACAGAGCTTTTCTCTTTGAGGGTCAGCACCCTTAACCCTGCAATTCTTCAAGGGTCAACCTGCATCTCTACTTACAAAGGACATGCTTAAATACAGAAAATTTTCAAAGCATCCACACACAAGCATATTAGAGTCCATACACACATTCCATAAGGTTGTAGGGTAGCAGCTATACAAAAACCACTTGTGTTTCTATGCACAACCACGGAACAAACTGAGCAGGAAATTAAGAAAGCAATGCCACTTACAGTAGCACCAAAAACAGTAAAATATTCAGGCATCAGTTCATTGTAGGAGAAGTAAGACTTGTTTGCTGAAAAGTATAAAACACTGCTGTAGGCGAGTAAAGACCTCATGGGAAAAGCCCCTGTGTGCATGTATGGATGATTTACTGTAGTTCCTACTGCAATACTACAGAGAGACCTACAGAGTCAATACGGTCCTATCAATAGTCTTACTCTGCATCTTCTAATGCTGTCAATCGCTTGCAGTACACTGCCTTTCACACATCGTCGTTTTCCTCTCTTAAAGATACATAGGGCCTTGTTCATATTTTCCATTGATCTATTTTTCATTTTCAAGTGATGGAAAACTATTAAAATAAATGGTTTCATCTCCAGATCTGGTGGTTCTCACATCTGTGCGCGCTCTGCCTTATTTTCAGGTGACAGATCTGTCTGCTGATTAGGAGTCATTTCTCCTGTGAGAGCACCAGACCCTGTTCCCTCTGCTGCTTTCCAAGAAGTGCCCCTGAGTTGCAGACCCTACCTGTGGAAATTGTACCAAACAAGATACTGAGTTACGAAAGATGAGGTTTGGGATTTAGTAAGAGCTGAGGGGGTGCCTGTGCGGCTCAGTCAGTTAAGCGTCTGGCCTCAGCTGACATCATGACCCCTGGGTCCTGGGATCGAGCCCTGCATTGTGCTCCCTGCTCAGCATGGAGCCTGCTTCTCCCTCTCCCTTGCTGCTCCCCTCCTTCAATTCTCTCTCTCTCTGTCACTGTCAACTACTTAAATCAAAACTTAAAGAAGAGATTGAGAGCTCTTATGCTCCTGAACCTCCAGGGAATTGATGGCAAGGTCCACAAAGGAGCAGGCCAATATGCCTTGGGGCTTTTCGAGTTGCAAAGAGGCACATGCAAAGGCATGATACATGGTTTTGGAAGCTACCTCAGCAACAGATTTGGCCATCACGGCCCCAAAATCCATGATCCACCAGTCACTCTGTGCACACATTATCCTGCTTTAACTGTGGCCGATGCAAATTACTGCAAGAACTTCAGAGCATTCCATAAGAACACATCCAACAAATATGGGAATGACATAAAGGGGTGTATTCCTAAACCGGTCCCCCAAATCATAAATCATACGCAATATCAAGTTTACTCACATTTTCAAGGGTCAAATTCTGAGGTACCAGCAAAGCACCTGAGATCCCGGCAACACTAACTGCAGGAACCTGCTTCCCACAGGATGACACGCTCTGACCCAGACAAGAATGTATTATCTCTGAGTTTTCTTCTTTTAACTTTTGTTTATGTATTTGACAGAAAAAGACACACAGCGAGAGAGGGAACACAAGCAGGAGGCATGGCAGAAGGAGAAGCAGGCATTCCACTAAGCAGGGAGGCTGATGTGGGGCTCGATCCCAGGACCCTGAGATCCTGACCTGAACCAAAAGCAGACACTTAACCACTGAGCCACCCAGGTGCACACCATGGAGCTCTTTGGGGGTGATTTCCCATGGCCATGCTTGCACAGCTGATGTGACCACTTCTAGGAAATGCGGCCGTATTAATCAATGGATTCTAAATTTGGTTCCTTAAATAGTTCTACACACATCAGATACACCCTCTTGAGCGCATGCCAGAGAGGGGCCTTCCCAGGGCTCACTAGCTTCCGGGTTGTCCGAACAGGATCTTCACTAGATGTTCACAAGGAAAACTGACCTGGGTACTTCCTCTTTCTTCTTTCTCTCTTTCTTTCTCTTTCTCTCTCTCTCTCTTTCTGTCCTTTTCTTTCTGTTTCTCCCTTCCACCATACTTCCCCTCTCCCTTCCTCTTTCCTTCCATTCTTACCTTTTCATTTTCTCTCTTCCTCCCTCTCTCCCTTCTCTTTCTCCCTTTCTTTTTTTCCTTTCATCCTCCCTTCCCTCCTTCCTTCCTTCTTCCTTTCCTTCTCTTACTCTTTCTTTCTATCTGCCTTCTTTCTCCCTCTCCCAATGCCCAGCAACCTTCTTATACACAATAAGCAAAGAAAGAAAGAGAAAAAGAAAGAAAGAAAGAAAGGAGGAAAGAAGATCTTAAAAAAGAAGACATAAAAATCAACACCAACATTTGACATGAAACTAATACATGCTGCATGTTAAGTGCAGCAAATTTTTTTTTAATTATTTCAAGTGATACCTGGGAGGCTCATTTGTTTAAGTTCAATCTCTGGCTCAGGTCAGGATCCCAGGGTCCTCGGATAGGTCCCATGTCGAGCTCCCTGCTCAGTGGTGACTCTGCTTGTCCTTCTCACCCACCCTCCCCCTGGCCACCACTCCTGCTCTCTCAAGCACTCTCTCTCAAATAAGGAAATTACATGCTTTTTAAAAACACTGGGTGAGCCTGGCGGTGGGTATTATGGAGGCTACGTATTGCATGAAGCACCGGGTGTGGTACATAAACAATGAATTTTGGAACACTGAAAGGAAATGAAAAAATAAATAAAAACTTCTAAACAAAACCAACCACAATGCAATTGTCCTCTCTGGAATCAACCAGCTTAGGGGCCTACTTTCCTGTTCCTGTTGCCTAGACCACCCTCCATTTCTCTACCTGACCTACATCCTTCCGCAGGAATGGAGACAGCTCTGAGGTACTGCTGACCTTGGAGGTGGGGCCAGAGAGAAGTCTACACATGGTACAATGGGCTGCCTTTGGAGTCAGCCATAACGTAGCTACAGGCACTTAGAAATGGACCCGATGTACCATTAGGTATGAGCACTGTGACATTCGGGGGTACAGATTTTACGTATGGTATTGACATCATCTTCGTTGCACAAATATGTGTAGACTCAAGCAGGAGACCATGGGATCAGAAGATTGAAAGAAAACCATGTCAATGGAAAGATACTAAGTTACCAAAGTTACTCTGATGTGTAGAGCTGTTTTCTGTGTTAGCCCTTATCTCCACCACAGAAGTCAGAAAATGTTCAACAGGGTTTCCACTTGCCTTCAGATTCAAACTGAGAATACAGTAATTTAAACTGTGAACCCAAACCTTCCATTTTTTTTTTTCCAAACCTGTGTTGAATACCAGGGATTTCAATTGCCCTTTCCCATTTCCAGTGAGACTGCAGTGAGGGCAGACAATAATGTGGTGCATCCAGGGAACATTCTGTTTCTTGGTCTCCTTCTGTTCTTAGTGTGCCAACTTTATTCAGCCAGTGCACTTCTGAGTGCACATGGAAAACCCAGCAAATACTAAAATGGTAGGGTCTCTGGGTTTCTCTTGGGAAATACAGACCAATAATTAGGATTCCCCACAGGCTCAGAATGGCTCTTGAACTGCAAGGACCAAGCTTCCCCATTCTTTCTTTCTTTCTTTCTTTCTTTCTTTCTTTCTTTCTTTCTTTCTTTCTTTCTTTCTTTGTTCTTTCTTTCTGTCTGTCTGACTGTCTTTCTTCCTTCCTTCCTTCCTTCCTGTCTTTATTTTTTAAAAGGTTTTATTTACTTTTTTGGCAGACAGATAGCACAAGTAAGCAGAGTGTCAGGCCGAGGGAGAGAGAGAGAAGCAGGCTCTCTGCCAAGGAAGGTCTCCATGTGAGGCTTGATCCCAGGATCCTGCAATCATGACCTGAGCTAAAGGCAGCCGCTTTAGTAACTGAGCCTCCCATCATCCTGACCACATCCTTTCCTTCCTGGGAGGGGAGGGGGGCACGGGGGTATTTCTGGATTCCTGATGCACGCACCTATTTATTTCTTTTATTTTTTTTGTGTGTGTTTTGATTTTTCTGTGTGTGTCTTTGTTTTTGTTTTTTAGCTAGTCTCCATCACCAACGTGAGGTCTCTGAGGTGAAGAGTTGAGCCCGCCATGTGTCCTTTCATACACATTTGATATCCAGGCACATATCATGATTTTCATGTTGGCAAAAATAGATCAAACTCTGGGAATTGCCTTCCATCTGCCCTACTTCCTCTGGGCATGTTTCCTGAGTTGCTGGTGTGTGGGAGTCCTATTTCCCACCCCACTGAAGGAAGACCCTATAGTAAACCATACCACATCCCCGGGGTTCTCTTTTATCCTTTCCATGTAATCCTCTCTGGCTCTCAGTGTGTCTGTGCTCCTAAAGACACCTCTGACTAGGACGCCCCGGGCTCCTGGAGCTACTTTGTACCCAGTTACCCAGTCTGAGAGAATGGGGTGTAAGTGCCGAATATGACCACTAGGACCACCTAACTCTCCTCCCCAAAGGCACTCAGATGCCCATGAAGAGGTACAGGAGGGTGACATCCCCTTTCCTGGCCTGGGTGAGACTAACTCAGGACCACAAGCTACCTCACGGTTCTCTTGCCCCTGTCAGGACAAACTTCCCCTACAGTGGTTGTTGAAAACCACCCCTTTCGCAGCCATGAACTCAAAATGGCCACAGACTTAAGGAGAAGAGCCATAGCAATCATTCAAGATGATTACGCAACAGAAAATGGTCAGGACTTTGCATTTAGTGAAGAGTTCTGTCACTGGAGCAAGAGTAAAATATGTAACAAGAAAACTTAAGATGAACAACCTTGCTGCATCCAACATTACCACTGAGAAAAGGAACAGAGAAGACACTGATAAAGAGACAATATTTGCAGATAAATACCCAATGAGGACTCCCATACGCAAGACATAAGGGTACTCTGAACTCACTGAATGGGCAGAAGGAACACGCTGCTAATACAAAGCGAGCATAAGACTCGGATACACATGTTCCCAAAGAAGACACATGCACGGTTCATAAGCCCATAAAACGGTCATCAATGTGACTAGTCTGCAGGGCAATGTTTGCCAAACCAGGGACCATTTTGCACGAATGAGTGTGATTCTGTACAAAAGACAATGCCAGATGTTGCTGAGAAGCATTTCTATTCCTTTTTTCTTCTTTTTTTTTTTTAAGATTTTATTTATTTATGGAGCAGAGTGAGAGAGCACAAACAGGGTAGAAGCACTGGGAAAGGGAAGAGCAAGCTCCCTGCTGAACAAGGAGCCCAATGCAGGGCTGGTTCCCAGACCCTGGAATCATGTCCTGAGCCAAAGGCAGACACTTCACCAACTGAGTCACCCAGGAGGCCCTGGCCATTGTTTTCTTAGATATGATACCAAAATTCTCACTAATGAAAGAACAAATTGGTCAACTGGACTGTATCACAATTTAAAACATTGGTGTTTCAGAAGACATTGGTGAGAGAACCCAAGCCATGTCACACATAGAGAGAAACTAGGTGTAATTTCCATACCTGCTGAAGGTCTCCTAAGAGAACACTGAATGAACGCTCAAAAGTCTGAGTGAAAAAAGTCAAGCAAAGAGAGTCAATTATCATATGGTTTTTCACTTATTTGTGGAGCATAACAAAAAGCATGGAGGACATGGGGAGTTAGAGAGGAGAAGGGAGTTGGGGTAAATTGGAAGGGAAGGTGAATCATGAGAGACTACGGACTCTAAAAAACAATCTGAGGGGTTTAAAGGGGCAGGGGGCGTGGGAGGTCGGGGTACAAGATGGTGGGTATTATAGAGGGCACGGATAGCATGGAGCACTGGGTGTGGTGAAAAAATAATGAATACGGTTATGCTGAAAATAAATTAATTAATTTTTTTTAAAAAAGAAAGTCAATAGGAAGAAGACAAACAATCCAATTTTAAACGGGTCAAAGAAAAGGGCCTGGGTGCCTCAGTTGGTGAAGTGGCTGCCTCTGGCTCAGGTCACCATCTCAGGGTCGTGGGGTCTAACCCCCGACCCCTCCATCACTCTTCCCGCTGAGCAGGGTGTGTGCTTCTCCTCTCCCTCTGGCCTCCTCACCCTACCCAACAGCCCTGCTCTTGCTCCCCTTCCCTCTCTTGCAAATAAAGAAATAAAACCTTTCAAAAAGGACATACAATAAAATGGATTCAAAGATTTGTAAAAACACTTTAGCAAAGAATACACATGGAAGAAATGGAAGAATAGCGCACGACCTACATCATTAGTTATTAGGAAAATGGAAATTTAAACCACTATCTGTCAATGAAAATGGCAAAAATGAATGGAATCTCCATTATGAGCCATAGCAAGGAGTCATAGCAAGGAGCAAAGTCACCTCCTTGCTATGATTTCTCATACACTGCTCATGGGAATTTTAAATTCTACATCCACTGCAGAAATAGTTTGGAAATTCTTATTTTTTTGTATCTTTGATTGACTAAAGACTGAGCGACTAAAAGTGAGTGGAGGGAGGGGCAGAGAGAGAGGGAGAGGCACAGAAGCTCAAGTAGACTCCCACTGACCATAGAGCCCTACCTGGGGCTCTGTCTCGCCACCAATGAGATCATGACTTGAGCCAGAATCCATGTCAGATGCTTAACTCACTCAGTCACCCAGGCACCCTAACAGTCCAGAAATTCTTCAAAATATTAAACCTATACCTACCATAGACCACCCCCATTCCACTCAAATGAAAAAAGAAACGGTACATTCCCCAAAAGCTACTGACTATTTCTAATTGTCATTCATCTCCATCCACAGAGGAATGACCACCACAAATTGTGACATATCCAGCTCATGGAATACTATGCGGTTTCGCAGAGTAATCTCGTCGCTTACATAACACTATGGGAAGACATGTTCTTTTGCTCTGATAATACCTCAGAGCCAGAAAACATCAAAACAAAATAATTTACATAGCATACGATGGTGTTAAGAGAAAACCTTGGAAATTGCAAATAATTCTACTGTAACAGAAAGCCAATCAATGCTTTCCTGACGTGCAAATGGGAGGGAGGAAATGCTAGAAGGACAAGGAAACTTGTGGGGGCGATAGATGCCTCCACTACCAAGGTGATGCATATATATGCTCAAACTTAATAGACGTAGGACTTTAATTACATACACTTTACTGCATGGAAATTATATCTCAGCGTCCCTGTAGAAACACTTTAAAATACAAAAACAACCTTTCATACCCTGAAACTCAATAAGTGGTTTTGATATTTCCCCCCAAAATCAACCATATGATTTGCAAGCTCAAAAGAGGCAATGCATCATTTCTGGGGATACGAAAATTAATTTATTTATCTTCATCTCAACCTCAAGAGAATATAAATGGAAGGCCCAGTATAGAAGCATGTTTCTCTCTGACAAAGGACTTTTTTCCAGAATTGGGTATCATCTAGTCTGAGAAGATCATCAAAAGAATAAAAGAAATGGCCAAAAGACTCGAAATGAAACTTCACAAAACAAGACGTACCACTGGTTCTAATACTAGCCCACGAAGAGACACAACTCTTTAGCCGTGAGGGAAAGAAATCAGTATACAACGAGATACCATAGCATATGGTAATTGCTTCATAAGCATAGGAAAACCCAATGGGATACCGGCTACACTGGTTTCTTTTTTCTTTTCTTTTCTTTTTCTTTTTTTCTTTTTTTTTTTTTTTAAGCAGGACCCAACATGGGGTTCCAGTCCTGAAATCCAGACTTGAACAGGGATTAAGACTTGCATGCTGATCTGTCTGAGCCAAACAGGTGCCTCCAGAAAAGGTTTCGAATGCTCGCTCCTCACTTCACTACAGCTGTGACCTGGGACCTGTGACAAAGATCTTGGGAAGCTTGGTGTTCTTTGCATTTTTTTTTTCTCATCAGGAAACGATACCATCTGAGTTACAAGATAGTTCCTAATATTAAGTATGATCACCTGATACTGTACAGGAACTATACTTTTTGCATAGAAGATAGTTGACCTGGAATTCTCCTTGACACGTTTTCAAAAGCACAGACAGACCACTGACAAAGAACAGACAGGCTGTTTGGAAATAAATATCCTTTCCCCTTTTCCAGAAAGAAATCATGTACACATTAAAGAAAAAAAAAAAAAAAAAAGGAGAGGAACCAACTTGCATGGAACAACGTTCCCAAAACCCTGAAGCAGGTCTACTTTCCATTCCAGTAGACCCGAGATGAAAGTCTTGACGAGGTCCAATCCTGGCAGTCTTCTCCGTGTGGAGGCCACTGAGAAAGTCCACTCTGGCCCTACACGATCTGGACTAGCACACAAGTGTTCCTCAGAAAGATCAACAACGACTCAGCTCGAAACGGCCTGAGCAATTTGTACAAATGTGCTTGAGTTTAAGACCAGCTCCACTGCAGAACCAGGATTCACCCCTGAATCTAAGCCAGGATGTTCACAGATATCATTTCCAAAATCTCTGTTACAGGCCTTGGCACGCTCCACAGGTGGGAAAACAGGCGCAAGACTATCCATTGAGAGAAATATCAATCAACACTCAACAGGCATTACTAAATAATGTCCAGCAACTACTAAAAGGCAGGCAAGCTCTCTTTCAAAAGCCATGTTTTGAGGAACACAGACTTCTACATCTTCATGATTTGGGGTTGGAAGCTGGTTGCAAAACCACACCAGCAACCCAAAAATAAACAGATAAACTAGAATTCATCATCTTAAAAGCTTTTTGGTTCAAGGGTCACTATCGAGGAAGTGAAGTGAAAAGTGGGGTCTGCTATCTACAATGCATGTAAAGAACCCTCCTATAACTAAGCAGTTGGTAAAAAGACAGCCAATATAGGAATGGGGAACGGAGCTTGAGTAGACTTTCTCAAAAGGACAATACCATTGCAACAATGAACACAGGAAAAGATGCTCAATTTCATTAGTCCCTAGGGAAATACACATCTAAAGCACAGTGAGAAACCACGTCAGCCCCACTACCATGACTTCAAGCAAAGAGACAATCAATACATGTGTCGGGAAGCTTGTAGAGAAATGGAATTCTTACATATTCCTGGTGGGAATGTAAAAGGGTGTCCCTGTTCTGCTTTGGAAAAGAGGCTGGCAGTTGCTCAAAAAGTTAAACACGGGGTCCCGTATGACGCAGCAATCCCACTCTTAGGTAAATAGCTAAGGAAACGGGAATGAAATGTGCACCTAATGGGAAAACAAGTCTACCTAACACAGACTTGCAGTAAGAAGAATACTGACAGACTTGGGACAGGAAACCGTTTTCTTCCCTTTCTTTTCCTCCTTTTGTAAGACTTTATCTATTTATGTATTGGAGGGGAGCGGAGCGTGCCACAGACAGTGAGAAAGAGCACGAGAGGGGAGAAGGCCAGAGGGAGAAGCGGACTCCCCATGGAGCTGGGAGCCTGATGCCTCACTTGGTCCCGGGCCTCTGGGATCACCACCAGAGCCAAAGGCAGTCGCTTAACCAGATGAGCCCCCAGGGGCCCCAGAAACAGTTTGCAAGATTCATTGCATACACTAAGTCTGGGTTCTGTTTGCTGTTTTCCTGGGGGCTTTTTATTTTCATCTGTCTGGGGCTCTTTCATCGTTGTTTTCTGCTTTCTTTTGTTTAGTTTTTGCTGTAAAAAAAAGCTTTATTTACTACATACATGCTAAGAAAGTATTGTAAATGGAGGAAGGCCGAATACTTTGAAAACCTTTTCAAATACAAAGCAACTAAAGATGGCTAAACTGCTAGCATGTTTCTCTTGTATTTTAATGGCTAGAGAAAAAAACCTAGAGAAGACCTGGAGAAGAACATCCAGATAGGCTTTGACTTCAGACATTTCCCTCACTAGAAAAGCCTTAAGATCTGTTGAACCGCTGTTGAGAAGTGGGATGAGTTCAGGAGAGCCCCTAAGAACACCTGTTGCGAAGGGCGCCTGAGTAGTTCCTTTGGTTGAGCATCTGACTCTTGGTTTAGGATCGGGTCAAGGTCTCACGGGTTCTGACACCGAGCCCCTTATCACATACTCTCCCTCTACCCATGCCCCCCTTCTCTCTCCAAGAATTAAAGAGAAAGAAAAAGAACAAAGAAAACTCCGTGGGACGCTATTTCTGCCTGACGTTATTCTACACACATAAGGGAACGAATAATGAGCACTATGCTGAGACACTGTTTTGGAAAGAGAGGGAAACTGTGGAATCAGCACAAGGGTAGACAACGACTGACAGTGACCACTGAGGGGTGGGCCCCATCAGCGGTCACCTTCACGGGAGACCAGGCAGCCTTGTGTATCAGCATGGCCCCTCGGCAACTGGAAGGCAGGGGCTCCCCAGGTTCCACTGACACCCTGGACATTCTATTCAGTTAGTGCTGGTGCAGACCAGTAGCTGGCATTCTGGGTGCTCCCTCGGTCATTCCGGTTGGAGTCGGAGATACGAGCAGTGCCTTTGGCTCCCACCTCTGGCATCTTGAACCTTGGTTGTCTCTCAAGTACTGTGGGCTGTTGCTCCAATTGTTCCCAACAGTAAGTAAAGGATTCCTGTAACCTCACCCCTCAGTCCTGATTAAACCTACTTGATGTCACTGGTTTTTAACCCACCGTGAGTCTGGGTTTCTGCTTTTTGGTCCCCAGTTCTATCTCTACTGCCACGGGTCGCCATGGCAGCCCATCCTGGCCCTCTGTCCGAGGCAGGGGCAGAAAGCAGCCTCCAGGAAGTCAACTGGCAGCTTCGGTCACAGCTGGAAAAATCCACCCAGGACTTCCTAGACCTCAAGGAAAAATTCCTTGTATCCGAAGCGACGGCCTACTCCCTGGCCAACCAACTGCGGAAATACAGTAAGTCCTGCCAAGTCTTGGTCCCCAAAGCCATAGCTCTGTGTTCTCCTTCTGAGAAATGCAAAGCCTCTCCAGATGCTCTCTCCCCCATTTCCAGTGACAACACAAATTTCATTCTGACCACAGTCCGTGAAAGGTGAAGTGGGAATTTGCCCTCTGTTAGCTGAGGATGGGAAAACCAAAGACAAGTATGTTAGCATCCTCCCCATGTTAGCAGTGACCTATAGGGTGGCTTAGAGTTTCCATCCCAGTTCTTGACTCCTGGGGCAGACCCAGAGATGACTGGTCTTGTGAGGACCCTGTCTGTCCTGTAGCAGTCCTTCATCTCAGTTGCCGTAGGACTAAGGAACTCCATCGGGTCTCGGCTCTCGGGTGTCCCACCGGCAAAGCACCGAGCTGGCTGCACTGAGGAAATATGCTGATGGTCAAGGCGGCACCGGGGTCGTGGGGAGGAGGGAGGACTACAGCGGGTGACACTACGTGCTGTCAAGGAGAAGGAAGTGGGGCCTGCCTTCCCCGAAACTGCGGTATCCATGAGGGACGCCATCCACACAGGGACTCCCCAGGTGAGAGGGAACCCGTGCTTATGCTTTTCCCTTCCAAGCCCACGCAGGACATCTGAAGCCCGGTGGTAAGGCTGGCAGCATTTGGGGGAACATAAGACAATCTGTGCGACCTCCTCTCTCTACCCCTGAGCTGGAGAACCTTCAGTGACGCGCCAAAGTCAGCAGGCCCAGGCCGAGGCCACCAGATGCTTGGCCAAGTGAGAATGAGGGTGAGAGGGGGACACCAGCCCCAGACACCGCCCAAGCCACTGGGTGCGCTAGGCCCTCTCCCACAGGCAGGCTGAATTGGGGAGCTCAGCTGCCTGTTCATGAGGACGGGGCTTCAGAGACAGAAGGAACCCAGAGATCGGGGCACGCGCACAACCCAATGACGGGAAGGAGTCCTGAGGCTGAATTTTTGCCATTTGCTCACACTTTGCCTTCCATACAGAAGGGAATTGAAAACAACTGAGGCGGCAAAAAGAATGAATTGAAACCTGCTCTTTAGGAAAGTGAAGAGATGATGACCTTTCATGGAAGGACAAGCCAAGTTTTGTCTACAACTTTCCTGATAAACCTAACTGATAACCTAACTGAGGGAAGCCAGTTGTGAAGATGATGAAAACAGTTACCACCCAAGGGCTTGGGGTGGAGGTAACTCAGCAGAAAGATGAAGAGCATGGGCTCTGGGTCAGTCCGCCTGGACTCAAATCCCTGCTGCCTAATCTTCCTCTGCCTCAGTTTCCCTGTCTCTTAGACTACTACCGTCCTGCGGTCTACTTCTCTCAGTCACAATGAATACTGAGGAAATTCTCGTACAGCACTCATAGCAAAGCCTGGAAGCATGTAAACTCTGTTCATAATTCTACTGCTTCTACTTCCATAAATGTGATTAGGATTTGGCCATGTTCCTTTCACGTCTCTCTGGGTTCCTGCCTTCTAGTGTACACTGGTGTATCTGGCTGACGCTTTACCATTGAGACACTTGTGCAGTATAGAAATCCCAGCTCAGGGGATGCCCGTTGGTCCTGGCATCCTGGGGGCTTTACTTAAGGTCCCTCCTTAGTGTTCAATGAAGAGGCAGCGAGGCTTGCTAGTGTGGCCAAGATTGCGGCTTTTCGGGGGATACGAATTCTGACTCTGCCAAATACCAGTTAATCATGGAGTGGAGCTCCTCTCTCTATCTCGGGACTGCTCTTTCCTGGCCTCAAAAACGGGGAGCGATCCAGTGTCTAGCAGTTGGGACACTCCGCAATGAGGCGTGGAGCTCCCAGCACACGGCCCGGTTGCCAGGTTCTATTTGTCCTAGGGTGCAGCCTGCCTCCTCCCTTGAAAGCAGCGGGCATAGCAGCATGTCCAGCTTTCCACTGAGGCAGGCATCTCTGTTTCTCAGAGCGTGAAAAGTCGAGCGACCTCATCAAATCCGTGCTGGGGGAGAAGGTGCTGTGTGAGAAAGGCAAGCGGGCAGACACGTTGCCTGAGAAGCTCAGGTAAGGAGGGCCCTGTGTGGGAGGCTGGAGGGATGCCGTGGGCCCCTCTGACTGGTGGCAGCAACAAGTCTGGGCCCAGAGAAGGGCAGAAACCGTCATGGCAGGCACATTATACAGACATATCTAAGACGATTTAGACCACAGTGATTGGTAAACGATGGACTCCAGTGACTCAGAGCCTCATTCTCTCTTTTTTTTCAAAAAGGAATTCAATCTGAGGGGATTGAAGTGGCGAAGGGGTGGGAGGTTGCGGTACCAGGTGGTGGGTATTAAAGAGGGCACGGATTGCATGGAGCACTGGGTGTGGTGAAAAAATAATGAAGACTGTTAGGCTAAAGAATAAATTAAAAATTAAAAACTTTTTAAAAAAGGATATCAACATCACCAAATTCAAGGGTCAAGGGACCATTTGTGACCTTTGGCACAGCGAGCACATGAACAATCTTACGAGACCAACACTTGCTTTACCTTTCACATGGTCAGCCCTGGCTGACGACAGCCTGCCATCCTCTCTTCCCACAAATGCTGTCTTTTGGACGCTGCCATTCTCCTGGCACACCAGTTAACACCAGCCAAACTGTCCACGCTTCTGGGTCTGGCACTGTGTCCATTCACGGCACGCTGCCCCCTAGGGAGTTTTCCAGGGAAATGCGTGTGCCCCAAGTGAGCAGCTGAAGGGGCATGTCTCTGAAGCGAGCTCTGGAGGTCAGGAGGAAAGATACACGGGATGTCCAGGGCATGAACAGGAGCACACTCTGATCCAGAGGAAGGCTGGATTAACCTTCTACTTTCTCTGCCACAGACACGTCACCACACAGGCCAGAATCCAGCTTTGAGGGCTCATTGGGAAATTCTGCTAGAAATCTCTATGAAAGCTCTTATCTATTGTTCACACCTTTGCATTTTAGAACATTCTCTGTGTTCTCCCAACTTAGGGTATGTCATCTGCTGATGCAAGATCAGGCGAAAGAACTGACCCGCTTATATAAGAAGCTGCGGGAAGGGGAAGAGGTTTCCCAGCTGCTCGTTCAGCACCTGGAAGCCCTCCTCATCCATGATGGCGCTGAGCATCCCCAAGGGCAGGGCTTGCGAGGGCAACTGGCTGAGGGACGCAGGCTGGCCAAGTGCCTTGCCCGAAAGCTCAGCCCAGGTGAGATGGCCACAGACCCCTGACTGCACTGTGCTGCTCCGAGTCCCTGGGCTGCCAAGAGACGCCCCGCCTGCCCTCACACTCTTGGCAGCGGCTGTCCTGGGTTCCCCATCGCACGTGGGGCCCTGAGAGGACCAGGACTGGGAGGTGGTAGCAGAGAGGAGCAATGCTCGGGGGGGCACGTCGCCCTGGTCCACCTGTCTGCTGCCTCCCTGAGGGGACACAGCCTTTCAGGTAGGAGGAAGCATCGGCCAGTGTTTGAGCCCGGAAAGGGGAATGTGACAGGAGGGATCCTTGTTAGCGTGCAAGGATCCCTGCAGAAGTGGGAGCTTCCCAGACTCAGCCCGGTCTGTATTAAGCCTAGGGGAGAGAGTGAGTTTTCCTTTCTCCATAGCTGTTCCCTCATCTGGTATGTACTTCAAACAAACTTGTTGCCACTGTAGTCACCAGATGGGAAAATTACTGAACGCACTTCACACCTAAAAGAAAGGCCCTGACAGTGTGGAGTTGGATGAGGTACTGGATGCAGTAGGACTTGGAGGTGGGAACCCAGTTGAGACCGGAACACTTTTCATAGACAGAGTCCCCTTGAAGACACCAAAGCCCACATGGCTATCCATGAAATCCCCGGTGGAGGGATGGGGCACAGGGGGTGGTCCTGTCATGAAGACAAGGAAGAGGCTCCGTGTGACAGCCGTGAATGCACAGAGTCTGTGCGTGCGGTGGGACTGGGGGCATGCTGCACGACACGATTTGCCGAAGTCAAGATTGACCCTGGACGAGCATCCCCTGATATGGACAACAAGAGACCGTAGAAATAGTTGCCCAGGTTCAGTGGTGCTGATCCTCCAAATCAGAGACACCTTTCTGATGGATCAGAAACCCAGGTCACAGCAATTCCTAATGACACTGCCCTCAACTCAGAAGACTCTCTAGTTGTGCAAAGTCACTTCTGTCTCTCGGGCCATTGGAGCCGCAGGGCTTAGAGCAGTGATGTGGGAAATAGCTGAAGGGACAATTCTGGATTTCTTTACAGAAAATTACGACCACGAGGGGGACGACGACGACAGCGATGACGAAGAAGAAGAAGCAGGAGAAGAAGAAACAACACTGAGTATCGTACAGTGTATGTTTCTCTGAAGCAAGGCAGGATCCTGAAACTTCCCTACCCCATACACAGCCCGTTTCTTTGCAGCTTGGAAGATTATTCTGGTTTGATGCTGGATAGATTTCATTCATTCCTTTAATCTCAATGGCTGATTCCGTTAAACCACTGACCTACAGCATTTCAGGTGGAAAAAGCCTAAATACCGCAACAACCCTCTAGGAAGCAGCCAGGGACTGCTTCCCCCACAATCTCAGGGAAGAAGAATCAGTTTGTTGTTTGCACAGACTCAAGACAGGATGCTGTGAGGATGGCCTGGCACGTCAGGGACATTTGTCGAATGACTCAAGAGAGCAATCCCAGTGACAGGGCCCTACCTAAGCTCTGTGGGATGATTTGTCTCACACTTGCCTGTAATTACGCTGCTTGTCGCTCTGCCCTGAGCTACATGGGACATAGGAGTGGGCATCTGTGAAGGGGAATCTTCTAACTGTAACTCCTCTCTGTTTATTTGCAGACAACCAAATGGATCAGGAGGGGCTGAAAGGCCAGGACTCCGTTGCCCCTAGGTAATTCTGAATACTTAGGGGCTATGAATTCCAAAGTGGCAACCAGGGAAAAGCAGAAAGTGCTCGATAGAGAGAGCTCTCTTACCCATTGGGTCAATGAGAAATGATCCGTTTTCACCACGTTTTCGGTCTTCATTGTGTTACTTGGATTGCTCCCAGTTTCTGAAGGACTTCTCTAGTTGAGGAACCCGAAGTCAGAACTAATACGTCAGAGGGTTCACTGTCCTCACTCATTCTCCACTTTGTGCTCTAGACAGACCTGCATGTCTACTTTCTGCCTGTTCGATTTAGCATGCTGACATGTGTGCATAGCATGAAAATATCATAGCCACGAGACAACATCCTCTATCGCGCCACAATATTGAGAGAAAGAGGCCTTTGCGGCCCGAGGTCCCGGGGACGGCCTCCTAACCCCCGGAGCAGCCGCCGCTTGGCCACTACGTGCCGAACTCAAAGCCATTTGAATGAAGGGTTGGGAAAGCCGCCATGCTGGGACTCTGTACGTAGTGAGTCATGGCTGGACGGCACAGAGATCATTCAGTCTCTTCACAAGTTTGGTGGCTTGTATAGCGAGCACTTATTGTCCTTCCTATCTGCTACCCCTGTGACAATCACACCTTGTCGCACAAACACAAGAAGATTTCTCTCTCTCTCTTTCATGGCTCAACCTCTCTGCTTTCCGGACCACTCCCTTCTGCTTTCTGTCAAAGCCAGACAGGACATAGCGTTCAGATCCCTCTGAGGTTAATGTTCAGTTTTCCCCACCCTGCAGGCTCACCACACAGCTGCTAGAGCAGGACACCTCACGGGACACTCCGGATGAACGCTACCTGACATACTCAGTGCTTCCCGACATGTCTGACTCCTACTGGCCTTACAGGAGCTCCGCCATCTTCTCACCGGAGAACCCACAAGTCTGTTCCTCTCTGCAAGTGGCCAGTGAGTACTCCATTGTCAAGGTGATAAAGCTCCAACTGAACACGACTCCCACACAGATCACCTATTCTTTGTACCCCGGACCTCTGCTGTGCCCAGAGAGGTCATCCCTGTGGGCAGGCCTGGGAGAGACATACTGCCCTTAGCTGGGCTCTAGAACTGAGTTTTAAGCCCAGACATCAGGTGGGTCTGGGGACGTTGCTCTCTTCCTACTCCCAGGGCATGCCCATGTCTCCCTGGCTTCTCCATCGGGTCCCGGGGCCCACGTCAGGCACCACACACTCAACTCACCTCAGCAAGAGGACAAGAGAAGGTATCTGTCAGACCTCATTTGGATGAAATTTCTTTTCTCACCTTTAATAACCTGTCCATTTCATCTCTGAGCCAGGTCCTTGAGGAACCCAAGCCTGAAGCAGTCAATTGCCATTCTTGTCCAAGGTTAACTGGTTTTGCTCTTCTCAGCCCCATTCTCTAGTCCTTTAGGATGGCTTGCCTTCCAAAACGGTTCCCCAAAAACCCACCACAAGCACTTCCACTGATACCGTGTTCGTGTGTTTCCAGAAGCACAGCTGAGCCTTAGCATTCCCCCCAACCCCACATGAACTGGGGCAACATTCTGTGCAGCCCCAAAGACTCACATGAAGTTGAGGGTTTGTAGTTGCCTTCCATCTCTTCAGGCTCAGTGTAAAAGTGCCACGAAGGCTTCCGCAACTCGGCCTCTGATGAGAGAGGCTGAATACTGCAGTACTCCTTGTAGGACAGAGGGAGGCTTACTTCCCAGAATCTGTGAGGACAGAGAAGTTAAAGTGTGTACACCGATTTCCGACGGGGGACACTGTCATGATGATCTCGTACACAATGGCTCAGTCTCCGAAATCCAGGCAGTAACCACAAGGGAATGCGGGAGGGCACCTTCCAATATTACTTTCACTAAATCTGTCCCCACATTATGCATACCTGAATACCTGGATTGCATCAGACACTGGATTACTAATGGAAAGAGGGGATCTTATTACTCACTGGTGCTGACTGTATTTCTTTCCAGAATATCAACTGAATCATGAGGAGGAAGAAGGCCAAGACCCACTATGCCGCAGGTAACTCTGAAGAAACTTGGCTTCTTTTAGGGGTGAATTGAAGGACTGTATTTCAAGGAACAATTAGAAACTGACAAACCTATCTCTTTCATCCCTCCTCCAATCACAAATCATCTCGTTGAACCACGACGTGTGTCTTCCCTGTGTTACACGTCTCCGTTCATTAATGGACTCCTCCATTTCAGACACCTGCAGTCATTGGACCTGCATGAATTGACTAGTCAGTGGGATTCTCAGCATTGCCCTCTTCTCTTCTTTTACTAAATCCACAGAGAGAGGCAGAGCTGTGTCTCCCTCCTCGGTCTTACCACATTGAGGATACACTGTAGAAAAAGAATACCTAGGAAACATATCACGTCACGTCACGTCACAGTAGTTAGAGAAAGAGGCACTGAGGTCACGAGATCGCTCGAGGCTGAGGATGCATTTGAAAAGGCATCCTGGGTTCACTAGGTCCCTGAAGGTAACAGCCACAAAATTTATGCAAAAGTGTCGAAGCCACCTTTCAAACCCTCGATGCATACTCTGAGCCACGACTTCTATTCTACCATCCTTCAGTTTGTTACTCAGAAGCTTAGATCTGTAGCCTCTACCCTGAGACCCTTCTGCTGTCTGGCTATATGTACATCCCCCTAGCAGTCATACCCTGCCCCTGAAACAGGAGGGTAGTTTCTGCGGGGAGGCGTTCCTTTCTCACGACTCTACTACTCGGCCTCCCATTAACAGCGGTAGGATACTGGGGTGTCTCCTTTCCTTGATTTCACGGTCAGATCTTCCAACCCTCCCAGGCCCAGCAGAAAGCTTCCAGAGGTGGAAGAGCAGGACGCCCAAGGAGACTCACTGGATGGAGGCTATCTGACTTACTCGGCCCTTCCTGACCTGGCTGACCTGCAAGGGACCTCTACGAGGGCTGGCATAAACTCGTTTGATGACATTGACAACTCTTCTGCTCTGGCAGTAGCTAGTGAGTCCACCATGGTGCAGCTGACAAAGCCCCAAATCGACCACCAGGCCGACCCACTAGGTTTGCTATCCCAGCCTCCGCTTATGCTGACAGGTGTCACCGCTGTGTAGGAGCCCGGTAGACATGGGGATCAGAGTCAGGCTCTGGGATACCCTTTTCAGCAAAGACCTCAGCTGAGAAATGCACCTGCCCTTTGATCCTCATCCCAGGCCCTGCTTAGGGCTTCTGACAGAAGTTAGGACATTGCAATCAAGGCAGATGTGACAACTCACACTCCCTTCGGCTGCGTAAGCTGAGGTGTCTGTCTTCGTTCCTCATTTCCATTAAATGTCTCTCCTCATCTGCCATGCTCTCCTTTTCATTCCCATACAATGTCCCTTGAATTGTCGTGCCCGTCCAGAGATGCCATCAGCCTTTCCTAGGTCTGGGGATTTGTCCTTTCCCTGGTTTGACTGCTCTCATCCCCACTGTCTGTGTGCTCTGTGTTGGCTGTCTTCACGGAGTCAACGTTGCTGTATGAGGCCATCAACACCTCTGCCATCAGCTGGCTTAGATGCTTCCCGCGAGTAAAGCGGAGCCTGGGCTTTGCCTCTCCCCGTGCACGGCTCCTATGTCTGTGGAGCGCAAAGGATTGTACACAAAAGATTCCGTTCGGCTTGTGGGTTTGCAGATTTGATCCGTCAGTCTGGTCTCTGTCTAAATGTCCTTAAACCATCACACCTAGAGTATCTCATGGGGTGAGGTAATGAGAGAAGTTTGCAATAAGGTTTTAGAATCGAGGGAGGCTGTTCCCCAGTACCTGTAGGAAAACACATGTGTCACTCTGTACAGAGACCCTTTGTCTGTGGCCTGACCACTACGGGGAGCTCGGGCCCGAAGGCTGCGGAACGCACGCTGTGGCAAATTCCCAAGACACTCCCTGAGGCCTCCTGGAGGACTTCTTCCATGCCTTCCTCTGCCCCGCTAAGGATTATTCTCCCCATATGGTAGTTGTAGTCGATGCTTGGTTTTAATGTACAAGTGGTGATCTGTGCAAAGTGACTGGCCCTGTCTGTCTGCATTTCTAGGAAGTCCTAATGATCTTTTTGAGGAAGAGGACCAAGACCCCCTAGGCCCCAGGTAATTCTGAAGAACCTTGCCTTCCTTCAGTGGTGAATTGAAGGACTATTTTAAGGAACAAATAGAAACTGACAAACCTATCACTTTCATCCCTTCTCCAAACACAAACCCTCTCCTTGAACCATGATGTGTGTCTTCCCTGTGTTACACGTCTCCTTTCCTTTTGGACTCCTCCATTTCAGTCACCTGCAGTCACTTGACCTGCATGAATTGACTAGTCGGTGGGATTCTCAGCATTGCCCTCTTCTCTTCTTTCACTAAATCCACAGAGAGAGGCAGAGCTGTGTCTCCCTCCGCGGTCTTACCGCATTAAGGATACACTGTAGAAAAAGAATACCTAGGAAACATGTCACGTCACGTCATATCACGTCACCGTACTTAGAGAAAGAGGCACTGAGGACACGAGATCGCTCCAGGCTGAGGATGCCTTTGAAAAGGCATCCTGTGTTCACTAGGTCCCTAAACGTAACAGCCACAGAATTTATGCAAAAGTGTCGAAGCCACCTTTAAAATGGTCGATGTATACTCTGAGCCTCGACTTCTATTCCACCATGGTTAAGAGTTTGATGCTCAGAAGCTTAGATCTGTCGCCTCTACCCTGAGATCCTTCTGTTCTCTGGCTATCTGTACTTCCCCCTAGCAGCCATACTCTGTCCCTGAAACAGCAGGGTAGTTTCTGCGGTGAGTAGTGGCTGTGCTCCTTTCTTATGACTCTACTTCTCGGCCTCCCATCTGAAAGCGTAGTTTTATGGGGTGTCTCCTTTTCTTGTTTTCATGTTCTGATCTCCCCACCCTCCCAGGCCCAGTCTGTGTCTGCCAGAGGTGGAAGAGCAGGATCCCCCATGGGACTCCCTGGATCAATGCTATTTGACTCACTCAGCCTTTCGTGACCTGGCTGACCTGCATGGGACCTCTACGAGGGCTGACAGAAACTCCTTCGATGATATAGACAGTTCTTCTGCTCTGGAAGTAGCTAGTGAGTCCTCCGTTGTCAAGCTGAGAAAGCTCCAACTCGACTCCCTTATGTTTGCTATTCCAACCTCAGCTTACGCTGAGATGTGCCATTGCTGTGTAGGAGTTGGGTAGATATAGGGATCCCAGTCAGGCGCTAGGCCAGTCTTTACAGCACAGATATCACGTGAGGCACAGACCCGCCCTTCATTCCTCATCCCAGGCTCTGCTTATGTCTTCTGATATACGTTAGGACATTGGAGTCAAGGTAGATATCACAACCCACACTCATTTGTGATGCAACGCTGCAGGTGTCTTTGCTCCTGATTTCCATTAACTGTCTCTCCTCATCTCCAGGGCTCTCGTTTTTATACCCATACAATGGACCTTGTTTTCTTTGTCCCTTTTCAAAGTTGCTGTCAGCTTTACCTGCATCTTTGGCTTTGTCGTTTCCCTGGTTTGACTGCTCTGATTCAGTGAGTCATCACAGCCGTATCAGGACATCCACACCTCTGCCATCAGCTTGCTTGAATGGTTCCCTGAGCAAGGCTGAGCCCGGCCATTCCCCCTCCCCATGCATGGCTCCCACGTCTGTGTACTCGAAGGAATTGTACACACAAGATTCCTCTTGATTTGAGGGTTTGCAGATTCAATCCATCAGTCTGGTCTCTATGTCTAAATGCCTTTCAACCATCACACCTAGAGCATCTCATGAGATAAGGTAAGGTGAGAAGGACGCAGTACGTTTTTAAAACTCAGACAAGCTCTCCCCCAGAATCCATGGTAAAACACACGTTTCACTCTACATAGACTCTTTCCATGTGGCCCCACCACATCAGGGAGCTCGTGCCCGAGGCCTAAGGAAAGCAAACCGTGACACATTACCAAGGCACTCCCGGAGGCCTCCTGGAGGGTTTCTCTCACACTACCCTCTGCCCCATTAAGGAAAATTATGCCCGAGTGTTAGCTGCAGCGGATATTTTATTTTAACGTACCGTTGCCATTCCGTTTAATGTGACTGGCCCTGTCTCTCTTTAGTTGTAGAAAATCACAATGATCTTTTGGAGGTAGAAGACCAAGACCCGATATGCCCCAGGTAACTCTGAAGATTCATGGGCTTTAATTCAATGGTGACATCTGGTGATCTAGGCAAATCTAGAAATTGCTAAATATGCCTCTCTCACCCATTCTCACATGCACAAAACGGGCCATTAGCAATGGTTTCTGCTTTTCTGGGGCACTACTATAAGCCCCTTTCTCAATCCCTCCCAAGCCTGGAGTCTGCAGTCCCCTGATGCAAGTATATTAAGCACACTGGACTTCTTGCCTTCTCACGGTCACGCTTTGATCCAAATCAGGCCAAAGATGCCATCTACCTCTGCTGCTTTTGCATTATGACGTGGGTAGGAATTCATGGCAAGACAACTGTTTAGAAAAAAAATAAAATTCGTGGGACACACAAGCATTCTAGGAATCTCCAATGCTGCCATAGCCTGGGGTGGTCTTGCTCCTTTCTGCAAATTTCAACAAGACGTAGGCCAAAGTGCTGGTGCTGCTTTTCTTGTTTTCTGAGTGTGCTGTTTGTTTTGGGATGGTGGTGCACTGGGGAGGTTCAGACTCTCTTCCTTTAAACTCCCATTTTGGCCATGCTCTGACCACCTCTTGCTCTGGTTCCCTCTCTCCTTCCCTGATCTATCCCTGCTTCATCCACACCCTTCCCCAGAGGGAGGCAGAATGGCTCCTCTCCCCTGATGGGGACTTCCCGTTTGTTCTCTGTGACCACACCGTCCTCCCCGCTGCCCTAAACCACTGGGACTCCATGTTGACTCAGCCTTCCTGTTGCATCTCCAGTCCTCCCTGTAACTCGAGGCTCTGCACGGAGCTGCCCGTGGTAGAAGAGAATGACGTCCCACAGGACTCTCTGGATGAATGTCATTTGACTTCTTCAATTGGCCATCACCTGCCAGACACCTGGAGGCCTTGTACAAGTGCCTCATCTACACGTGACAAGGAGGAAACCTTCGAGGGTCTGGATGTAGATGGTAAGTAACCCCATTGTGAGGGGCACAAACTTCCTGGGAAGGGAGGGTCCCAGGAAGCCTGTCTTCTCTGTATACAGCAACATAAATAGGCTGAGAGATGCATCCCTGCCAACAGGCCCTGTAGACCCATACTGGTTTGAATATGCTCTTGGATTTTATTTTCAAAACACTGGGACACCCGGGGGTTAAGCCTCCAGCTCTTGATCTGCGCTCAGGTCCTCCTCTCAGGGTTCTGAGTTCAAGCCCCACGTTCTGATCCACACTGGATGTGGAGCCTACTTCAAAAGAAAAGGCATCATGTGGGTCAGACAAGTTTCCTTTCCTTCTGTCCCACACTATTCCTGTGTCACCTGCCCCCTCACAAGCAGCAGGCTGTTGGGACCAAGTAAGGTGAGAGAGGAGAAATGGAGAGAAAGGGACAAAACCTCAGCCACCGCTCTCTCACCTGGAGGCATCTTGGTAACAGGCCTCTTATTTCCAAGAAGAGACTTTTTAGACCCAAGAAATTCTATGGCCACTTGTACGTCCTGTGTATCTTCTTGCAAGCTCTCTGGTCTCCACACTGCTATGCGGCTGCTCCCTATGGGCAGCGTCTGTGCTGTTTCTGCTGAGCTCAAATTTCATTCTCCCCGGGTGTTGGCCTTCCTCTGGAGCATTTACATGGAAGATCCTGAGCACCCAGCCCTGTCTGTCCCCTGTCCCATGGATTCAGTGAAGCCAAAGCTCTAGTCCCGCTTTTCCTCCCCCGTGGATGGTGGGCTTTTCACCCTCTGTGCAGCATCAGTGATATTTTCCCAGCTTGGATACGGTTTCTGTCACGTGTCCACTCTTGGTGGCATAATGCCCTCTAAATGAGCAGCAGCCTGTGCACCTTACGTGGCTACGGGCATCATTCAGGGGCAAAGCAAAGAGTTGTTTCCCTCTCCAGGATCTTCAGAAACGTGGAGCCTGCTGAGTGTGACCCCCTTCCGGCCACGCTCACACAGGGGCGCAGGCCAAAATCCACTTCCCGTCTCTTCCCGCTCAGGCTATTTTCTGGACCTCCCTTCTGGGAGAAAAATTGGCCCTGTTAGGAGACTTTCTCTGCTGAACAAAACATGTGCTAGGGCCAGCAAGGAGTCCATGATGTTCCTTATTGGATCAATATGGTACAGTGAAACTGCCTAAGAAATGTTTTGTCCCTCAACCTTACGTGGACAGTAACAGCCTTTCCGCCCTAGGACTACCTTCTCCCGAGTTTCCCCGTCCTCCCCGAGGGCCAAAGAGACCAGGCATCCTCAGCATTACAGCAATTTGGGAGGCACAAATGAAACACACGGTTATTTAGCATTCTCCAAGGGGCAATAGAATCCAGATGAGTGGACGGACAGAAGGGCAGACAGAAATTGCAGATGAGAAGCTTCAAAAGGCTTCAGAGCTGGGAAAAGGCCCCATAAGTTGGCCCGTGCTACCTCTCCGCAACTCCCTCTTCTAGGGGTACCTGAAGCCTCGAGGCTGAACTTCTTCCCCCGTTCTTTGTTGCCACTACACATGGACAACTCCTTCTCCCAAGCCCTGAGAACTCTCCAGGAACTTCTCTCTAGGCTCTCACACCAAGGTTACTATGAACAGAATGATAGGCATGAGCTACTGGGCCCATCCGAAGGCCCTGCGGAGTCAGGGTGGTGATTTTCACCTCAGGGACTCTGCAGCCTGGTCACCTGCCAACACAGCATCCACAGGCTCAGAGACAATGGGGACATCTCCTTCATAGCCATGATGCCTGCCTTTGTACCTGCTCCCAGGGTGGTCTCACAGAGGGGCGGGGGCATCAGACATGGGTGTTCTGAGAGCACTCAGCTAAGGAGCCCTGGGATGGATCCCATTGAAATCTCTTCTCGCTTCAGCTCCGATGCAGTCTCCCTGTCACCAAGGGCCATCCAGTGGAAACTTGACTTTCCCAAGAGCACAGGTGCAAAGTTCCGGGGCACAGACACAGCCAAGCACCCCGGTGGCTGATTCCCTGCAACTGCAGCTGGACCAGCATTTGGACCGTGGTGACAACAGAGCCAGGCTCAGCCTCTCCTCTGCCATCGGGAGCCTGGGCACCAACATGGGTTCTGGGGACCAACCGCCACTGCTCCGAGGTGAGAGGGAAGGTGACTAGGAAGCTCTAGGCCCTGTGTTGGTCATCACAGACTTGTGGCTACAGGTAGCAATGGGATGAGGTTGAGCCCCCACGATGCTGCAATACAGCAAGGTGAGCAAGAGCCTGGTGTTCAGTATCAGCTCTGAACCAGGTACTGGCCTTGCCACTTCCTGGCTGTATAACTGGCCAACTTCCGCCTCTTCTCATGCATTTTCCCTTCAGTCCGCTTACTGAAAACCACAAAAAATGGGGTCTCCGTCTCATTGTTCTTGGGAACATGAAATACAATTCATAGGGGCCCTGATGCAACAAAATTGCATGACAATATGTATGAATTTGTCACATCGAATCCTCAGATGCCTGTGGGGTTTCAACTCTTGGAAATGGTGTCAGGGCATTGTTTCATGTGGGGAAGAGCAGTTTGAGGCAGATCTACTATCCCCGGACCCCATCCTGCCTGCCTTTCTCAGAAAGGCTCATGCGCCCAGTTTTCTCTCCTTCAGCATCGTCAAGCCCATCTGCCCTGTTCGGTGCTCACAGACACTGTAGAAATACTGGCCTCGCAACACCGCGTACTACTGATTTTTGTTTTTTCCTTTTCTAAGCTGAGAAGGGTCCACTTTACCCCATGAAGTATACAGGTCACTCTCTCTTCGGGTCCTCCATCTCGTCCATCTGCTCCCTTCATCTCCGGGGCCTCATGCCCAGCCTCCTGCTCCTCAGGATCCACCTCTGCTCAGATGTCCTGAAGACTGAGCGTTTCCACCCTCCTCTGCATCCTGTCTTCCTTCCCCACCAGCACTCAGAGTCCCTTCCTGGAGCCTGGGGTGCCTTGGGGCTCCTCGGTCAGGAGCTGACCTCCCTGAGAATTGAGGAGATGCCGTTCCCAGGGGGAGGCCACATCAGTAGCAGCACTGTGGCACCAGGGAGGGCCCTGGAGAAAGAGCTCAGTGAGTGCTCGGGGAAGCCCAGCGCGGACCAGGGCCTTAGCACTCACCCTCCTTACTGTCTTCTCCCTGCGGCCTGTCACTTCTCCTTGGCGCCCACCGTCCTGCCCCGACCCGCTGGCCCCCTCCCTCTCTCTGTGACTCACGTCCCATGGAGGCCTGAGCAAGAAAAAAAGCTCCATGCCAGCTCCTTGGTCCGCTCTGCTTATAATAACAAAATTGCCTCAGACAGGCTGACTTCTTAACAACAGAAATCGGTATCTCACCGTTCCGGAGGCGCGCCAGAACCACCATCAAACAGGGACACATTCGGGGCCTGGTGACACTGCCTTCCTGGCTCAGAGGTGGCTGCCTTCTGGCTCTGTCCTCACAGTGCAGAGAGGCGACGGAACCCTGTGAGGTCTCTTTTATAGGGCGCGAATCCCTTCTAGGGGAGGAGCTGCCTCCCAAAGGCTCACCCCATCATACCATCACACTGGGGGATTAGGTTTCATCCTATCAGCTGGGGGTGAATACACAATTACACGCTGGGGCAGATGCCTTTACTCTGACTTGTTCCCACCGACTCCCCCATGGAACATGCCCATGGTCACCTGTTTCTCACCACTGCTTTTCTTGTTCTTTTGGATTCCGTGTCTTTTCTTTTACTCGATGCAGCTGAGCAGAGCGGGGGTAGAATGCTCTGGGCCTGTCCGCAAATCCCTCATTAATCACTGACTCCCTTATACATACATATATACATACAGACACAGACATTTCTATCTTAGGTCACACACATGTTGTCTATTCGGTGTGTATATTATACGTAGTGCACAGGTATGAAACGCTGGCCAAGTTGATGCATGTTGTATGCATTCCCCAGTGTGCTCTTCCCTGGTTGACCCCAAAAGGCTTCCCTGCAACCTAGACTTTGCTGCGCTCTACAGTCTCTTCTCGACAAGAGTACAGCCTCTTTCCAGCACAATTTCCTTGTGTGTGGAAACTTCTCTTTCCCAGAACTGTTTCTTTTTACCGATCGTTTCTCGTGCTTTCACTTTTGTCCATTGGGAACCTGTTGGCCTCCTGGCCCAGTGAGCCTTACTTGAGTATGAGAGAGAGAGCCAAAACCGGAAGTAATCAAACTGTGTCCACGGGCCTGTGATCTGTCAGACGGCCTTTCTCATTCTGGCCACTGTCCTTCTTTGACATCAATGGAGGTGGAGGTCCAGAAAGATCATGAATCACAGCGGATCCTGTCGATGTGCTTTTCCTTGCAGAACTGGCTTTGGATGCTTCCATGTGCATGAAGAACCCTCCCAAGCTGGAGCGTGATGCTGGTGAGGACTCGAGGGACAGACAGCATGGCTGTCAAATCCATGGCCACATGAAAGCCCTCCGTGCCATGAAACAGAAGATTCCCAAGAGAATACTGCAGTTTGGCCAGTGGAGACTGGCATGCAGATTCCCTGGTCTTCAAGCTTAGGGCCCAGAGGTAATCATGCCTTTGGCGCTTGGGGCATGGACTCCTACTGTTCTCCTGCTGATTAGAGCTCCACCCCTCCAACACCCCCGACCAAACACACACTGTCTCTTCACTTGCTCTCCCTCCTTCGGCCATTCCCACAGCTGGTGCTTCCCCGGTTTCGCATGGGGGCTGCCACCCTGCCGGCCCTTGGTCTCCATCACCGGGATGCAGCTCAACTCTGCTGTGTTCCTGCCGGGGCTGTCCTGGGATTCCCTCTCCCCTCTCTCCACGCCCATGGCGAAGCAGGCCCCACGGCCCTCCTCAGCAGAGCAGCATTATTACACCCATCAAACACTTAGAGCTCTGCCAGAAACCACACGCTTTCTTGGCTTCCTTGCCCTCCTTCCCTGCTTCTCCAATTCCAAGCCTCCTCCTCCCAGGTCCGAGGTCTCAATGAGTCACTGCCACATGCACTCTCCTCTTGGGACGTTCAGGAAATCTGAGCTAGGTGGACACAGAACCCTCACCTGGGACCCAGCTGGTGGGTCAAGCTTCTCCTCAGCCCCTATCATACACGATACAATGAGGAAGGAATATTGCCTGGAAACCCAGTGTCTAAAACATGATCCCTTCCCTGATCGAGGTTGAGGAATTTCAGGTTTCTTGCTTCCTGTGGCAATCAAAACCATGGTTCACAAAGTCACTACGAGGACTTGCCAGCTCCCCGACAGGTCCACGACAGATTGAAAGAAAAGAAATCTATGGTGTCGTTATACAACATCTCAGGAAACAATCTCAGGACTCCTTCTCCTATCTATCCATTTGCAGGCCCATCAGAACACCCCTGGAATCCATGAGAGGCTCTACGCTTATGGAAAGTTGGGGAAAGAAGGGATGAGAATCTAGAAAGCAAACATGAATCCTTCTCCATGTGCCCTTTACACTTTGCTGAAGCTTATACCTACTCAGACTATTCCTACAAATGCCCCAAGGTCTATCCTGTGTGAGATAACATTCAGAGACCCTTGTTGTCCCTGAGGGAAAATGAAGTGTCCCTGATAACACCCAGGCTGTCCTTTGTGAATTCCCCTTGGGGTTTCTCCTCCCTGGGCTCTTCCCTCAGCACCTTTGGGCTTGTTCCTGGGAGGCCAAAAGTGACCATCAGTATCTACTGCCTGCCCACACCTGCAGATCAGGGGCTGTCCTCTCCCTCCCCACCACAGGTTTGCACAGGGCCTGAGCCTGGCTTTCAGCCCAGGCTTTTCAGTCACAGGTCACATGGCTTTCGGGGGTCCTTAGCCCCTGGGGCCACAGCTCCTCCTCTGCACAGGGCAGAAAAGAAGTTGGAGATACTCATAGGCGCCAGTGGGCTCTCCCAATCTAGGACTCATTCCAAAGCCTGGCCTCCTTTTCAGAAGACTGGGACAAGGGTGAAAAGGGGATGTGTTTGGCTGCCACGGGTCCCCTGCTTCCTGCAGCAGCCTGTCTCGGAACGCGCGTGGTGCGTGCTAGGTGCCCACCTCCCCGGGAGGCGTCGGCAAGCCATCACTTGGCTTCTGATGGAGGGGCTCAAGGGGGAAGTGGCTGCAGAGGAGGAGGTAGTTGGGATCTGGCAAAAGCTCACAGCAGCTTTGAGCTGGGACATCACTAGCCCCCTGCTGGGGGAGCCCAGGGGCCCCTGCATCCTCCAACACAGGCTGCCTATCGGTTTCGTGAAGGTATGACTTCTGACTTGGGGCTCTCAACTCCCCCTCTGCCTGGGTGCAGCTCCCCCTGCAGCTGCTCCTCTGGAGAGGCCTTCAGCTTGCTCCTGCCCTCTGTCACCTGGCCACCACCCCTCCAGGCTCAGCCACCAGTAGCATCTGACCAAGACTCACATTTGATGTCTCTCACTCTTCCTCTCTCAGATGCCAAAGACTGCAGAAACTAAGAAAAGAGAGGCCTCTGTGAATGAAAACCCCATCCTGAAACTTCATCCTAAAACCCCTTCTTTTTCCACTGGATGAAAGGAAATCTAAAGCAGCACATCAAGTTAAAGCCCAAAGAGAGCACGGGAGAGACACTTTGCTGAGAATCCACATCACAATCCCAAGCCATTCTCGATGATTTTTACTGCAAGAGACCCATTGGAGGAGAGAGTTTCTTGCCCTTCAGCTCCAGTTGTGATAAACCCCTCAGGAGACCAATGCCTGCCTAGATCACACCCCCGTTTCCAGAGACCTTCAGTCTTGCTGCTCTCAATTCCATCCTGCAGAGAACCAGAGTCAGCAGCACCACGGGAAGAGGCCACATGTCACACTGGACATTCTGGGCCACCAACTGGGCTATGCCAGAAGCACACAGCATTGACTACACCGTGTTCTTCCTGGAGACGTTCAGCCTGAATTTGAGCACGAGGGAGTTATCAGACACCTTCAGGATGTGGACCATTGAACCAGATGACCGGTCTGTCTGTCTTCACAAATCCCTGTCACCACAAATAAGAGACAGCAACATGGAGGAGAGATAGGTTGGGTTCCAAAGGACGACAAGAATGTGTTGCTGTATTTTCTTACTCCTTCAGAACCCAAAATATCTCCTCACCGTTAGGTGGCTGTCTCCGGTGGTGGTGACATTTCCTTGTTTGTAGGGGACAGGCCACATGTCCAGCTTAATGGCCTACATTCTGAAGTTGTCTGATCAGTTCCTCCTGATTAAATTCAGCCTGTGCCTTGGGCCAGGACACTCCATGGTTAATGCTGCATGTGTCCCGGCTAGCCTACCCGGAGACCAAGAAGGTCCAGTGTGCCCATCACCACTCCTGTGAGAGCAGCTTTGGTTGCATTGCTATAGAGTACCTATCACATTGATCTGTTCACAGCAAGACACATGCTTTGCTTTCTGAAATTGGGAATCTGGTACGTGGTGGACCCTGAGGATGGGTGACGAGCCTCTCCTCTTAACCACTTTCTCTAACATGTTGCCATCTTTTACTGCTCCCTGTGGTATCTCCTAACCCTATCTCTGTTTGTACATTGGAAGAATTCTGATGTTTGGATATCTATACAATGTGTATTGGACGGCACTGCACTGTGGAAAAGAACATTCTGTCCCCCTTCTATGTCATTAAAGTTTTTGGTTCGGACAACCACTATGAACTTGTGGGTTATTGACATTGGATGCTCTAAGCTCTCCCTATCATGGTGATTTGGAGGATCGGGACACATGCTCATGGACATGTGCTTGGTTCTCATCGTCACAGTTATACTGAGTCTCCATCACCTTTAGGCTCTACGTACCCTACCGGGAGGACATGTTTCTGTGTTTAGCTCTCTGTGGTATTTCTTTTCTTTTCTGCATGTGCACCTGTGCGCCTATAGGCCTGTCTGCCGTTTAGGAAGGTCGTATACGTAGGGCTGAGCATTACACCGAAAGTCCGTGGACATGTTTGGTTCCCTATGAGCTTGCCAAACTTCTCCCCTTCAGTTTGTCAGTGTGAAGGGATCTCTCGACCTCAAACTTTTGACATTATTGTATTTTCCCTTTCCTTCTGTATCAACCTGACCTGGTATACTACTGTTCCCGCCCAGTGAAACAGATGTTATTTACATCCTATTTTTCCCACCTACTCCACTCCCAGAGTTGTGTCCTACAAATGCCAGTAAGTCTATTCAACAGTGACCAGCTGTTTGAAAGTCAAAGCCTCCTCTGTCATCTCTCATCCGGGGAAGTTCACTTCAAAGGACTCCTAGGGAGGGAATGAGGACTCCGTGAGGGTTGCATATTCAATACTCTTTCTCTACTGCCTGCATACGAGGACATCCTCACTGAATAGAAAGTACTTGCACCACCAGTTTTACGGAGTGTTGAAAGTAAGAGTGCCATACCAGGGAAATACAAACCACACCACGGTGAGATACCACCTCACATCAGTCAGAATGCCTACAGGTAACAACTCAGGAAACAACAGATTGTGGCAAGAGTACAGCGAAAGGGGAACCCTCTGACACTCTCGGTGCCCATGCAAACTGGTGCAGCCACTCTAGAAAACAGTACGGAGGTTCCTCAAGAACTTAACATCCCTGACTCCTAGATGACCCCTCTATGTGTACGTTGCTTTCCTTGCTCTTCTGATTATGTCATAGGGACCACGTTTCACTGGCATCGAGTCCCACATCAGACTCCCTGCTCAGTGGGGAGCTTGCTACCCCTTCTTCGACTCCTCCCCATTTATACTCTCTATCTCAAAGAAGCAGGTAAAATCTTAAACAAACAAACAAAAAACAAGCAACAGAAAGAACCAATGAGATATGCACTCACCCCCGTCAGAATGGCTAAAACCCAAAACATAAGAAACAACAAGTGTGGGCAAGGCTGCGGAGAAAAGGGAACCCTCTTGCCCTAGTGCTGGGCACACAAACCGGGGGAGCCATTGTGGACGATGGTATGGAGGTTCCTCAAGAACGTAACAACAGAACCCCCCTACGATCCAACAGTCCTACTACGGGATATTTACTCTCAGAAATACATAAGCACTAGTAAGCGCGAATACATGCATAACCAAATTCTGGAAAGGGCCCAGATGTCCGTCCATAGATGACCGGTGAAGACAATGCGGTATATTTATACCACGGAATATTACTCAGCCATAGAAAAGAATAAAATCTTGCCATTTGAAATGAGACAGGGGCATCTAGAGTATATTGTACTAAGTCAATTAAGTCTGTCCGAGATAGCTCAATACCAAAGGATTCCACTCGTATGTGGAACGTAAGAAACAAAATATATAAGCAGAGCAAAAGAAAAGGGCGCCAGACAAACCAAGAAACAGACTCTTAACTAGAGAGAACAAACTGGTGGTAGCCAGAGGGGTGGGGGACCAGGGAATCGGGGAATGCAGAGGGCGTCAACAAGTGCACTTGTGCGAATGAGCACTGAGCAATGTATGGAAATGTTCAATCACCACATTCTACTCTTGAAACTTATGTTAACACTGTACGATAACTATACTGAAATTCAAGTTTCAGAAAGGTAAAAACAAGTTTCAGAAGATGGAGCACTGCTTGATAGATTCCTTTGACTTGACCTCGTGCCATTCACCTGGCGGCCTCTTTCTAATCAAACATGGAAACTGCGCGAAGATTAAATGGGGTCAGGTGGGCCAGGTCTCCTTCCATTGCAGAGTCCTCCTCCTTTACTCCTCTGGCGGAGAGACTCGACAGAAAAGATCCGCGTTCTGCTATTCCCACTTTGCTGTTTTAGAGGAACGTTATACGACTCAGTGTTCCCTACTCATATACTCATCACTGTATCAGAACAGCCTCGGAGAGTTAGTACAAATGCAACCTCGTCCTTTTGGTTTCTAGCAATTCTGATTCAGTGGGCTGACGTGGGGTCTGGAATCTTCTTATTAAAGTCCGGTGTTTAGTCAGTTTGGAAACTCCCTGAGATCATGGACGTCCCTTAGAGTTCTTGAGACGCATGATTTCCTACATATTAGCACTTCTAGTCTTCACAGTCCACTTGTTCATGGGAGCTTTCCTTTTTCCTGGTTCACAAATGAAGAAACAAAGGCACACGGAGGACCCAGTTCCCCTGTGACTGGCCCCGGAACCCCTTGTTATGGGGGCTGGAGGCAGGTCTCAGGGAGAGTCCTCTTCTACGCCAAACCCCACGCCCCCATTTGCCAATTCGTGCCTATACCTTTCTGCAAAGGTGCTTCCTTTACCTAGACCTCATTCCTGCCCGAAACCTCCGGGAAAAATTCCATCACAACGGGCTAAGAGCATCATGTTGTCAACACTGGCTACTGACGTGAGACCCTGTGCTTGAAAATTATACTTTGGGGCACCTGGGTGGCTCAGGCAGTTGGGTATCTGACGTGGCCTCTGGTCATGAGCCCAGGGTCCTGGGATCGAGTCACATATCGGGCTCCCCGCTCAGGGGGGAAGCCTGCTTCTCCCTCTGCCTGCATCTCTCCCTGCCTGTGATTGCTTGCTCTCTCTCTTTATCTCCAACAAATAAATAATAAAATCTTTAACAAAAAAAACATTTACTTTTACTTCTTCAACTACCATCGATATATAGTGCTAAGTAGGTTTTAATGTTAACATAGTATTAAGTAGATGTTCATTCATTCCAGTTACTTTTAGTAAAAGTCTTTGGTTATCCTCGTCAAGTGTACCAATGACTTTATTTTAAAAAAATCAAAAGCTTCTGCACAGCAAAGGAAACAGTCAAAACATCAAAGAGGCAACCCACGGAATGGGAGACGATATTTGCAAATGACAGTACAGACAAAAGGTTGATATCTAGGATCTATAATGAACTCCTCAAACTCAACACACACGAAACAGGCAAACATATCAAAAAATGGGCAGAAGATATGAACAGACACTTCTCCAATCAAGACATACAAATGGCTATCAGACTCATGAAAAAATGTTCATCATCACTAGCCCTCGGGGAGATTCAAGTTAAAACCACATTGAGATATCACCTTACACCAGTTAGAATGGCCAAAATTAACAAAACAGGAAACAACATGTGTTGGAGGGGATGTGGAGAAAGGGGAACCCTCTTCCACTGTTGGTGGGAATGCAAGTTGGTGCAGCCTCCTTGCAGAACAGTGTGGAGATTCCTCAAGAAATTAAAAATAGAACTTCCCTATGACCCTGCCATTGCACTCCTGGGTATTTACCCCAAAGATACAGATGTCGTGAAAAGAAGGGCCATCTGTACCACAATGTTTATAGCAGCAATGGCCACGGTCGCCAAACTATGGAAAGAACCAAGATGCCCTCCGGCGGACGAATGTATAAGGCAGATGGGGTCCATATAAACTATGGAGTATTATGCCGCCGTCAGAAAGGATGAATACCCAACTTTTGTAGCAACATGGACGGGACTGGAAGAGATTATGCTGAGTGAAATAAGGCAAGCAGAGAGAGTCAATTATCATATGGTTTCACTTATTTGTGGAGCATAACAAATATCATGGAGGACAAGGGGTGTTAGAGAGGAGAAGGGAGTTGGGCTAAACTGGAAGGGGAGGTGAATCATGAGAGACTATGGACTCTGAAAAACAATCTGAGGGGTTTGAAGTGGCGGGGGCGTGGGGGTACCAGGTGGTGGGTATTATAGAGGGCACGGATTGCATGGAGCACTGGGTGTGGTGAAAAAATAATGAATACTGTTTTTCTGAAAATAAATAAATAATTTAAAAAAAAATCAAACAAACACCCAGGGTTCCTGGGTGGCTCAATAGGTGCAGCAAGCGACCTTTGTCTGCAGAGTTGTGGGTTTGCACCCCATGTTGGATGTAGAGATGACTTAGAAATAATCCAAAAAAAAGTTTAAACATTGTATATGTGTATGGGGAAATTTTGTACTCAATAGTCCCTCTTGTTCCTATATATATATACATTGTGATTCCTTATACCATAACGTAGTGCTTTAATGACCATAGCTTCATGATGAGCTTTGACATGGAGTGGATTTCTCCAGTTTAAGGCTTCATGGCCATCTTGCTAGTCTCAGTACCTCGATGTGCATATACATTTTTAGGATTAGCTTGCACATTTGCCCCCAATATGTCTTCTCCCATGTGAGTCCGAATGAAACTCATTTGGTATTCCAATCACCTGGAGTCTCCTAATCTATACATGGGATAGATGTCTTTCTATTCATTTCGATTGCCTTTAATTTACCCCAGCAATCGTTTCCAGGCCTCTCTGTTGTTTTTAGTTACTTGATCTACAATATGGCCACTATGCACATTTCTGGAAGCCTTCAATTACATTATTTGTCAGAGAGAGACACAGTGACAGAGGGAACACAAGCCCGGCCAGTGGGTGAGGGGGAAGCAGGCTCCCCACTGAGGAGGGAGCCCGAGGTGGGGTTCCATCCCAGGAACCTGGGATCAAGACCAGAACTGAAGGCAGAGGCTCAACGACTGAGCCACCCGGGCGCCCCTATTTACAGGATTTTTATATGGAGAGAGAATACTGAAGTCTGGAAAGCACGGAAGTTCTCAGACACAAAGGCACAACATCACTGATCGTTAGGACAAGGACACCCCTATTAGACTTTGTGAACTTGCCTCGATTTCTCCAGCTGGCCAAGTCAGAGGCGGGAGGTACTGATACCAGCAGTTTCCTCCGGAGACCTGGGAAGTGTCGGCTGCTTTGGGCCACCTTGGAACCCAGGTGTTGGCAGGCAGTATCCCAAGGAGCGGAAATCTGGTCCCAGTCTAGGGTCTCTGGGCCAAGGTAGGTCAAAAACACCGTGGGAGACTGGAACAACCACTGACATCATGCCCCAGACAACAATGGCCACATCCTCCCAGGAACTCACCCCACCCCCGCTTCTCATCACTTCTGCTTACTCGACAGAAAGCCCTGTGACAGTTGCAATGATGTTGTATTGACCTCTGTATTCACGGCTCCAAGGACCAAGCCAAGCACTGCGGAAGCTCTCAGAAAGATCCCTTCCCCGATCCAACAGAAGTGGTCGAAAATCTCGAATCTCAACTGCAGTCCTAGACCGAATGTCCTGCAGGAATGCTCTCTGCTTTCTCCCAGAAGGCAACAAATCCCCTTCCTTAAAGAGGAGCCGCAACACGCTCGATGTCCCGTGACATGCCCTTGCGGTGCGCTCTGATGAAGAAGGGACTGCCCTCTTGGAGTCTTCTCAAAGGCCCACCCTGTCATTAGGATTCGAGTGCTTGGCCTACCCCTGCGCCCTTTTGCTGAGCAGGGAGCCCCCTGTCCCGCCCCCTCACCATGAGACTTGATCCCGGGGACCTGGGATTAGGACATGAGCAGAAGGCAGACTCTCAAGGAACTGAGACACCCACATGCTACAAGATCTTGTTTGCATTCTCCCACTCACTGCTTGACCTCCCCAGTGAAATCCACGCTCTTAACACTAAGGACTAAGACTAAGGAAAAATGAGACCCTGAACATATATATAGACAAAATATATAGTGCATAAAGCCCTTTACCACAATACATTCCAAAGAATATTATTGGTATCACTGTCTCAGAGGCAAGAGCCCCCTACTGTGGTCATTTCTGACCTTACAACAATAGTCTGCAGGAAAGGTGGACCTCTGCAACTCTAATTCAAATGCCCCTGATCCCCCTAGGCCCACACTTACCTGGAAACATCCACCGTAAGGGCGGCTCCAAGGGTGAAGCTCGTGGGCACCTCCTCCTCCTCTGGGAACTGGTACAGTTCTCCAGCAGTACAAGCGAATCCCGATCCATCCTGTGGGGCCCCGCCCCAGGGGCACGGGCTCACTGTGGACTGTGTGACTCTCCGAGTCATCCCCCTCAGCTCATGCTGCCTCATGCATTCCTCGGTTTCCCTTCAGTTTTCTGGACTCCGCCTGGGCTTATTCTTCCCTCCTCGGGCAACCACCTGCACCACCATGGCCTTGTTCTTCTTTGCAATATTCTCGTCTTCCAGACTTGCTGATATCCTGTCTTCCAGCTCCTCTCTCCATTCTCTGTCTTCAGTGTGGACTCAGCCCAGGCTCCTGTGGGAGACACACAGAGAAGGGACCAAGTCAGGTCCCGGCTCCAGTCCCCAGGACTCCATAACAGGCACCTCAGTCCCTCGTGCACGTGCAGACACTGGAGCAGGAAGGGACTTGGGAGAATTTGAATACCAACTGTAATTTACACATGGGGAAACTGAGGCCCACAGAAATTAGGAGAATTTCCCCCACCAGCTGACAGCAGCAGAGCCCCCAGCCAAGCCTTGGCTGCAAACTCCCCTGTCCAGGCTCCTCACTCCCCCTCCAGAAACCCACCTCTGAATATCAGGGGACACCGGTCAATCGAGATTCCACCCTGAAAACAAAAATGGCCAGAAGGAATTTCCCCTGGAATATGCTTTTGTCACAATTCTACACCCCTACAGGTTATACTCAGTTGGCTTACAATCCGGGTGATCTACAGTAAGTGCACCCTCAAGATGGGAGAGCAGGAAGGCCTCGAGATGGCAAATGCATCGGGCTGAGCAGTGTCTTTTCTTTTCCTGTCTCACAGAGTATGGGTCATAGCTAAGGTGGTCTCAGCTGACGTTGTCTCCAGTCATCTAAGGAACTCAACCTACTGGTCAGTAAGGGCAGGCCGGGCCCTAACCCAGTTCTTCCTGGACCTGTCATTGCAATCTGACCCCACTGGGGGACTGAAACCACCATGTAAATATAACGAAGCCATAGGTGATTGGAGGACCCAGGCTGGACAGGAGAGCACATGCCTGTGCCTGCCGTTCTTGACCCGATAGCCGCGGAGGGGTGGGAATCCACGAAAGCGCTGTGTACCACCATCCGGGCCTCTGGCTCTTATCAACCTTCCTCCCCTGTCGATTTCACACCTGGGACAACCCATGCAGGAACAAGTCCCTTTGAGCCATTGTGAATCGAGAAACTGAGACACAGGAATCTCAAGACACAGCCAAAGTCATACTTTCCCATCAGGTTTGCAGCTACAGCTACAACTGTTAAGATCCGAGCTCTCTCTTTTTTTCTTCTGCTTTAGGGATTTCTAGAGACAACGAACAAGGCCAGCCTCTCACCCCGCAACGGACACTCCCAGCCTGTATTTTCTGTATTTTCTCATGCTTGTAAGTAAATAATCATGCTTGCAGAATATCAACCTCCGACAAAGCTGCTTGGAGACCTTGATAAAACAAGACAAAACAAGGCCATCTGACAATATTGCTCAGGACAGACAAAAACAAGGTCACAACGCAACCCACAAACCAAACACCGTCTCTCTTCCTAGGAAAATGACTATGACGTCTTGACTACAATCATAGAATTGCCAGTGCTAATAGTGTTCAGTAGAGATCAAACCCCGCCTCTTTTCCAGGCTCCCCCCACTTCACCTCCCCAAACTCCAGATCCTAGGAAACGGCCTCTGAGTGTGTACACACTGGGTGTGTCACTTTCTGTCCGCAAGGAATAAAAAAGCTAGCGAGGTCAATGAGAAATGTGTTCCTGGAAATTCAACAGAAAGGAATGAACACCCACGTCCCAGGAATGAACAGCTCTCAAAACCCAGCATCAGCAATAAAGGTGATACTGTCTATGGGATGCCCAGGCTCTGGAAACACAGAAGTTGTTTTAATCCTAAAACAGAAACAAATTAAAATTGAAATAAAATAAAAGTAATAAAATTGAGATAAAATAAAATAAATAATATAATATACATTTAAATAAAATGAAATAATAAAAAGACCCTTTCTACCCATGCCATTAGTAACGAACATGAACCTCGGTGTTCAGGCAGATTTCCCCAGCCCTGGCTGACACAGAGACTGCTCTGGATCTCAGGGTTGAGAGCTGGAGCCACACGTTGGGTACAGAGATCACTTCAACGTAAAATCTTGACAAAATGTTTAAAAATATGCAGCCCCTGCAGGCTGATCCAGTTAAGCCTCCTACTCATGGTTCTGTTCAGGTCATGATCTCGGGGTCCCCACAGGGCCCAGTGAAAGGACCTCTTCAGATTCTCTCCCTTGCCCTTGCCCTTGGCCTATGCCCGCTGTTTGCAGGCTTGCTCTGGGGCTCCGTCTCGCTCTCTGCCTCAAGTAAATGAAGAAAATCTTTTAAACATGACAGAAGAATAAAAACAAAATAGCCACTGAGGATAAGTTAGGAAAGAAGCTAGCTAAGAGAGAACGTGTAGCACAGTATAGCTTAAGAAGGCCTGGGATTAGCTCCCAGCTGGGCTGAGAGCTCCAGCCCTCCCCATAAAAGAAGAGTGAGCTCTCTGATGACCCAACCAGAGGCAGGCACTGGTGCTCTCTGCCGTCTCTAGCCCCAAGCTGCCACGCTGGACTCCTCCTCCTTGCCTAAGTGCATCAGCTCAGCAGACACTGAGCTCAAAAATCAAATCAGGCAAACGACAGCCACGTGCTATCATAGAACCGGGAGCTTGAGTGGGCGGCAAGAGGACAGGCTGCAGAAGGAAACGCTATATTTGCTTCAGGGATCAGTCAGTCTCAAGAGCTCACCACCCCGCCCTATTGAACTGTATGGGGCCCCCACTGCATTCCTCAGGAATCGGGGCCAAAGGCCGAGCTCCCAGGGTTCATGGCGCCTGGCGCCGCCAAGGCATCCAGGACTCCGCGGGCTCTTGGGGTCTCCTTTCAGGCCCTCCCTTCGCTCCCTCCCTCTTCCCACGACCCCGTGGGATGCTGGTCCCCACGCCGTCCCCCTGCTGAGCGGGACACCTGCATCCCATCTCTTGTGCCGCTGCAAACCGTCTTCCTCACACCTGGACCTACCACACACACCTTCGGGCGCTATCTGTCTTCTCCATTTGTTCTCTTACAATTTGGGCTCTGATTCCCAGCTTCTACCCTTCGCGTTATTCCACCAGGCTTTCGGTCGTTGTTCTTCTTCCTACTATTACAGCTTTCATTTTCTAGAGCTAGTTTTCCACGCCCCGCTCCCAGTGAGGCCTCAGAAGCCACAGGAGGCCCAAACCTTGGCGGCTGTCCACATCACTTCCGGCCTGGCCGCCGGCTGGCTATTGGCCAGGAGGGTGCGATGGGCGGGGCAAGCTGTGGGCCTGGAGGAGGGCTTGGAGAAGGGAAAAGGTAACAAGGGAGGGCTCCGCCTATTGCACCTGTCTGGTCGGTTGCTTGCATGCTTTACCAACTAGAAGCATTACTTTTATTAGTTATAGTGAAGGGTGGCAAAATTCTCATAACCTCGTATTTACCATTGCAAGTATTTTTCCCAGATTTTTTCAGGTATAATAAGCACATAAAACTACATATATTGAAAGTGTACAATCTGATGACTTATAGTACATATTCCTTATAAAATGATTACTGCAAGCAAATTAATGAGCACATCACCTCACAATCACCTGAAAATTTTTCTTTCTTCCCTTCTTTTTTTTTTTTTTTTTTTTTTGGTAAGCAAGCTTAAGATCTATTTCCTTAGCAAGTTTCGAGAGCATAATACAGTATTATAACTACAGTCACCATGCTATACCTTAGACCCTCATAACTTATTCATCTTATAACTGAATGTTCTTCTCCTTACACCAATATCTCTCCATGTGCCCCACGTCCCAGCCACTGGTAACCATCATCCTACTATTTGTTTCTGTGAGTTGACTTCTTTATTTTTATTAAGTCCATGGATAGATGATAGCACTCAGTATTTGTCTTTCTCTTTCTGACTTTTTTCACTGAATATAATGTCCTGCAGTTACATCCATGTTGACACAAATAGCAGAATTTCCTTCTTTTCCATAACCAAATAACATTCACCTTTTCTCTAACATTAAAGTATAATGCACATACAATCTTATATTAGTTTCAGGTGTACGGCACAGTTATTTGACAATTACATACACTACTCAGTATTACACAGTAAGTGTAATCATCATCTCTCACTATACCGTGGTATTACAATATCATTGACTATATTCTTTTCGCTAGACTTTTCATGTCCATGACCCACATAATCTTCACCCATGCAACACTTAGGTTGTTTCAGTGTCTTGGCAACAGTGCACAATGCTGAAGTGAACATGGGGTGCAGATGTCTCTTTGAAATCCTGTTTCATTTCCTTTGGATATACACCCCAAACTGGGATTGCTGCATCACAGGGTAATTATAGTTTCATTCTTTTTTGAGAAAAAAAAATGGCTGTATCAGTTTACCTTTCTACCAGTGCACAAGGGTTCCATGGTCCCCATAACCTTGCCAACACTGGTTTTCTTTTTTCTCTCCTATAGTAGCAATATTAACTGTGACATAATAATATTTCACTGTGGTTTTGACTTGCATTTCCATGATCCTGTGGAAAGATATCCATTCAGGTCCTTTATCCATTTTTAATATTTATTTTTTATTTTTTTTTTTTTTAACATACAATGTACTATTAGTCCCAGAGATACAGGTCTCTGATCGCCAGGTTTACAGACTTCACAGCACTCACTATGGCACATGCCCTCCCCTATGTCCATCACCCAACCACCCTCTCCCTGCAACCCTCATCCCTGCAACCCTCAGTTTCTTTTGTGAGATTAAGAGTCTCTTATGGTTGGACTCCCTCCTGATCCCATCTTGTTTCATTCTTTCCTTCCCTACTCCCCAAACCCACCCACACTGCCTCTCAAGAACCTTCTATCAGGGAGATCATATAATAACTGTCGTTCTCTGACTGACTTATTTTGCTCAAAATAATACCGTCTAGTTCCATCCATGTCCTGGCAAATGGCAAGATTTCATTTCTTTTGATGGCTGCATAGTATTCCATGGTGCGGGTATGTGTATGTGTGTGTGTGTGTGTGTGTGTGTGTGTGTGTGTGTGTATCTGTGTGTGTGTGTATACACAAATATACATACAAATACCAACTCTTCCTCTTCCATTCATCTGTTGATGGGCATCACGGTACTTTCCTAGTTTCACTATTGTGAGGACTGCTGCTATAAACATTCAGGTGCACATGCCCCTTGAGATCACGACATTTTTATCTTTAGGGTGAATACCCAGGAGTGTGATTGCTAGGTCACAGGGTAGCTCTATTTTCAACTTTTTGAAGAACCTTCATGCTGTTTTCCAGAGTGGCTGCACCAGATTGCATTCTCACCAAACCCGTGGGAGGGTGCCCCGTTCTCCACATCCTGGCCAGCATCCATCATTTCCTGACTTGTTTCTTTTTTAGCCATTCTGACTGGTGTGAGGTGGATCACATTCTGGCTTGGATTTGAGTTTCCCTGATGCTGAGTGACGTGGAGCCCTTAAGCATGTGCCTGATGGCCATCTGGATGTCCACTTTGAGAAAAGTCTGTTCACATCCTCTGCCCATTCCTTGATGGGATTATTTGTCCTTTGGCTGTTGAGTTTGATAAGTTCTTTCTAGATTATGGATACTAGCCCTTCATCGGATATATCGTTTGAAAGTATCTTCTCCCAGATTCTCACCCTGAATAGATTTCTTTCCCTGGCCAACCCCGCTGAAGGGAAATCATAACACCTAAAAGGAACACAGTTTCTCCTCTCTTCCCCAAGTTGTCTAGGGGGAGTTTTTAGGCACAGCGGATAGATCAGCAGGAATTCAAGTATTTCCTGACAAAGGGTACACCGGTTTCTCCCAGCATTGCTCTTTCATCAGGGCCAGATTTCTGACAAAGAGCTATGCATATTGTTAGAGGAAATAGCATGCTCCTTTCTTTCTACAACCCACCCACTTATGAGCATGCTTTCTTGTTGCTGGATCCCCATCCCCCCATTTCCCCTTCTTACCTACTGGAACAACATGCTTCCCCCAGAGACACACCCAGCTCAGAGGGACCGCTTAACCTGTGGGCTGGGGCGGGGGAGAGCCTACACCAAGAACACACATACCCAGAAAGGGACTGCATTCACAGTCAGCCATGATGTGGCTACGTACAGTCTGAAGACCGCCTAGAGCACCATGAGGATATAGTACCGCCCAATTAAGGCTTGTGGGCTTTGTACACCTTTTCTGATATGAACTTCTTACACATATGTTTAGATTCATGCCTGGCCTCAGACAAAATGGAAGAAAAACCATGTGAAGAGGAAAAGATATTACGGTGCTCAATTACACTGAGTTGTGTAATCGCAGTCTCCATTAACCCCTCCTACCCTTGGGCATAGCCCACGAAACTGGTCAGTAGCGTTTCCACATGGCCTCACATAGAGTCTAAGGATACAGTAACTTGAACTGTTACCCCAACGATACACTTTTTTCTCCCCATCCTCTACTGAATGCAAGGTCTTTTGAGTGCCCCTTCCCATTTTCAGAGAGAGACTGCCGTAAGGGAGGAGAGTAATGTGGTCTTCCAGGGAATATTCTCCTTCTTGGTCTACTTCTGTACTTAGTGTGCCAGCTTTTGTTGGCCAGGGGACTTCTGACCACACACAGGAACCCCAACAAATGCCCAAAGTATAGGCCGTCTGGGTTGATCTTGGGAAGTGTCAGCCAACATTTAGAATTCTCTCAGGGCTCAGAATGGCTCTTGATCTGCAAGGACCAAGATCATTCCCCTATCCATTCCTGAGGGAGGAACTCCAGATTCCTGATCCAGCACCTTATGATTTCCAAGGCAACACGCAGACACACGCACAAGCACACACACAACCTCCACTATTTTCTTTTTACTCTTCTTTTTTTAAAAGATTTTATTTGTTTATGTGAGAGACAGAGATCACAAGTAGGCAGAGAGGCAGGCAGAGAGAGAGAGAGAGAGAGAGAGAGAGGAGGAAGTAGGCTCCCTGCCGAGCACAGAGCCTGATGTGGTACTCGATCCCAGGACCCGGACATCATGACCTGAGCCGAAGGCAGAGGCTTAACCCACTGAGCCACCCAGATGCCCATCCACTATTTTCTTGTTGGCAAAAACGTTTAGAAGTCTGGGACAGGCAGCTGATTTAGATTCAAGCAAGCATGGGAGAAACAGCGAGAGGGCAAGTCTTGGAACAGCACTGAGCTCCCCACCCAGAAGAGCTCCACAGCCTCAGCCTGGGATGCTGGTGACAGGGAGAGGCATGTCCTTGGAATGCTGACAAGGAGCAGGAGGATGGGGGGGATGAGTTGGCAACATGGAGTGTGGAAGGCAAGAGAGAAGAGAAGTTGGGAAAGTGAGAGGGAGAGATGGCCTCTGGCCTCTTGCTTGGGGCAGCTCCAAAGCCCTGAGCATTCTGTACAGGGGCCTCTGGGGACACTGCGTTCCTTCCAGTAGGAGTCGGTGTGCAAAGAGCAAGGGCTCCCGCTACTCTTTCTATCCCTATGAGTGCTGATCCAAGACTCCAGGCCTGAGGGGACCTCGCATCTGTCGCTGCTCTTCCCTGCGGGCAAAATGCAGGCGTGTCCCCAGGCAGAGGGACAGAATTCTAGACTCGGCCAGAATATCTTTCAAAATGGAAAGTGAGAAAAAAGACTTGTGGGAAGGAAGGAACAAAACCACAGTTGACCTTTTACACCGCAGGTTGGAACCGCAAGTACAGGTGCACGTACAGGTGCATTTTTTTTCAACTAAGCATACTACTCTAAAAATGTGTTCTCTTCCTTATGATTGTCCTTATAACATTTCTTTCCTCTTGCTTACTTTGTTTGATGGATACAGTCTAGAGTCCACAGACTTGCACAAGAGCACGTAATCATCTCCTTACGTCTTCAGTAAGGTAGTAAGAGGTGACTCTTACTACCTCAGTCATGGCATGTCAAAACTTAAACACAGAGCTTTTCTCTTTGAGGGTCAGCACCCTTAACCCTGCAATTCTTCAAGGGTCAACCTGCATCTCTACTTACAAAGGACATGCTTAAATACAGAAAATTTTCAAAGCATCCACACACAAGCATATTAGAGTCCATACACACATTCCATAAGGTTGCAGGGTAGCAGCTATACAAAAATCACTTGTGTTTCTATGCACAACCACGGAACAAACTGAGCAGGAAATTAAGAAAGCAATGCCACTTACAGTAGCACCAAAAACAGTAAAAATTTCAGGCATCAGTTCATTGTAGGAGAAGTAAGACTTGTTTGCTGAAAAGTATAAAACACTGCTGTAGGCGAGTAAAGACCTCATGGGAAAAGCCCCTGTGTGCATGTATGGATGATTTACTGTAGTTCCTACTGCAATACTACAGAGAGACCTACAGAGTCAATACGGTCCTATCAATAGTCTTACTCTGCATCTTCTAATGCTGTCAATCGCTTGCAGTACACTGCCTTTCACACATCGTCGTTTTCCTCTCTTAAAGATACATAGGGCCTTGTTCATATTTTCCATTGATCTATTTTTCATTTTCAAGTGATGGAAAACTATTAAAATAAATGGTTTCATCTCCTTATCTGGTGGTTCTCACATCTGTGCGCGCTCTGCCTTATTTTCAGGTGACAGATCTGTCTGCTGATTAGGAGTCATTTCTCCTGTGAGAGCACCAGACCCTGTTCCCTCTGCTGCTTTCCAAGAAGTGCCCCTGAGTTGCAGACCCTGCCTGTGGAAATTGTACCAAACAAGATACTGAGTTACGAAAGATGAGGTTTGGGATTTAGTAAGAGCTGAGGGGGTGCCTGTGCGGCTCAGTCAGTTAAGCGTCTGGCCTCAGCTGACATCATGACCCCTGGGTCCTGGGATCGAGCCCTGCATTGTGCTCCCTGCTCAGCACGGAGCCTGCTTCTCCCCCTCCCTTGCTGCTCCCCTCCTTCAATTCTCTCTCTCTCTGTCACTGTCAACTACATAAATCAAAACTTAAAGAAGAGATTGAGAGCTCTTATGCTCCTGAACCTCCAGGGAATTGATGGCAAGGTCCACAAAGGAGCAGGCCAATATGCCTTGGGGCTTTTCGAGTTGCAAATAGGCACATGCAAAGGCATGATACATGGTTTTGGAAGCTACCTCAGCAACAGATTTGGCCATCACGGCCCCAAAATCCATGATCCACCAGTCACTCTGTGCACACATTATCCTGCTTTAACTGTGGCCGATGCAAATTACTGCAAGAACTTCAGAGCATTCCATAAGAACACATCCAACAAATATGGGAATGACATAAAGGGGTGTATTCCTAAACCGGTCCCCCAAATCATAAATCATACGCAATATCAAGTTTACTCACATTTTCAAGGGTCAAATTCTGAGGTACCAGCAAAGCACCTGAGATCCCGGCAACACTAACTGCAGGAACCTGCTTCCCACAGGATGACACGCTCTGACCCAGACAAGAATGTATTATCTCTGAGTTTTCTTCTTTTAACTTTTGTTTATGTATTTGACAGAAAAAGACACACAGCGAGAGAGGGAACACAAGCAGGAGGCATGGCAGAAGGAGAAGCAGGCATTCCACTAAGCAGGGAGGCTGATGTGGGGCTCGATCCCAGGACCCTGAGATCCTGACCTGAACCAAAAGCAGACACTTAACCACTGAGCCACCCAGGTGCACACCATGGAGCTCTTTGGGGGTGATTTCCCACGGCCATGCTTGCACAGCTGATGTGACCACTTCTAGGAAATGCGGCCGTATTAATCAATGGATTCTAAATTTGGTTCCTTAAATAGTTCTACACACATCAGATACACCCTCTTGAGCGCATGCCAGAGAGGGGCCTTCCCAGGGCTCACTAGCTTCCGGGTTGTCCAAACAGGATCTTCACTAGATGTTCACAAGGAAAACTGACCTGGGTACTTCCTCTTTCTTCTTTCTCTCTTTCTTTCTCTTTCTCTCTCTCTCTCTTTCTGTCCTTTTCTTTCTGTTTCTCCCTTCCACCATACTTCCCCTCTCCCTTCCTCCTTCCTTCCATTCTTACCTTTTCATTTTCTCTCTTCCTCCCTCTCTCCCTTCTCTTTCTCCCTTTCTTTTTTTCCTTCCATCCTCCCTTCCCTCCTTCCTTCCTTCTTCCTTTCCTTCTCTTACTCTTTCTTTCTATCTGCCTTCTTTCTCCCTCTCCCAATGCCCAGCAACCTTCTTATACACAATAAGCAAAGAAAGAAAGAGAAAAAGAAAGAAAGAAAGAAAGAAAGGAGGAAAGAAGATCTTAAAAAAGAAGACATAAAAATCAACACCAACATTTGACATGAAACTAATACATGCTGCATGTTAAGTGCAGCAAATTTTTTTTTTAATTATTTCAAGTGATACCTGGGAGGCTCATTTGTTTAAGTTCAATCTCTGGCTCAGGTCAGGATCCCAGGGTCCTCGGATAGGTCCCATGTCGAGCTCCCTGCTCAGTGGTGACTCTGCTTGTCCTTCTCACCCACCCTCCCCCTGGCCACCACTCCTGCTCTCTCAAGCACTCTCTCTCAAATAAGGAAATTACATGCTTTTTAAAAACACTGGGTGAGCCTGGCCGTGAGTATTATGGAGGCTACGTATTGCATGAAGCACCGGGTGTGGTACATAAACAATGAATTTTGGAACACTGAAAGGAAATGAAAAAATAAATAAAAACTTCTAAACAAAACCAACCACAATGCAATTGTCCTCTCTGGAATCAACCAGCTTAGGGGCCTACTTTCCTGTTCCTGTTGCCTAGACCACCCTCCATTTCTCTACCTGACCTACATCCTTCCGCAGGAATGGAGACAGCTCTGAGGTACTGCTGACCCTGGAGGTGGGGCCAGAGAGAAGTCTACACATGGTACAATGGGCTGCCTTTGGAGTCAGCCATAACGTAGCTACAGGCACTTAGAAATGGACCCGATGTACCATTAGGTATGAGCACTGTGACAGTCGGGGGTACAGATTTTACGTATGGTATTGACATCATCTTCGTTGCACAAATATGTGTAGACTCAAGCAGGAGACCATGGGATCAGAAGATTGAAAGAAAACCATGTCAATGGAAAGATACTAAGTTACCAAAGTTACTCTGATGTGTAGAGCTGTTTTCTGTGTTAGCCCTTATCTCCACCACAGAAGTCAGAAAATGTTCAACAGGGTTTCCACTTGCCTTCAGATTCAAACTGAGAATACAGTAATTTAAACTGTGAACCCAAACCTTCCATTTTTTTTTTTCCAAACCTGTGTTGAATACCAGGGATTTCAATTGCCCTTTCCCATTTCCAGTGAGACTGCAGTGAGGGCAGACAATAATGTGGTGCATCCAGGGAACATTCTGTTTCTTGGTCTCCTTCTGTTCTTAGTGTGCCAACTTTATTCAGCCAGTGCACTTCTGAGTGCACATGGAAAACCCAGCAAATACTAAAATGGTAGGGTCTCTGGGTTTCTCTTGGGAAATGCAGACCAATAATTAGGATTCCCCACAGGCTCAGAATGGCTCTTGAACTGCAAGGACCAAGCTTCCCCATTCTTTCTTTCTTTCTTTCTTTCGTTCTTTCTTTCTTTGGTTCTTTCTTTTGTTCTTTCTTTCTGTCTGTCTGACTGTCTTTCTTCCTTCCTTCCTTCCTTCCTTCCTGTCTTTATTTTTTAAAAGGTTTTATTTACTTTTTTGGCAGACAGATAGCACAAGTAAGCAGAGTGTCAGGCCGAGGGAGAGAGAGAGAAGCAGGCTCTCTGCCAAGGAAGGTCTCCATGTGAGGCTTGATCCCAGGATCCTGCAATCATGACCTGAGCTAAAGGCAGCCGCTTTAGTAACTGAGCCTCCCATCATCCTGACCACATCCTTTCCTTCCTGGGAGGGGAGGGGGGCACGGGGGTATTTCTGGATTCCTGATGCACGCACCTATTTATTTCTTTTATTTGTTTTTTTGTGTTTTGATTTTTCTGTGTGTGTCTTTGTTTTTGTTTTTTAGCTAGTCTCCATCACCAACGTGAGGTCTCTGAGGTGAAGAGTTGAGCCCGCCATGTGTCCTTTCATACACATTTGATACCCAGGCACATATCATGATTTTCATGTTGGCAAAAATAGATCAAACTCTGGGAATTGCCTTCCATCTGCCCTACTTCCTCTGGGCATGTTTCCTGAGTTGCTGGTGTGTGGGAGTCCTATTTCCCACCCCACTGAAGGAAGACCCTATAGTAAACCATACCACATCCCCGGGGTTCTCTTTTATCCTTTCCATGTAATCCTCTCTGGCTCTCAGCGTGTCTGTGCTCCTAAAGACACCTCTGACTAGGACGCCCCGGGCTCCTGGAGCTACTTTGTACCCAGTTACCCAGTCTGAGAGAATGGGGTGTAAGTGCCGAATATGACCACTAGGACCACCTAACTCTCCTCCCCAAAGGCACTCAGATGCCCATGAAGAGGTACAGGAGGGTGACATCCCCTTTCCTGGCCTGGGGGAGACTAACTCAGGACCACAAGCTACCTCACGGTTCTCTTGCCCCTATCAGGACAAACTTCCCCTACAGTGGTTGTTGAAAACCACCCCTTTCGCAGCCATGAACTCAAAATGGCCACAGACTTAAGGAGAAGAGCCATAGCAATCATTCAAGATGATTACGCAACAGAAAATGGTCAGGACTTTGCATTTAGTGAAGAGTTCTGTCACTGGAGCAAGAGTAAAATATGTAACAAGAAAACTTAAGATGAACAACCTTGCTGCATCCAACATTACCACTGAGAAAAGGAACAGAGAAGACACTGATAAAGAGACAATATTTGCAGATAAATACCCAATGAGGACTCCCATACGCAAGACATAAGGGTACTTTGAACTCACTGAATGGGCAGAAGGAACACGCTGCTAATACAAAGCGAGCATAAGACTCGGATACACATGTTCCCAAAGAAGACACATGCACGGTTCATAAGCCCATAAAACGGTCATCAATGTGACTAGTCTGCAGGGCAATGTTTGCCAAACCAGGGACCATTTTGCACGAATGAGTGTGATTCTGTACAAAAGACAATGCCAGATGTTGCTGAGAAGCATTTCTTTTCCTTTTTTCTTCTTCTTTTTTTTAAGATTTTATTTATTTATGGAGCAGAGTGAGAGAGCACAAACAGGGTAGAAGCACTGGGAAAGGGAAGAGCAAGCTCCCTGCTGAACAAGGAGCCCAATGCAGGGCTGGTTCCCAGACCCTGGAATCATGTCCTGAGCCAAAGGCAGACACTTCACCAACTGAGTCACCCAGGAGGCCCTGGCCATTGTTTTCTTAGATATGATACCAAAATTCTCACTAATGAAAGAACAAATTGATCAACTGGACTGTATCACAATTTAAAACATTGGTGTTTCAGAAGACATTGGTGAGAGAACCCAAGCCATGTCACACATAGAGAGAAACTAGGTGTAATTTCCATACCTGCTGAAGGTCTCCTAAGAACACTGAATGAACGCTCAAAAGTCTGAGTGAAAAAAGTCAAGCAAAGAGAGTCAATTATCATATGGTTTTTCACTTATTTGTGGAGCATAACAAAAAGCATGGAGGACATGGGGAGTTAGAGAGGAGAAGGGAGTTGGGGTAAATTGGAAGGGAAGGTGAATCATGAGAGACTACGGACTCTAAAAAACAATCTGAGGGGTTTAAAGGGGCAGGGGGCGTGGGAGGTCGGGGTACAAGATGGTGGGTATTATAGAGGGCACGGATAGCATGGAGCACTGGGTGTGGTAAAAAAATAATGAATACGGTTATGCTGAAAATAAATTAATTAATTTTTTTTAAAAAAGAAAGTCAATAGGAAGAAGACAAACAATCCAATTTTAAACGGGTCAAAGAAAAGGGCCTGGGTGCCTCAGTTGGTGAAGTGGCTGCCTCTGGCTCAGGTCACCATCTCAGGGTCGTGGGGTCTAACCCCCGACCCCTCCATCACTCTTCCCGCTGAGCAGGGTGTGTGCTTCTCCTCTCCCTCTGGCCTCCTCACCCTACCCAACAGCCCTGCTCTTGCTCCCCTTCCCTCTCTTGCAAATAAATAAATAAAACCTTTCAAAAAGGACATACAATAAAATGGATTCAAAGATTTGTAAAAACACTTTAGCAAAGAATACACATGGAAGAAATGGAAGAATAGCGCACGACCTACATCATTAGTTATTAGGAAAATGGAAATTTAAACCACTATCTGTCAATGAAAATGGCAAAAATGAATGGAATCTCCATTCTGAGCCATAGCAAGGAGTCATAGCAAGGAGCAAAGTCACCTCCTTGCTATGATTTCTCATACACTGCGCATGGGAATTTTAAATTCTACAACCACTGCAGAAATAGTTTGGAAATTCTTATTTTTTTGTATCTTTGATTGACTAAAGACTGAGCGACTAAAAGTGAGTGGAGGGAGGGGCAGAGAGAGAGGGAGAGGCACAGAAGCTCAAGTAGACTCCCACTGACCATAGAGCCCTACCTGGGGCTCTGTCTCGCCACCAATGAGATCATGACTTGAGCCAGAATCCATGTCAGATGCTTAACTCACTCAGTCACCCAGGCACCCTAACAGTCCAGAAATTCTTCAAAATATTAAACCTATACCTACCATAGACCACCCCCATTCCACTCAAATGAAAAAAGAAACGGTACATTCCCCAAAAGCTACTGACTATTTCTAATTGTCATTCATCTCCATCCACAGAGGAATGACCACCACAAATTGTGACATATCCAGCTCATGGAATACTATGCGGTTTCGCAGAGTAATCTCGTCGCTTACATAACACTATGGGAAGACATGTTCTTTTGCTCTGATAATACCTCAGAGCCAGAAAACATCAAAACAAAATAATTTACATAGCATACGATGGTGTTAAGAGAAAACCTTAGAAATTGCAAATAATTCTACTGTAACAGAAAGCCAATCAATGCTTTCCTGACATGCAAATGGGAGGGAGGAAATGCTAGAAGGACAAGGAAACTTGTGGGGGCGATAGATGCCTCCACTACCGGGGTGATGCATATATGTGCTCAAACTTAATAGACGTAGGACTTTAATTACATACACTTTACTGCATGGAAATTATATCTCAGCGTCCCTGTAGAAACACTTTAAAATACAAAAACAACCTTTCATACCCTGAAACTCAATAAGTGGTTTTGATATTTCCCCCCAAAATCAACCATATGATTTGCAAGGTCAAAAGAGGCAATGCATCATTTCTGGGGATACGAAAATGAATTTATTTATCTTCATCTCAACCTCAAGAGAATATAAATGGAAGGCCCAGTATAGAAGCATGTTTCTCTCTGACAAAGGACTTTTTTCCAGAATTGGGTATCATCTAGTCTGAGGAGATCATCAAAAGAATAAAAGAAATGGCCAAAAGACTCGAAATGAAACTTCACAAAACAAGACGTACCACTGGTTCTAATACTAGCCCACGAAGAGACACAACTCTTTAGCCGTGAGGGAAAGAAATCAGTATACAATGAGATACCATAGCATATGGTAATTGCTTCATAAGCATAGGAAAACCCAATGGGATACCGGCTACACTGGTTTCTTTTTTCTTTTCTTTTCTTTTTCTTTTTTTCTTTTTTTTTTTTTTAAGCAGGACCCAACATGGGGTTCCAGTCCTGAAATCCAGACTTGAACAGGGATTAAGACTTGCATGCTGATCTGTCTGAGCCAAACAGGTGCCTCCAGAAAAGGTTTCGAATGCTCGCTCCTCACTTCACTACAGCTGTGACCTGGGACCTGTGACAAAGATCTTGGGAAGCTTGGTGTTCTTTGTATTTTTTTTTTCTCATCAGGAAACGATACCATCTGAGTTACAAGATAGTTCCTAATATTAAGTATGATCACCTGATACTGTTCAGGAACTATACTTTTTGCATAGAAGATAGTTGACCTGGAATTCTCCTTGACACGTTTTCAAAAGCACAGACAGACCACTGACAAAGAACAGACAGGCTGTTTGGAAATAAATATCCTTTCCCCTTTTCCAGAAAGAAATCATGTACACATTATAGAAAAAAAAAAAAAAAAAAAAAAAAAAAAGGAGAGGAACCAACTTGCATGGAACAACGTTCCCAAAACCCTGAAGCAGGTCTACTTTCCATTCCAGTAGACCCGAGATGAAAGTCTTGACGAGGTCCAATCCTGGCAGTCTTCTCCGTGTGGAGGCCACTGAGAAAGTCCACTCTGGCCCTACACGATCTGGACTAGCACACAAGTGTTCCTCAGAAAGATCAACAACGACTCAGCTCGAAACGGCCTGAGCAATTTGTACAAATGTGCTTGAGTTTAAGACCAGCTCCACTGCAGAACCAGGATTCACCCCTGAATCTAAGCCAGGATGTTCACAGATATCATTTCCAAAATCTCTGTTACAGGCCTTGGCACGCTCCACAGGTGGGAAAACAGGCGCAAGACTATCCATTGAGAGAAATATCAATCAACACTCAACAGGCATTACTAAATAATGTCCAGCAACTACTAAAAGGCAGGCAAGCTCTCTTTCAAAAGCCATGTTTTGAGGAACACAGACTTCTACATCTTCATGATTTGGGGTTGGAAGCTGGTTGCAAAACCACACCAGCAACCCAAAAATAAACAGATAAACTAGAATTCATCATCTTAAAAGCTTTTTGGTTCAAGGGTCACTATCGAGGAAGTGAAGTGAAAAGTGGGGTCTGCTATCTACAATGCATGTAAAGAACCCTCCTATAACTAAGCAGTTGGTAAAAAGACAGCCAATATAGGAATGGGGAACGGAGCTTGAGTAGACTTTCTCAAAAGGACAATACCATTGCAACAATGAACACAGGAAAAGATGCTCAATTTCATTAGTCCCTAGGGAAATACACATCTAAAGCACAGTGAGATCCCACGTCAGCCCCACTACCATGACTTCAAGCAAAGAGACAATCAATACATGTGTCGGGAAGCTTGTAGAGAAATGGAATTCTTACATATTCCTGGTGGGAATGTAAAAGGGTGTCCCTGTTCTGCTTTGGAAAAGAGGCTGGCAGTTGCTCAAAAAGTTAAACACAGGGTCCCGTATGACGCAGCAATCCCACTCTTAGGTAAATAGCTAAGGAAACGGAAATGAAATGTGCACCTAATGGGAAAACAAGTCTACCTAACACAGACTTGCAGTAAGAAGAATACTGACAGACTTGGGACAGGAAACCGTTTTCTTCCCTTTCTTTTCCTCCTTTTGTAAGACTTTATCTATTTATGTATTGGAGGGGAGCGGAGCGTGCCACAGACAGTGAGAAAGAGCACGAGAGGGGAGAAGGCCAGAGGGAGAAGCGGACTCCCCATGGAGCTGGGAGCCTGATGCCTCACTTGGTCCCGGGCCTCTGGGATCACCACCAGAGCCAAAGGCAGTCGCTTAACCAGATGAGCCCCCAGGGGCCCCAGAAACAGTTTGCAAGATTCATTGCATACACTAAGTCTGGGTTCTGTTTGCTGTTTTCCTGGGGGCTTTTTATTTTCATCTGTCTGGGGCTCTTTCATCGTTGTTTTCTGCTTTCTTTTGTTTAGTTTTTGCTGTAAAAAAAAGCTTTATTTACTACATACATGCTAAGAAAGTATTGTAAATGGAGGAAGGCCGAATACTTTGAAAACCTTTTCAAATACAAAGCAACTAAAGATGGCTAAACTGCTAGCATGTTTCTCTTGTATTTTAATGGCTAGAGAAAAAAACCTAGAGAAGACCTGGAGAAGAACATCCAGATAGGCTTTGACTTCAGACATTTCCCTCACTAGAAAAGCCTTAAGATCTGTTGAACCGCTGTTGAGAAGTGGGATGAGTTCAGGAGAGCCCCTAAGAACACCTGTTGCGAAGGGCGCCTGAGTAGTTCCTTTGGTTGAGCATCTGACTCTTGGTTTAGGATCGGGTCAAGGTCTCACGGGTTCTGACACCGAGCCCCTTATCACATACTCTCCCTCTACCCATGCCCCCCTTCTCTCTCCAAGAATTAAAGAGAAAGAAAAAGAACAAAGAAAACTCCGTGGGACGCTATTTCTGCCTGACGTTATTCTACACACATAAGGGAACGAATAATGAGCACTATGCTGAGACACTGTTTTGGAAAGAGAGGGAAACTGTGGAATCAGCACAAGGGTAGACAACGACTGACAGTGACCACTGAGGGGTGGGCCCCATCAGCGGTCACCTTCACGGGAGACCAGGCAGCCTTGTGTATCAGCATGGCCCCTCGGCAACTGGAAGGCAGGGGCTCCCCAGGTTCCACTGACACCCTGGACATTCTATTCAGTTAGTGCTGGTGCAGACCAGTAGCTGGCATTCTGGGTGCTCCCTCGGTCATTCCGGTTGGAGTCGGAGATACGAGCAGTGCCTTTGGCTCCCACCTCTGGCATCTTGAACCTTGGTTGTCTCTCAAGTACTGTGGGCTGTTGCTCCAATTGTTCCCAACAGTAAGTAAAGGATTCCTGTAACCTCACCCCTCAGTCCTGATTAAACCAACTTGGCGTCACTGGTTTTTAACCCACCGTGAGTCTGGGTTTCTGCTTTTTGGTCCCCAGTTCTATCTCTACTGCCACGGGTCGCCATGGCAGCCCATCCTGGCCCTCTGTCCGAGGCAGGGGCAGAAAGCAGCCTCCAGGAAGTCAACTGGCAGCTTCGGTCACAGCTGGAAAAATCCACCCAGGACTTCCTAGACCTCAAGGAAAAATTCCTTGTATCCGAAGCGACGGCCTACTCCCTGGCCAACCAACTGCGGAAATACAGTAAGTCCTGCCAAGTCTTGGTCCCCAAAGCCATAGCTCTGTGTTCTCCTTCTGAGAAATGCAAAGCCTCTCCAGATGCTCTCTCCCCCATTTCCAGTGACAACACAAATTTCATTCTGACCACAGTCCGTGAAAGGTGAAGTGGGAATTTGCCCTCTGTTAGCTGAGGATGGGAAAACCAAAGACAAGTATGTTAGCATCCTCCCCATGTTAGCAGTGACCTATAGGGTGGCTTAGAGTTTCCATCCCAGTTCTTGACTCCTGGGGCAGACCCAGAGATGACTGGTCTTGTGAGGACCCTGTCTGTCCTGTAGCAGTCCTTCATCTCAGTTGCCGTAGGACTAAGGAACTCCATCGGGTCTCGGCTCTCGGGTGTCCCACCGGCAAAGCACCGAGCTGGCTGCACTGAGGAAATATGCTGATGGTCAAGGCGGCACCGGGGTCGTGGGGAGGAGGGAGGACTACAGCGGGTGACACTACGTGCTGTCAAGGAGAAGGAAGTGGGGCCTGCCTTCCCCGAAACTGCGGTATCCATGAGGGACGCCATCCACACAGGGACTCCCCAGGTGAGAGGGAACCCGTGCTTATGCTTTTCCCTTCCAAGCCCACGCAGGACATCTGAAGCCCGGTGGTAAGGCTGGCAGCATTTGGGGGAACATAAGACAATCTGTGCGACCTCCTCTCTCTACCCCTGAGCTGGAGAACCTTCAGTGACGCGCCAAAGTCAGCAGGCCCAGGCCGAGGCCACCAGATGCTTGGCCAAGTGAGAATGAGGGTGAGAGGGGGACACCAGCCCCAGACACCGCCCAAGCCACTGGGTGCGCTAGGCCCTCTCCCACAGGCAGGCTGAATTGGGGAGCTCAGCTGCCTGTTCATGAGGACGGGGCTTCAGAGACAGAAGGAACCCAGAGATCGGGGCACGCGCACAACCCAATGACGGGAAGGAGTCCTGAGGCTGAATTTTTGCCATTTGCTCACACTTTGCCTTCCATACAGAAGGGAATTGAAAACAACTGAGGCGGCAAAAAGAATGAATTGAAACCTGCTCTTTAGGAAAGTGAAGAGATGATGACCTTTCATGGAAGGACAAGCCAAGTTTTGTCTACAACTTTCCTGATAAACCTAACTGATAACCTAACTGAGGGAAGCCAGTTGTGAAGATGATGAAAACAGTTACCACCCAAGGGCTTGGGGTGGAGGTAACTCAGCAGAGGGATGAAGAGCATGGGCTCTGGGTCAGTCCGCCTGGACTCAAATCCCTGCTGCCTAATCTTCCTCTGCCTCAGTTTCCCTGTCTCTTAGACTACTACCGTCCTGCGGTCTACTTCTCTCAGTCACAATGAATACTGAGGAAATTCTCGTACAGCACTCATAGCAAAGCCTGGAAGCATGTAAACTCTGTTCATAATTCTACTGCTTCTACTTCCATAAATGTGATTAGGATTTGGCCATGTTCCTTTCACGTCTCTCTGGGTTCCTGCCTTCTAGTGTACACTGGTGTATCTGGCTGACGCTTTACCATTGAGACACTTGTGCAGTATAGAAATCCCAGCTCAGGGGATGCCCGTTGGTCCTGGCATCCTGGGGGCTTTACTTAAGGTCCCTCCTTAGTGTTCAATGAAGAGGCAGCGAGGCTTGCTAGTGTGGCCAAGATTGCGGCTTTTCGGGGGATACGAATTCTGACTCTGCCAAATACCAGTTAATCATGGAGTGGAGCTCCTCTCTCTATCTCGGGACTGCTCTTTCCTGGCCTCAAAAACGGGGAGCGATCCAGTGTCTAGCAGTTGGGACACTCCGCAATGAGGCGTGGAGCTCCCAGCACACGGCCCGGTTGCCAGGTTCTATTTGTCCTAGGGTGCAGCCTGCCTCCTCCCTTGAAAGCAGCGGGCATAGCAGCATGTCCAGCTTTCCACTGAGGCAGGCATCTCTGTTTCTCAGAGCGTGAAAAGTCGAGCGACCTCATCAAATCCGTGCTGGGGGAGAAGGTGCTGTGTGAGAAAGGCAAGCGGGCAGACACGTTGCCTGAGAAGCTCAGGTAAGGAGGGCCCTGTGTGGGAGGCTGGAGGGATGCCGTGGGCCCCTCTGACTGGTGGCAGCAACAAGTCTGGGCCCAGAGAAGGGCAGAAACCGTCATGGCAGGCACATTATACAGACATATCTAAGACGATTTAGACCACAGTGATTGGTAAACGATGGACTCCAGTGACTCAGAGCCTCATTCTCTCTTTTTTTTAAAAAAGGAATTCAATCTGAGGGGATTGAAGTGGCGAAGGGGTGGGAGGTTGCGGTACCAGGTGGTGGGTATTAAAGAGGGCACGGATTGCATGGAGCACTGGGTGTGGTGAAAAAATAATGAAGACTGTTAGGCTAAAGAATAAATTAAAAATTAAAAACTTTTTAAAAAAGGATATCAACATCACCAAATTCAAGGGGCAAGGGACCATTTGTGACCTTTGGCACAGCGAGCACATGAACAATCTTACGAGACCAACACTTGCTTTACCTTTCACATGGTCAGCCCTGGCTGACGACAGCCTGCCATCCTCTCTTCCCACAAATGCTGTCTTTTGGACGCTGCCATTCTCCTGGCACACCAGTTAACACCAGCCAAACTGTCCACGCTTCTGGGTCTGGCACTGTGTCCATTCACGGCACGCTGCCCCCTAGGGAGTTTTCCAGGGAAATGCGTGTGCCCCAAGTGAGCAGCTGAAGGGGCATGTCTCTGAAGCGAGCTCTGGAGGTCAGGAGGAAAGATACACGGGATGTCCAGGGCATGAACAGGAGCACACTCTGATCCAGAGGAAGGCTGGATTAACCTTCTACTTTCTCTGCCACAGACACGTCACCACACAGGCCAGAATCCAGCTTTGAGGGCTCATTGGGAAATTCTGCTAGAAATCTCTATGAAAGCTCTTATCTATTGTTCACACCTTTGCATTTTAGAACATTCTCTGTGTTCTCCCAACTTAGGGTATGTCATCTGCTGATGCAAGATCAGGCGAAAGAACTGACCCGCTTATATAAGAAGCTGCGGGAAGGGGAAGAGGTTTCCCAGCTGCTCGTTCAGCACCTGGAAGCCCTCCTCATCCATGATGGCGCTGAGCATCCCCAAGGGCAGGGCTTGCGAGGGCAACTGGCTGAGGGACGCAGGCTGGCCAAGTGCCTTGCCCGAAAGCTCAGCCCAGGTGAGATGGCCACAGACCCCTGACTGCACTGTGCTGCTCCGAGTCCCTGGGCTGCCAAGAGACGCCCCGCCTGCCCTCACACTCTTGGCAGCGGCTGTCCTGGGTTCCCCATCGCACGTGGGGCCCTGAGAGGACCAGGACTGGGAGGTGGTAGCAGAGAGGAGCAATGCTCGGGGGGGCACGTCGCCCTGGTCCACCTGTCTGCTGCCTCCCTGAGGGGACACAGCCTTTCGGGTAGGAGGAAGCATCGGCCAGTGTTAGAGCCCGGAAAGGGGAATGTGACAGGAGGGATCCTTGTTAGCGTGCAAGGATCCCTGCAGAAGTGGGAGCTTCCCAGACTCAGCCCGGTCTGTATTAAGCCTAGGGGAGAGAGTGAGTTTTCCTTTCTCCATAGCTCTTCCCTCATCTGGTATGTACTTCAAACAAACTTGTTGCCACTGTAGTCACCAGATGGGAAAATTACTGAACGCACTTCACACCTAAAAGAAAGGCCCTGACAGTGTGGAGTTGGATGAGGTACTGGATGCAGTAGGACTTGGAGGTGGGAACCCAGTTGAGACTGGAACACTTTTCATAGACAGAGTCCCCTTGAAGACACCAAAGCCCACATGGCTATCCATGAAATCCCCGGTGGAGGGATGGGGGACAGGGGGTGGTCCTGTCATGAAGACAAGGAAGAGGCTCCGTGTGACAGCCGTGAATGCACAGAGTCTGTGCGTGCGGTGGGACTGGGGGCATGCTGCACGACACGATTTGCCGAAGTCAAGATTGACCCTGGACGAGCATCCCCTGATATGGACAACAAGAGACCGTAGAAATAGTTGCCCAGGTTCAGTGGTGCTGATCCTCCAAATCAGAGACACCTTTCTGATGGATCAGAAACCCAGGTCACAGCAATTCCTAATGACACTGCCCTCAACTCAGAAGACTCCCTAGTTGTGCAAAGTCACTTCTGTCTCTCGGGCCATTGGAGCCGCAGGGCTTAGAGCAGTGATGTGGGAAATAGCTGAAGGGACAATTCTGGATTTCTTTACAGAAAATTACGACCACGAGGGGGACGACGACGACAGCGATGACGAAGAAGAAGAAGCAGGAGAAGAAGAAACAACACTGAGTATCGTACAGTGTATGTTTCTCTGAAGCAAGGCAGGATCCTGAAACTTCCCTACCCCATACACAGCCCGTTTCTTTGCAGCTTGGAAGATTATTCTGGTTTGATGCTGGATAGATTTCATTCATTCCTTTAATCTCAATGGCTGATTCCGTTAAACCACTGACCTACAGCATTTCAGGTGGAAAAAGCCTAAATACCGCAACAACCCTCTAGGAAGCAGCCAGGGACTGCTTCCCCCACAATCTCAGGGAAGAAGAATCGGTTTGTTGTTTGCACAGACTCAAGACAGGATGCTGTGAGGGTGGCCTGGCACGTCAGGGACATTTGTCGAATGACTCAAGAGAGCAATCCCAGTGACAGGGCCCTACCTAAGCTCTGTGGGATGATTTGTCTCACACTTGCCTGTAATTACGCTGCTTGTAGCTCTGCCCTGAGCTACATGGGACATAGGAGTGGGCATCTGTGAAGGGGAATCTTCTAACTGTAACTCCTCTCTGTTTATTTGCAGACAACCAAATGGATCAGGAGGGGCTGAAAGGCCAGGACTCCGTTGCCCCTAGGTAATTCTGAATACTTAGGGGCTATGAATTCCAAAGTGGCAACCAGGGAAAAGCAGAAAGTGCTCGATAGAGAGAGCTCTCTTACCCATTGGGTCAATGAGAAATGATCCGTTTTCACCACGTTTTCGGTCTTCATTGTGTTACTTGGATTGCTCCCAGTTTCTGAAGGACTTCTCTAGTTGAGGAACCCGAAGTCAGAACTAATACGTCAGAGGGTTCACTGTCCTCACTCATTCTCCACTTTGTGCTCTAGACAGACCTGCATGTCTACTTTCTGCCTGTTCGATTTAGCATGCTGACATGTGTGCATAGCATGAAAATATCATAGCCACGAGACAACATCCTCTATCGCGGCACAATATTGAGAGAAAGAGGCCTTTGCGGCCCGAGGTCCCGGGGACGGCCTCCTAACCCCCGGAGCAGCCGCCGCTTGGCCACTACGTGCCGAACTCAAAGCCATTTGAATGAAGGGTTGGGAAAGCCGCCATGCTGGGACTCTGTACGTAGTGAGTCATGGCTGGACGGCACAGAGATCATTCAGTCTCTTCACAAGTTTGGTGGCTTGTATAGCGAGCACTTATTGTCCTTCCTATCTGCTACCCCTGTGACAATCACACCTTGTCGCACAAACACAAGAAGATTTCTCTCTCTCTCTTTCATGGCTCAACCTCTCTGCTTTCCGGACCACTCCCTTCTGCTTTCTGTCAAAGCCAGACAGGACATAGCGTTCAGATCCCTCTGAGGTTAATGTTCAGTTTTCCCCACCCTGCAGGCTCACCACACAGCTGCTAGAGCAGGACACCTCACGGGACACTCCGGATGAACGCTACCTGACATACTCAGTGCTTCCCGACATGTCTGACTCCTACTGGCCTTACAGGAGCTCCGCCATCTTCTCACCGGAGAACCCACAAGTCTGTTCCTCTCTGCAAGTGGCCAGTGAGTACTCCATTGTCAAGGTGATAAAGCTCCAACTGAACACGACTCCCACACAGATCACCTATTCTTTGTACCCCGGACCTCTGCTGTGCCCAGAGAGGTCATCCCTGTGGGCAGGCCTGGGAGAGACATACTGCCCTTAGCTGGGCTCTAGAACTGAGTTTGAAGCCCAGACATCAGGTGGGTCTGGGGACGTTGCTCTCTTCCTACTCCCAGGGCATGCCCATGTCTCCCTGGCTTCTCCATCGGGTCCCGGGGCCCACGTCAGGCACCACACACTCAACTCACCTCAGCAAGAGGACAAGAGAAGGTATCTGTCAGACCTCATTTGGATGAAATTTCTTTTCTCACCTTTAATAACCTGTCCATTTCATCTCTGAGCCAGGTCCTTGAGGAACCCAAGCCTGAAGCAGTCAATTGCCATTCTTGTCCAAGGTTAACTGGTTTTGCTCTTCTCAGCCCCATTCTCTAGTCCTTTAGGATGGCTTGCCTTCCAAAACGGTTCTCCAAAAACCCACCACAAGCACTTCCACTGATACCGTGTTCGTGTGTTTCCAGAAGCACAGCTGAGCCTTAGCATTCCCCCCAACCCCACATGAACTGGGGCAACATTCTGTGCAGCCCCAAAGACTCACATGAAGTTGAGGGTTTGTAGTTGCCTTCCATCTCTTCAGGCTCAGTGTAAAAGTGCCACGAAGGCTTCCGCAACTCGGCCTCTGATGAGAGAGGCTGAATACTGCAGTACTCCTTGTAGGACAGAGGGAGGCTTACTTCCCAGAATCTGTGAGGACAGAGAAGTTAAAGTGTGTACACCGATTTCCGACGGGGGACACTGTCATGATGATCTCGTACACAATGGCTCAGTCTCCGAAATCCAGGCAGTAACCACAAGGGAATGCGGGAGGGCACCTTCCAATATTACTTTCACTAAATCTGTCCCCACATTATGCATACCTGAATACCTGGATTGCATCAGACACTGGATTACTAATGGAAAGAGGGGATCTTATTACTCACTGGTGCTGACTGTATTTCTTTCCAGAATATCAACTGAATCATGAGGAGGAAGAAGGCCAAGACCCACTATGCCGCAGGTAACTCTGAAGAAACTTGGCTTCTTTTAGGGGTGAATTGAAGGACTGTATTTCAAGGAACAATTAGAAACTGACAAACCTATCTCTTTCATCCCTCCTCCAATCACAAATCATCTCGTTGAACCACGACGTGTGTCTTCCCTGTGTTACACGTCTCCGTTCATTAATGGACTCCTCCATTTCAGACACCTGCAGTCATTTGACCTGCATGAATTGACTAGTCAGTGGGATTCTCAGCATTGCCCTCTTCTCTTCTTTTACTAAATCCACAGAGAGAGGCAGAGCTGTGTCTCCCTCCTCGGTCTTACCACATTGAGGATACACTGTAGAAAAAGAATACCTAGGAAACATATCACGTCACGTCACGTCACAGTAGTTAGAGAAAGAGGCACTGAGGTCACGAGATCGCTCGAGGCTGAGGATGCATTTGAAAAGGCATCCTGGGTTCACTAGGTCCCTGAAGGTAACAGCCACAAAATTTATGCAAAAGTGTCGAAGCCACCTTTCAAACCCTCGATGCATACTCTGAGCCACGACTTCTATTCTACCATCCTTCAGTTTGTTACTCAGAAGCTTAGATCTGTAGCCTCTACCCTGAGACCCTTCTGTTGTCTGGCTATATGTACATCCCCCTAGCAGTCATACCCTGCCCCTGAAACAGGAGGGTAGTTTCTGCGGGGAAGCGTTCCTTTCTCACGACTCTACTACTCGGCCTCCCATTAACAGCGGTAGGATACTGGGGTGTCTCCTTTCCTTGATTTCACGGTCAGATCTTCCAACCCTCCCAGGCCCAGCAGAAAGCTTCCAGAGGTGGAAGAGCAGGACGCCCAAGGAGACTCACTGGATGGAGGCTATCTGACTTACTCGGCCCTTCCTGACCTGGCTGACCTGCAAGGGACCTCTACGAGGACTGGCATAAACTCATTTGATGACATTGACAACTCTTCTGCTCTGGCAGTAGCTAGTGAGTCCACCATGGTGCAGCTGACAAAGCCCCAAATCGACCACCAGGCCGACCCACTAGGTTTGCTATCCCAGCCTCCACTTATGCTGACAGGTGTCACCGCTGTGTAGGAGCCCGGTAGACATGGGGATCAGAGTCAGGCTCTGGGATACCCTTTTCAGCAAAGACCTCAGCTGAGAAATGCACCTGCCCTTTGATCCTCATCCCAGGCCCTGCTTAGGGCTTCTGACAGAAGTTAGGACATTGCAATCAAGGCAGATGTGACAACTCACACTCCCTTCGGCTGCGTAAGCTGAGGTGTCTGTCTTCGTTCCTCATTTCCATTAAATGTCTCTCCTCATCTGCCATGCTCTCCTTTTCATTCCCATACAATGTCCCTTGAATTGTCGTGCCCGTCCAGAGATGCCATCAGCCTTTCCTAGGTCTGGGGATTTGTCCTTTCCCTGGTTTGACTGCTCTCATCCCCACTGTCTGCGTGCTCTGTGTTGGCTGTCTTCACGGAGTCAACGTTGCTGTATGAGGCCATCAACACCTCTGCCATCAGCTGGCTTAGATGCTTCCCGCGAGTAAAGCGGAGCCTGGGCTTTGCCTCTCCCCGTGCACGGCTCCTATGTCTGTGGAGCGCAAAGGATTGTACACAAAAGATTCCGTTCGGCTTGTGGGTTTGCAGATTTGATCCGTCAGTCTGGTCTCTGTCTAAATGTCCTTAAACCATCACACCTAGAGTATCTCATGGGGTGAGGTAATGAGAGAAGTTTGCAATAAGGTTTTAGAATCGAGGGAGGCTGTTCCCCAGTACCTGTAGGAAAACACATGTGTCACTCTGTACAGAGACCCTTTGTCTGTGGCCTGACCACTACGGGGAGCTCGGGCCCGAAGGCTGCGGAACGCACGCTGTGGCAAATTCCCAAGACACTCCCTGAGGCCTCCTGGAGGACTTCTTCCATGCCTTCCTCTGCCCCGCTAAGGATTATTCTCCCCATATGGTAGTTGTAGTCGATGCTTGGTTTTAATGTACAAGTGGTGATCTGTGCAAAGTGACTGGCCCTGTCTGTCTGCATTTCTAGGAAGTCCTAATGATCTTTTTGAGGAAGAGGACCAAGACCCCCTAGGCCCCAGGTAATTCTGAAGAACCTTGCCTTCCTTCAGTGGTGAATTGAAGGACTATTTTAAGGAACAAATAGAAACTGACAAACCTATCACTTTCATCCCTTCTCCAAACACAAACCCTCTCCTTGAACCATGATGTGTGTCTTCCCTGTGTTACACGTCTCCTTTCCTTTTGGACTCCTCCATTTCAGTCACCTGCAGTCACTTGACCTGCATGAATTGACTAGTCGGTGGGATTCTCAGCATTGCCCTCTTCTCTTCTTTCACTAAATCCACAGAGAGAGGCAGAGCTGTGTCTCCCTCCGCGGTCTTACCGCATTAAGGATACACTGTAGAAAAAGAATACCTAGGAAACATGTCACGTCACGTCGTATCACGTCACCGTACTTAGAGAAAGAGGCACTGAGGACACGAGATCGCTCCAGGCTGAGGATGCCTTTGAAAAGGCATCCTGTGTTCACTAGGTCCCTAAACGTAACAGCCACAGAATTTATGCAAAAGTGTCGAAGCCACCTTTAAAATGGTCGATGTATACTCTGAGCCTCGACTTCTATTCCACCATGGTTCAGAGTTTGATGCTCAGAAGCTTAGATCTGTCGCCTCTACCCTGAGATCCTTCTGTTCTCTGGCTATCTGTACTTTCCCCTAGCAGCCATACTCTGTCCCTGAAACAGCAGGGTAGTTTCTGCGGTGAGTAGTGGCTGTGCTCCTTTCTTATGACTCTACTTCTCGGCCTCCCATCTGAAAGCGTAGTTTTATGGGGTGTCTCCTTTTCTTGTTTTCATGTTCTGATCTCCCCACCCTCCCAGGCCCAGTCTGTGTCTGCCAGAGGTGGAAGAGCAGGATCCCCCATGGGACTCCCTGGATCAATGCTCTTTGACTCACTCAGCCTTTCGTGACCTGGCTGACCTGCATGGGACCTCGACGAGGGCTGACAGAAACTCCTTCGATGATATGGACAGTTCTTCTGCTCTGGAAGTAGCTAGTGAGTCCTCCGTTGTCAAGCTGAGAAAGCTCCAACTCGACTCCCTCGCTGACCCCTTATGTTTGCTATTCCAACCTCTGCTTACGCTGAGATGTGCCATTGCTGTGTAGGAGTTGGGTAGATATAGGGATCCCAGTCAGGCACTAGGCCAGTCTTTACAGCACAGATATCACGTGAGGCACAGACCCGCCCTTCATTCCTCATCCCAGGCTCTGCTTATGTCTTCTGATATACGTTAGGACATTGGAGTCAAGGTAGATGTCACAACCCACACTCATTTGTGATGCAACGCCACAGGTGTCTTTGCTCCTGATTTCCATTAACTGTCTCTCCTCATCTCCAGGGCTCTCGTTTTTATACCCATACAATGGACCTTGTTTTCTTTGTCCCTTTTCAAAGATGCTGTCAGCTTTACCTGCATCTTTGGCTTTGTCGTTTCCCTGGTTTGACTGCTCTGATTCAGTGAGTCATCACAGCTGTATCAGGACATCCACACCTCTGCCATCAGCTTGCTTGAATGGTTCCCTGAGCAAGGCTGAGCCCGGCCATTCCCCCTCCCCATGCATGGCTCCCACGTCTGTGTACTCGAAGGAATTGTACACACAAGATTCCTCTTGATTTGAGGGTTTGCAGATTCAATCCATCAGTCTGGTCTCTATGTCTAAATGCCTTTCAACCATCACACCTAGAGCATCTCATGAGATAAGGTAAGGTGAGAAGGACGCAGTACGTTTTTAAAACTCAGACAAGCTCTCCCCCAGAATCCATGGTAAAACACACGTTTCACTCTCCACAGACTCTTTCCATGTGGCCCCACCACATCAGGGAGCTCGTGCCCGAGGCCTAAGGAAAGCAAACCGTGACACATTACCAAGGCACTCCCGGAGGCCTCCTGGAGGGTTTCTCTCACACTACCCTCTGCCCCATTAAGGAAAATTATGCCCGAGTGTTAGCTGCAGCGGATATTTTATTTTAACGTACCGATGCCATTCCGTTTAATGTGACTGGCCCTGTCTCTCTTTAGTTGTAGAAAATCACAATGATCTTTTGGAGGTAGAAGACCAAGACCCGATATGCCCCAGGTAACTCTGAAGATTCATGGGCTTTAATTCAATGGTGACATCTGGTGATCTAGGCAAATCTAGAAATTGCTAAATATGCCTCTCTCACCCATTCTCACATGCACAAAACGGGCCATTAGCAATGGTTTCTGCTTTTCTGGGGCACTACTATAAGCCCCTTTCTCAATCCCTCCCAAGCCTGGAGTCTGCAGTCCCCTGATGCAAGTATATTAAGCACACTGGACTTCTTGCCTTCTCACGGTCACGCTTTGATCCAAATCAGGCCAAAGATGCCATCTACCTCTGCTGCTTTTGCATTATGACGTGGGTAGGAATTCATGGCAAGACAACTGTTTAGAAAAAAAATAAAATTCGTGGGACACACAAGCATTCTAGGAATCTCCAATGCTGCCATAGCCTGGGGTGGTCTTGCTCCTTTCTGCAAATTTCAACAAGACGTAGGCCAAAGTGCTGGTGCTGCTTTTCTTGTTTTCTGAGTGTGCTGTTTGTTTTGGGACGGTGGTGCACTGGGGAGGTTCAGACTCTCTTCCTTTAAACTCCCATTTTGGCCATGCTCTGACCACCTCTTGCTCTGGTTCCCTCTCTCCTTCCCTGATCTATCCCTGCTTCATCCACACCCTTCCCCAGAGGGAGGCAGAATGGCTCCTCTCCCCTGATGGGGACTTCCCGTTTGTTCTCTGTGACCACACCGTCCTCCCCGCTGCCCTAAACCACTGGGACTCCATGTTGACTCAGCCTTCCTGTTGCATCTCCAGTCCTCCCTGTAACTCGAGGCTCTGCACGGAGCTGCCCGTGGTAGAAGAGAATGACGTCCCACAGGACTCTCTGGATGAATGTCATTTGACTTCTTCAATTGGCCATCACCTGCCAGACACCTGGAGGCCTTGTACAAGTGCCTCATCTACACGTGACAAGGAGGAAACCTTCGAGGGTCTGGATGTAGATGGTAAGTAACCCCATTGTGAGGGGCACAAACTTCCTGGGAAGGGAGGGTCCCAGGAAGCCTGTCTTCTCTGTATACAGCAACATAAATAGGCTGAGAGATGCATCCCTGCCAACAGGCCCTGTAGACCCATACTGGTTTGTATATGCTCTTGGATTTTATTTTCAAAACACTGGGACACCCGGGGGTTAAGCCTCCAGCTCTTGATCTGCGCTCAGGTCCTCCTCTCAGGGTTCTGAGTTCAAGCCCCACGTTCTGATCCACACTGGATGTGGAGCTTACTTCAAAAGAAAAGGCATCATGTGGGTCAGACAAGTTTCCTTTCCTTCTGTCCCACACTATTCCTGTGTCACCTGCCCCCTCACAAGCAGCAGGCTGTTGGGACCAAGTAAGGTGAGAGAGGAGAAATGGAGAGAAAGGGACAAAACCTCAGCCACCGCTCTCTCACCTGGAGGCATCTTGGTAACAGGCCTCTTATTTCCAAGAAGAGACTTTTTAGACCCAAGAAATTCTATGGCCACTTGTACGTCCTGTGTATCTTCTTGCAAGCTCTCTGGTCTCCACACTGCTATGCGGCTGCTCCCTATGGGCAGCGTCTGTGCTGTTTCTGCTGAGCTCAAATTTCATTCTCCCCGGGTGTTGGCCTTCCTCTGGAGCATTTACATGGAAGATCCTGAGCACCCAGCCCTGTCTGTCCCCTGTCCCATGGATTCAGTGAAGCCAAAGCTCTAGTCCCGCTTTTCCTCCCCCGTGGATGGTGGGCTTTTCACCCTCTGTGCAGCATCAGTGATATTTTCCCAGCTTGGATACGGTTTCTGTCACGTGTCCACTCTTGGTGGCATAATGCCCTCTAAATGAGCAGCAGCCTGTGCACCTTACGTGGCTACGGGCATCATTCAGGGGCAAAGCAAAGAGTTGTTTCCCTCTCCAGGATCTTCAGAAACGTGGAGCCTGCTGAGTGTGACCCCCTTCCGGCCACGCTCACACAGGGGCGCAGGCCAAAATCCACTTCCCGTCTCTTCCCGCTCAGGCTATTTTCTGGACCTCCCTTCTGGGAGAAAAATTGGCCCTGTTAGGAGACTTTCTCTGCTGAACAAAACATGTGCTAGGGCCAGCAAGGAGTCCATGATGTTCCTTATTGGATCAATATGGTACAGTGAAACTGCCTAAGAAATGTTTTGTCCCTCAACCTTACGTGGACAGTAACAGCCTTTCCGCCCTAGGACTACCTTCTCCCGAGTTTCCCCGTCCTCCCCGAGGGCCAAAGAGACCAGGCATCCTCAGCATTACAGCAATTTGGGAGGCACAAATGAAACACACGGTTATTTAGCATTCTCCAAGGGGCAATAGAATCCAGATGAGTGGACGGACGGAAGGGCAGACAGAAATTGCAGATGAGAAGCTTCAAAAGGCTTCAGAGCTGGGAAAAGGCCCCATAAGTTGGCCCGTGCTACCTTTCCGCAACTCCCTCTTCTAGGGGTACCTGAAGCCTCGAGGCTGAACTTCTTCCCCCGTTCTTTGTTGCCACTACACATGGACAACTCCTTCTCCCAAGCCCTGAGAACTCTCCAGGAACTTCTCTCTAGGCTCTCACACCAAGGTTACTATGAACAGAATGATAGGCATGAGCTACTGGGCCCATCCGAAGGCCCTGCGGAGTCAGGGGGTGATTTTCACCTCAGGGACTCTGCAGCCTGGTCACCTGCCAACACAGCATCCACAGGCTCAGAGACAATGGGGACATCTCCTTCATAGCCATGATGCCTGCCTTTGTACCTGCTCCCAGGGTGGTCTCACAGAGGGGCGGGGGCATCAGACATGGGTGTTCTGAGAGCACTCAGCTAAGGAGCCCTGGGATGGATCCCATTGAAATCTCTTCTCGCTTCAGCTCCGATGCAGTCTCCCTGTCACCAAGGGCCATCCAGTGGAAACTTGACTTTCCCAAGAGCACAGGTGCAAAGTTCCGGGGCACAGACACAGCCAAGCACCCCGGTGGCTGATTCCCTGCAACTGCAGCTGGACCAGCATTTGGACCGTGGTGACAACAGAGCCAGGCTCAGCCTCTCCTCTGCCATCGGGAGCCTGGGCACCAACATGGGTTCTGGGGACCAACCGCCACTGCTCCGAGGTGAGAGGGAAGGTGACTAGGAAGCTCTAGGCCCTGTGTTGGTCATCACAGACTTGTGGCTACAGGTAGCAATGGGATGAGGTTGAGCCCCCACGATGCTGCAATACAGCAAGGTGAGCAAGAGCCTGGTGTTCAGTATCAGCTCTGAACCAGGTACTGGCCTTGCCACTTCCTGGCTGTATAACTGGCCAACTTCCGCCTCTTCTCATGCATTTTCCCTTCAGTCCGCTTACTGAAAACCACAAAAAATGGGGTCTCCGTCTCATTGTTCTTGGGAACATGAAATACAATTCATAGGGGCCCTGATGCAACAAAATTGCATGACAATATGTATGAATTTGTCACATCGAATCCTCAGATGCCTGTGGGGTTTCAACTCTTGGAAATGGTGTCAGGGCATTGTTTCATGTGGGGAAGAGCAGTTTGAGGCAGATCTACTATCCCCGGACCCCATCCTGCCTGCCTTTCTCAGAAAGGCTCATGCGCCCAGTTTTCTCTCCTTCAGCATCGTCAAGCCCATCTGCCCTGTTCGGTGCTCACAGACACTGTAGAAATACTGGCCTCGCAACACCACGTACTACTGATTTTTGTTTTTTCCTTTTCTAAGCTGAGAAGGGTCCACTTTACCCCATGAAGTATACAGGTCACTCTCTCTTCGGGTCCTCCATCTCGTCCATCTGCTCCCTTCATCTCCGGGGCCTCATGCCCAGCCTCCTGCTCCTCAGGATCCACCTCTGCTCAGATGTCCTGAAGACTGAGCGTTTCCACCCTCCTCTGCATCCTGTCTTCCTTCCCCACCAGCACTCAGAGTCCCTTCCTGGAGCCTGGGGTGCCTTGGGGCTCCTCGGTCAGGAGCTGACCTCCCTGAGAATTGAGGAGATGCCGTTCCCAGGGGGAGGCCACATCAGTAGCAGCACTGTGGCACCAGGGAGGGCCCTGGAGAAAGAGCTCAGTGAGTGCTCGGGGAAGCCCAGCGCGGACCAGGGCCTTAGCACTCACCCTCCTTACTGTCTTCTCCCTGCGGCCTGTCACTTCTCCTTGGCGCCCACCGTCCTGCCCCGACCCGCTGGCCCCCTCCCTCTCTCTGTGACTCACGTCCCATGGAGGCCTGAGCAAGAAAAAAAGCTCCATGCCAGCTCCTTGGTCCGCTCTGCTTATAATAACAAAAATGCCTCGGACAGGCTGACTTCTTAACAACAGAAATCGGGGGCGCCTGGGTGGCTCAGTGGGTTAAGCCGCTGCCTTCGGCTCAGGTCATGATCTCAGGGTCCTGGGATCGAGTCCCGCATCGGGCTCTCTGCTCAGCAGGGAGCCTGCCTCCCGCTCTCTCTCTCTGCCTGCCTCTCCATCTACTTGTGATTTCTCTCTGTCAAATAAACAAATAAAATCTTTAAAAAAAACAACAACAACAACAACAACAACAGAAATCGGTATCTCACCGTTCCGGAGGCGCGCCAGAACCACCATCAAACAGGGACACATTCGGGGCCTGGTGACACTGCCTTCCTGGCTCAGAGGTGGCTGCCTTCTGGCTCTGTCCTCACAGTGCAGAGAGGCGACGGAACCCTGTGAGGTCTCTTTTATAGGGCGCGAATCCCTTCTAGGGGAGGAGCTGCCTCCCAAAGGCTCACCCCATCATACCATCACACTGGGGGATTAGGTTTCATCCTATCAGCTGGGGGTGAATACACAATTACACGCTGGGGCAGATGCTTTTACTCTGACTTGTTCCCACCGACTCCCCCATGGAACATGTCCATGGTCACCTGTTTCTCATCACTGCTTTTCTCGTTCTTTTGGATTCCGTGTCTTTTCTTTTACTCGATGCAGCTGAGCAGAGCGGGGGTAGAATGCTCTGGGCCTGTCCGCAAATCCCTCATTAATCACTGACTCCCTTATACATACATATATACATACAGACACAGACATTTCTATCTTAGGTCACACACATGTTGTCTATTCGGTGTGTATATTATACGTAGTGCACAGGTATGAAACGCTGGCCATGTTGATGCATGTTGTATGCATTCCCCAGTGTGCTCTTCCCTGGTTGACCCCGAAAGGCTTCCCTGCAACCTAGACTTTGCTGCGCTCTACAGTCTCTTCTCGACAAGAGTACAGCCTCTTTCCAGCACAATTTCCTTGTGTGTGGAAACTTCTCTTTCCCAGAACTGTTTCTTTTTACCGATCGTTTCTCGTGCTTTCACTTTTGTCCATTGGGAACCTGTTGGCCTCCTGGCCCAGTGAGCCTTACTTGAGTATGAGAGAGAGAGCCAAAACCGGAAGTAATCAAACTGTGTCCACGGGCCTGTGATCTGTCAGACGGCCTTTCTCATTCTGGCCACTGTCCTTCTTTGACATCAATGGAGGTGGAGGTCCAGAAAGATCATGAATCACAGCGGATCCTGCCGATGTGCTTTTCCTTGCAGAACTGGCTTTGGATGCTTCCATGTGCATGAAGAACCCTCCCAAGCTGGAGCGTGATGCTGGTGAGGACTCGAGGGACAGACAGCATGGCTGTCAAATCCATGGCCACATGAAAGCCCTCCGTGTCATGAAACAGAAGATTCCCAAGAGAATACTGCAGTTTGGCCAGTGGAGACTGGCATGCAGATTCCCTGGTCTTCAAGCTTAGGGCCCAGAGGTAATCATGCCTTTGGCGCTTGGGGCATGGACTCCTACTGTTCTCCTGCTGATTAGAGCTCCACCCCTCCAACACCCCCGACCAAACACACACTGTCTCTTCACTTGCTCTCCCTCCTTCGGCCATTCCCACAGCTGGTGCTTCCCCGGTTTCGCATGGGGGCTGCCACCCTGCCGGCCCTTGGTCTCCATCACCGGGATGCAGCTCAACTCTGCTGTGTTCCTGCCGGGGCTGTCCTGGGATTCCCTCTCCCCTCTCTCCACGCCCATGGCGAAGCAGGCCCCACGGCCCTCCTCAGCAGAGCAGCATTATTACACCCATCAAACACTTAGAGCTCTGCCAGAAACCACACGCTTTCTTGGCTTCCTTGCCCTGCTTCCCTGCTTCTCCAATTCCAAGCCTCCTCCTCCCAGGTCCGAGGTCTCCATGAGTCACTGCCACATGCACTCTCCTCTTGGGACGTTCAGGAAATCTGAGCTAGGTGGACACAGAACCCTCACCTGGGACCCAGCTGGTGGGTCAAGCTTCTCCTCAGCCCCTATCATACACGATACAATGAGGAAGGAATATTGCCTGGAAACCCAGTGTCTAAAACATGATCCCTTCCCTGATCGAGGTTGAGGAATTTCAGGTTTCTTGCTTCCTGTGGCAATCAAAACCATGGTTCACAAAGTCACTACGAGGACTTGCCAGCTCCCCGACAGGTCCACGACAGATTGAAAGAAAAGAAATCTATGGTGTCGTTATACAACATCTCAGGAAACAATCTCAGGACTCCTTCTCCTATCTATCCATTTGCAGGCCCATCAGAACACCCCTGGAATCCATGAGAGGCTCTACGCTTATGGAAAGTTGGGGAAAGAAGGGATGAGAATCTAGAAAGCAAACATGAATCCTTCTCCATGTGCCCTTTACACTTTGCTGAAGCTTATACCTACTCAGACTATTCCTACAAATGCCCCAAGGTCTATCCTGTGTGAGATAACATTCAGAGACCCTTGTTGTCCCTGAGGGAAAATGAAGTGTCCCTGATAACACCCAGGCTGTCCTTTGTGAATTCCCCTTGGGGTTTCTCCTCCCCGGGTTCTTCCCTCAGCACCTTTGGGCTTGTTCCTGGGAGGCCAAAAGTGACCATCAGTATCTACTGCCTGCCCACACCTGCAGATCAGGGGCTGTCCTCTCCCTCCCCACCACAGGTTTGCACAGGGCCTGAGCCTGGCTTTCAGCCCAGGCTTTTCAGTCACAGGTCACATGGCTTTCGGGGGTCCTTAGCCCCTGGGGCCACAGCTCCTCCTCTGCACAGGGCAGAAAAGAAGTTGGAGATACTCATAGGCCCCTGTGGGCTCTCCCAATCTAGGACTCATTCCAAAGCCTGGCCTCCTTTTCAGAAGACTGGGACAAGGGTGAAAAGGGGATGTGTTTGGCTGCCACGGGTCCCCTGCTTCCTGCAGCAGCCTGTCTCGGAACGCGCGTGGTGCGTGCTAGGTGCCCACCTCCCCGGGAGGCGTCGGCAAGCCATCACTTGGCTTCTGATGGAGGGGCTCAAGGGGGAAGTGGCTGCAGAGGAGGAGGTAGTTGGGATCTGGCAAAAGCTCACAGCAGCTTTGAGCTGGGACATCACTAGCCCCCTGCTGGGGGAGCCCAGGGGCCCCTGCATCCTCCAACACAGGCTGCCTATCGGTTTCGTGAAGGTATGACTTCTGACTTGGGGCTCTCAACTCCCCCTCTGCCTGGGTGCAGCTCCCCCTGCAGCTGCTCCTCTGGAGAGGCCTTCCGCTTGCTCCTGCCCTCTGTCACCTGGCCACCACCCCTCCAGGCTCAGCCACCAGTAGCATCTGACCAAGACTCACATTTGATTTCTCTCACTCTTCCTCTCTCAGATGCCAAAGACTGCAGAAACTAAGAAAAGAGAGGCCTCTGTGAATGAAAACCCCATCCTGAAACTTCATCCTAAAACCCCTTCTTTTTCCACTGGATGAAAGGACATCTAAAGCAGCACATCAAGTTAAAGCCCAAAGAGAGCACGGGAGAGACACTTTGCTGAGAATCCACATCACAATCCCAAGCCATTCTCGATGATTTTTACTGCAAGAGACCCATTGGAGGAGAGAGTTTCTTGCCCTTCAGCTCCAGTTGTGATAAACCCCTCAGGAGACCAATGCCTGCCTAGATCACACCCCCGTTTCCAGAGACCTTCAGTCTTGCTGCTCTCAATTCCATCCTGCAGAGAACCAGAGTCAGCAGCACCACGGGAAGAGGCCACATGTCACACTGGACATTCTGGGCCACCAACTGGGCTATGCCAGAAGCACACAGCATTGACTACACCGTGTTCTTCCTGGAGACGTTCAGCCTGAATTTGAGCACGAGGGAGTTATCAGACACCTTCAGGATGTGGACCATTGAACCAGATGACCGGTCTGTCTGTCTTCACAAATCCCTGTCACCACAAATAAGAGACAGCAACATGGAGGAGAGATAGGTTGGGTTCCAAAGGACGACAAGAATGTGTTGCTGTATTTTCTTACTCCTTCAGAACCCAAAATATCTCCTCACCGTTAGGTGGCTGTCTCCGGTGGTGGTGACATTTCCTTGTTTGTAGGGGACAGGCCACATGTCTAGCTTAATGGCCTACATTCTGAAGTTGTCTGATCAGTTCCTCCTGATTAAATTCAGCCTGTGCCTTGGGCCAGGACACTCCATGGTTAATGCTGCATGTGTCCCGGCTAGCCTACCCGGAGACCAAGAAGGTCCAGTGTGCCCATCACCACTCCTGTGAGAGCAGCTTTGGTTGCATTGCTATAGAGTACCTATCAGATTGATCTGTTCACAGCAAGACACATGCTTTGCTTTCTGAAATTGGGAATCTGGTACGTGGTGGACCCTGAGGATGGGTGACGAGCCTCTCCTCTTAACCACTTTCTCTAACATGTTGCCATCTTTTACTGCTCCCTGTGGTATCTCCTAACCCTATCTCTGTTTGTACATTGGAAGAATTCTGATGTTTGGATATCTATACAATGTGTATTGGACGGCACTGCACTGTGGAAAAGAACATTCTGTCCCCCTTCTATGTCATTAAAGTTTTTGGTTCGGACAACCACTATGAACTTGTGGGTTATTGACATTGGATGCTCTAAGCTCTCCCTATCATGGTGATTTGGAGGATCGGGACACATGCTCATGGACATGTGCTTGGTTCTCATCGTCACAGTTATACTGAGTCTCCATCACCTTTAGGCTCTACGTACCCTACCGGGAGGACATGTTTCTGTGTTTAGCTCTCTGTGGTATTTCTTTTCTTTTCTGCATGTGCACCTGTGCGCCTATAGGCCTGTCTGCCGTTTAGGAAGGTCGTATACGTAGGGCTGAGCATTACACCGAAAGTCCGTGGACATGTTTGGTTCCCTATGAGCTTGCCAAACTTCTCCCCTTCAGTTTGTCAGTGTGAAGGGATCTCTCGACCTCAAACTTTTGACATTATTGTATTTTCCCTTTCCTTCTGTATCAACCTGACCTGGTATACTACTGTTCCCGCCCAGTGAAACAGATGTTACTTACATCCTATTTTTCCCACCTACTCCACTCCCAGAGTTGTGTCATACAAATGCCAGTAAGTCTATTCAACAGTGACCAGCTGTTTGAAAGTCAAAGCCTCCTCTGTCATCTCTCATCCGGGGAAGTTCACTTCAAAGGACTCCTAGGGAGGGAATGAGGACTCCGTGAGGGTTGCATATTCAATACTCTTTCTCTACTGCCTGCATACGAGGACATCCTCACTGAATAGAAAGTACTTGCACCACCAGTTTTACGGAGTGTTGAAAGTAAGAGTGCCATACCAGGGAAATACAAACCACACCACGGTGAGATACCACCTCACATCAGTCAGAATGCCTACAGGTAACAACTCAGGAAACAACAGATTGTGGCAAGAGTACAGCGAAAGGGGAACCCTCTGACACTCTCGGTGCCCATGCAAACTGGTGCAGCCACTCTAGAAAACAGTACGGAGGTTCCTCAAGAACTTAACATCCCTGACTCCTAGATGACCCCTCTATGTGTACGTTGCTTTCCTTGCTCTTCTGATTATGTCATAGGGACCACGTTTCACTGGCATCGAGTCCCACATCAGACTCCCTGCTCAGTGGGGAGCTTGCTACCCCTTCTTCGACTCCTCCCCATTTATACTCTCTATCTCAAAGAAGCAGGTAAAATCTTAAACAAACAAACAAAAAACAAGCAACAGAAAGAACCAATGAGATATGCACTCACCCCCGTCAGAATGGCTAAAACCCAAAACATAAGAAACAACAAGTGTGGGCAAGGCTGCGGAGAAAAGGGAACCCTCTTGCCCTAGTGCTGGGCACACAAACCGGGGGAGCCATTGTGGACGATGGTATGGAGGTTCCTCAAGAACGTAACAACAGAACCCCCCTACGATCCAACAGTCCTGCTACGGGATATTTACTCTCAGAAATACATAAGCACTAGTAAGCGCGAATACATGCATAACCAAATTCTGGAAAGGGCCCAGATGTCCGTCCATAGATGACCGGTGAAGACAATGCGGTATATTTATACCACGGAATATTACTCAGCCATAGAAAAGAATAAAATCTTCCCATTTGAAATGAGACAGGGGCAACTAGAGTATATTGTACTAAGTCAATTAAGTCTGTCCGAGATAGCTCAATACCAAAGGATTCCACTCGTATGTGGAACGTAAGAAACAAAATATATAAGCAGAGCAAAAGAAAAGGGCACCAGACAAACCAAGAAACAGACTCTTAACTAGAGAGAACAAACTGGTGGTAGCCAGAGGGGAGGGGGACCAGGGAATCGGGGAATGCAGAGGGCCTCAACAAGTGCACTTGTGCGAATGAGCACTGAGCAATGTATGGAAATGTTCAATCACCACATTCTACTCTTGAAACTTATGTTAACACTGTAAGATAACTATACTGAAATTCAAGTTTCAGAAAGGTAAAAACAAGTTTCAGAAGATGGAGCACTGCTTGATAGATTCCTTTGAATTGACCTCGTGCCATTCACCTGGCGGCCTCTTTCTAATCAAACATGGAAACTGCGCGAAGATTAAATGGGGTCAGGTGGGCCAGGTCTCCTTCCATTGCAGAGTCCTCCTCCTTTACTCCTCTGGCGGAGAGACTCGACAGAAAAGATCCGCGTTCTGCTATTCCCACTTTGCTGTTTTAGAGGAACGTTATACGACTCAGTGTTCCCTACTCATATACTCATCACTGTATCAGAACAGCCTCGGAGAGTTAGTACAAATGCAACCTCGTCCTTTTGGTTTCTAGCAATTCTGATTCAGTGGGCTGACGTGGGGTCTGGAATCTTCTTATTAAAGTCCGGTGTTTAGTCAGTTTGGAAACTCCCTGAGATCATGGACGTCCCTTAGAGTTCTTGAGACGCATGATTTCCTACATATTAGCACTTCTAGTCTTCACAGTCCACTTGTTCATGGGAGCTTTCCTTTTTCCTGGTTCACAAATGAAGAAACAAAGGCACACGGAGGACCCAGTTCCCCTGTGACTGGCCCCGGAACCCCTTGTTATGGGGGCTGGAGGCAGGTCTCAGGGAGAGTCCTCTTCTACGCCAAACCCCACGCCCCCATTTGCCAATTCGTGCCTATACCTTTCTGCAAAGGTGCTTCCTTTACCTAGACCTCATTCCTGCCCGAAACCTCCGGGAAAAATTCCATCACAACGGGCTAAGAGCATCATGTTGTCAACACTGGCTACTGACGTGAGACCCTGTGCTTGAAAATTATACTTTGGGGTACCTGGGTGGCTCAGGCAGTTGGGTATCTGACGTGGCCTCTGGTCATGAGCCCAGGGTCCTGGGATCGAGTCACATATCGGGCTCCCCGCTCAGGGGGGAAGCCTGCTTCTCCCTCTGCCTGCATCTCTCCCTGCCTGTGATTGCTTGCTCTCTCTCTTTATCTCCAACAAATAAATAATAAAATCTTTAACAAAAAAAACATTTACTTTTACTTCTTCAACTACCATCGATATATAGTGCTAAGTAGGTTTTAATGTTAACATAGTATTAAGTAGATGTTCATTCATTCCAGTTACTTTTAGTAAAAGTCTTTGGTTATCCTCGTCAAGTTTACCAATGACTTTATTTTAAAAAATCAAAAGCTTCTGCACAGCAAAGGAAACAGTCAAAAAATCAAAGAGGCAACCCACGGAATGGGAGACGATATTTGCAAATGACAGTACAGACAAAAGGTTGATATCTAGGATCTATAATGAACTCCTCAAACTCAACACACACGAAACAGGCAAACATATCAAAAAATGGGCAGAAGATATGAACAGACACTTCTCCAATCAAGACATACAAATGGCTATCAGACTCATGAAAAAATGTTCATCATCACTAGCCCTCGGGGAGATTCAAGTTAAAACCACATTGAGATATCACCTTACACCAGTTAGAATGGCCAAAATTAACAAAACAGGAAACAACATGTGTTGGAGGGGATGTGGAGAAAGGGGTACCCTCTTCCACTGTTGGTGGGAATGCAAGTTGGTGCAGCCTCCTTGGAGAACAGTGTGGAGATTCCTCAAGAAATTAAAAATAGAACTTCCCTATGACCCTGCCATTGCACTCCTGGGTATTCACCCCAAAGATACAGATGTCGTGAAAAGAAGGGCCATCTGTACCACAATGTTTATAGCAGCAATGGCCACGGTCGCCAAACTGTGGAAAGAACCAAGATGCCCTCCGGCGGACGAATGTATAAGGCAGATGGGGTCCATATAAACTATGGAGTATTATGCCGCCGTCAGAAAGGATGAATACCCAACTTTTGTAGCAACATGGACGGGACTGGAAGAGATTATGCTGAGTGAAATAAGTCAACAGTATTATTTCATCTGTTCTTGAGGTTAGTCATTCTGACAGGTTTGTGTTGATAGCTGATCATAGTTTTGTATATCCCTAGTCATCAGTGATGTTGAGTATCTTTTTATGTGCCTGTTGGCCATCTGTATGTCTTCTTTGGAAAAAGAGCTATTCATGTATCCTGCCCATTTTTTATTTCAATTATTCATTTTGGGGGTTTTGAGTTTCTTAAGTTCTTTATATATTTTGGATACTAATCCTTTATCAAATATGTCACTTACAAATATCTTATTCTGTAATTTGCCTTTAATTTGTTGTTTCCTTCATGGTGCAGAAGCTTTTATTTTGACAAAGTACTTGATAATGACATGCAAAAGAATGAAAGTGGACCATTTTCTTATATCATACACAAAAATTAATTCAAAATGGGTTGAAGACCTTACTGTGAGACATAAAAACATAGGAGAACTATAGAAGTACTATAGGAGAACTCAGGAAGTAAACTCTGACATTGGCTGTAACAACTTCTAGATATATCTCTTGATGCAAGGGAAACAAAGGTAAAAATAAAACAATGGGACTTCACCAAAATAAGTTGTCTTCTGATTATTAATCAACTATCTTTTCTAAAGTATGGCCTGGCTCCCTTTTTCAGATTGACAGGTCTTTTTACTTATCAAGCAGATACACCCAATGTCCTTTATGTTTATTGTTGTTTTTTGGTGATTGTCCCTTTTTTTGATTTGCATAGTATATAATCAGAATAATTCCATTAATATGTATTTGGCAAGATAAAAGAATTGTCCACTCAGTGACCACCTATAAGATGACTCCTTCTCATTTTTACTCTAATAGCAGGAATAAATGTTTACATGGAGTGGCCCCAAACTATCAACTCTGTATTTTTTTTCATTGTCTATGAGATTCAGTTGGGAAGATTTACTGCCTGTTTCCTTAGAAAACATAAACCTGTATTTCTCAGTGTACATGTTAAACAGTCTATTCCTTTTTCTTCTTCCATTCCCAACAGTTTGCTCAAGGAAACTCTAATTTGAGGATGCAGTTAGGAGTGACTAAAATACCCACAGTGCGTATTTTAGCACAAGTACTGATATACTGATTTTCACAGTAGTTTCAAGTACAACTAATTTAAGACCAGATCTCCAAGTGCCATTTTAAAATAGTACCAGGCTAGTAAAGAATCACTAAAGAATGACAAGATCCAGTAATGATTTCAAGACAAGTAATACTCAAAATTATAGTTAATTAATAAAATTATTATAATCCATCACAATATGTTAGAAATGAAAATTTGTATTGATACAGAAAATAGACATGGGAATATGAACCCTTTGAATACATAAAAGTAACAAGTCCTCTGCTAGATGAGATCCATGGTGGATTTAACCTTTAAAAGAGAAGTGAGAAGAAGAAACCTCCCTAAGTGCTGTTAAGAGGAAAACAGCTGAAATTTAAACATGGGAAATGACTGTCTATCCCTGGTATTGAGGCAGGAGAACTAAGGGTCACTTGTTGTCAAAGGACAGCAAGGGGCCTGGTAGAGTAAGGATGAATGGAGAGGAAAAGTAGAAAGTTAACAAGTGGCTGAATCTTACATAATGCATCAGGGACTCTATCCTTCAATCCCAGATAAGTAACTTGGCAGATGAAACAGTCTCATTCTTATAGGAAACAATTTTATCATTTTTTTATACAAAGTCCCTCACATTTAATAAAATACTAAGAAATATGAAAACATATTACTATCATAATAATGCTATCAGAAAACAGGGCGCCTGGGTGGCTCAGTGGGTTAAGCCGCTGCCTTCGGCTCAGGTCATGATCTCAGGGTCCTGGGATCGAGTCCCGCATCGGGCTCTCTGCTCAGCAGGGAGCCGGCTTCCTTCTCTCTCTCTCTGCCTGCCTCTCCATCTACTTGTGATTTCTCTCTGTCAAATAAATAAATAAAATCTTTAAAAAAAAAAAATAATGCTATCAGACCCAGAAATGTCCAGATGTTGGAATTATCAGAAATAGATTGAGATAATTATGATTAATGTGTTAATTAAGAGAAGTAAGCAACATGAGGGAATAAATAATGCTTTTCAATAAAAAGACGGAAATTTTCAAAAGCACTGAATGGAAATGCTATGATAAAAAATAATCACATTAGGTATTAAGATTTATTTTGGGGGGCTTTCGAGAGAACTGTAAATAGCAGATAAAGATCAATGAATACATACATTTCAGACAATATGTGGAAGAATTTATCTCCAGTAGACCTGCTAATTAAAGTCTGTTAAAAGAATTTCTTTAGACTGAAGAGAAAAGATGCCATATAGAAAATTAATTCTGAACAGATAACAATGCCTGGAAGAATAAATATATGGTAAATACAACAATCTCAAAAAAAAAAGAAAACTAAAAAACCTCTTCCTAAATTAGTAGTTGGCCTCATTAATATCCTTCCTCCAGGCTTTAGTTAGGCAAAGGAAGTCAGTAAATATATAGCAGATTGGAAGAGCTATACCATTTTGACTTAACTGATATTATATAACATCACACTGAATATTGGTAAAATACACATTTCTCTCAAATATACTGGATATACTCAGTGATAAAGGCCATATGCTGAGCCATAAAACAGGTCACATTTTGTTAGAAGAGAATTTGTACAGAATTTGTTCTGTACTACAGTAGTATCTAATTCTACTTCACTAAGTAGTATAAATCTAGAAAATCTGCACATGCTTGAAGATTATACAATCTATTTCTAATGGATCATGGGTCTAAAAATTTAAAAATATCAAAAATAATTGAGGAAAACACAACTTATTAAAAGTTGTCTAATAAACTATTCAGTGCTTAGATTTACAGCATTAAGTGCAATAAAGAAAAAGGAAAAAGGAATCCAATCTAGGACATAAACCCACATTAGTGGAGGGATGCCTAGCTGGCTTGATGAGTATAGCATGTGACTCATGATTTGAGATCAAACCCCATATTGGGTATTGAGATTGCTTAATAGAAATTTAAAATAATGGTCAATTTTCTCAGCCTCCTAAATTAAATCTCAAAAACAAAATTGAAACCAAAATCTATGACTGATACCGTAATTAATGCTGAAATACAGACCACGTTACCCATAATCAGGAACAAGGCAACATGTTTCAGTCTTACCAGAGAAATTAAACAGTTTATCTAAGACCATATAGCTGGTTCAGTCAGTCAATAGTTCTAAAGTCAAATTATACCTCAAAATAATATTTTAATAGCTAAGAAAATAAGAACCAGAGTGGTATTTTGAAAATAAGATATTACAAAGACTGAACAACAACCACCACAGTAAATCACATAAGGAATAATCATTTAAGGCTCTCATTCTCATGTTTTCCGTAGATAGATAGATACACACACACACACACACACACGGATCTCCAACTCTTGTCAATACCAATATTATCTGAGGTTTTCCAAAATTAAATATAAGGCTGTATCAAAATTTTAAAATGAATTATTATAATCCATCACAATATGTTAGACATGAAAATTTGTATTGATACAGAATTATTTGAAAAATGCAATACCATTAATGATTTAAAAAAAAAAAAAACTTCCAACTAGACATAGAGGGGAAAGTAATCAAGTTGATTTAAATTAAAACTAATGTCCTATTTAGTGATGAGAAACCAGATACCTTCCCCCTAAGATTATCAATAAGGCAAGGAGATCACCTTTCACTCCCCTTACTACTCGTTGTACTGGAAGTCCTTGCTAACATAGTAAGAAAAAAAAGTACAAAAAAGGGACACAAGTTTAGAAGAAAAAATAAAGGGCAAATGAAAGCACAGAAGAAGCTGCCCGGTGTCTTAGGGCGTTAGGGAATTGCAAATTAAAACAAGATACCACTGTGCATCTAGGATTATTAAAACCCAAAACACTGACACCACCAAAATACTGATGACAATGTGGAGCAAGAGAAACTCTCACTCGTTGCTTGCGCGAAAGAGAATGGTCTAACCGCTTACATGTAGAATACAGTTTGGACAGTTTTTTACGATGTTCGTTACAGTCTTATCACGTGATCCATCAGTTAGTCTTCTAAATACTTACTCACATGAGTTGAAAACTTACATTCACACAAAAGCTGCCTATAAAGGTCCTATCACTTCATTATTGTAAAATATGGGAAACAACCAAAATGTCATACAGTAGGTGAACAGATAAATTGGTACATCCTAACAACAGAAAATTATTCAGCAATAAAGAAACTATCAAGTTTTGAAAAAACAGGGAGAAACCCTCAATATTTACTATGGAGAAGGCTGTCCACAAAGACTACATACGGTATCCTTCCAACTAAATGACATTCTGAAGAGACAAATATATGGAGATAGTAAAAAGACAAGTGGTTGCTGGGTATTAGGGGTAAGAGTGAAAGACAAGTAGACAGAGTACAGGAAAGTACAGGGCAGTGAAAATATTCTGCAGCACATTGTAATGAAACATATACATGATATTATGCATTTATCAAAACTTCCAGAATATACATAAACTATGTACCTCAGGAAATGATAGCATATCAGTAATAATTCAATTTTAACAAAGGTATCACACTAATGCAGCAAATTACTAACATGGGAAACTATATGTGGAGGAAAAGGATATATAGCAAATTCGCAGTTTCTGCTTCGTTTTTCTATAACCCAAAACTAGACTAAAATATAATCTATTAATAAAAAAAAAACCTAATTTCCAGTCTCAGCTCCACATATAAAGAACTTGGAATTTCTTGCTAAGCTATAACAAATAAAAACACAGGAAGACACGGGAATGACGACTTACCGCAGACTCTAGCAGAAATCACCACTGAAGGAGAACTAGGGTAGGAAAGCCCAAGCGAAGTCCCTCTGTTCCTACAGGCTCAACACTAAGTACTCTGACAGTTAAAAACTCGGGGAGAAGAGTCATAAAATGCCGCCACCAGATATACCTCCGCGAGCTTGACGAGGTTTCCTCAATACGTAATGGGGAAAACTTCCCCCACTTGTGCTTCGGGCAGGGGCTGGGGAAAATTTGAAGTTGGTAAAGGTAGATAATTATTCAGGATGAAATGCTGGGTATTTTGGAAGTTATTATACTATTCCTTCTACTTTACTGAATGTTTGAAATTTTCCACAGTAATAAAAACAATGATAGAAAGCTAAAAAAGAATTTTTGAAAAGAAAAAGGACTAACCAGAGCAAACTGCTTTCCCCTTAACAAAGCCTGCCCTCAAGGGAAACTATTTAACCGTAGTTTAACGCGCTGGGGTGTTAGGAGATCCACCTCACCTGCTGAAAGAAAAATAACCAAGTCCAGCCAGTCTAATTTTCTATGGGAAAAAAGTGAAACAGCCAAGTACAGATCATTCTATCCATCCTGTACCACCTAAAGGAAAGGAAAAATCAAACAAAACAAAACTGAGAAATGCTTCTGAAATTCATAGTTCAGAAGAGACATCCATTAACTAAGACTCTGTAATAGATCATGAGGCTTAATCATAGGACTATAGAATGCTTCCCCTCTCCTCATACGCAACACCAAAGGTATTTTTTTTTTTTTTTTTAGATTTTATTTATTTACTTGGCACAGAGAGAGAATACAAGCAGGCAGAGCAGCAAGCAGAGGGTCAGGGAGAAGCAGGCTCCTCATGAAGCAGGGAGACCCATGTGGGGCTGGAACCCAGGATCCTGGCATCATGACCTGAGCTGAAGGCAGCTGCTTAACCAACTGAGCCACCCAGGCACCCTGCAAAACTCTTCTTATCCTGGTCCATTCACACAGTACATCATCTCTATCTATGGGGGGGGGGAGCATATCAGAAGGGCAAAGAAGACAATTTGAAGAAACAGAGAAAGCATTGGAAATAGACATGGTAAGGATATTGGAATTATCAGACCAGACCAGGAATCTAAAACAGCTGTAATTAATATTCTAAGGGTTATAATGGATGGAACAGATAGCATGCAAGAATACATGGGCCATATGAGAGGAGAAATGGAAACCCTAAGAACCCAAAAGAAATGTTAGAGACAGAACAGACTGTGATAGAAATGAAGAACACCATGAATGGGCTTGTTAGTAGACTGGACACAGCTGAGGAAAAAAATCTTTGCCCTTAATATCTCAACAGGAGCATCCAAACCTTAGGGGAGGGGGAACACCTCAAAACAGACACAATACAATCAGTAGTAATAACATCAGTGTAGCTAAGGATTGCCTACTAATAAATTCTCTAACTTCCACAAACTTGATGAAAAAGTTGTCCTCAAAATACACACTGAAAAGGAAAACTATTCAATTTGTTAATTTCCAAGATGTTTTATTTGTTTTATTAAAACTGAATACTGAAATGCAGCAGATTCAAACATAAAACAATCTTTTTTGTCTTAAAGAATGTGCTAAATTACAAAAAAGAAAAAAAAAGAAAGAAAACAGGAACTATTGGTCCAGGTGCATATTTACTAATATAATAACTTCATATTTTCAGTGGCACTAAAATTCTAAACAACAATAAAAAGAATATATATATACACACACATATATGTGTGTGTATATATATATATTTGTGTGTGTGTGTGGTTTTGGGGGGGTATTTGTTTGTTGTTTTAAAGAGTTTTTTTATTTATTGGGCAGAGAGAGAGAGACAGCAAAAGAAGGAATACAAGCCAAGGGAGTGGGAGAAGGAGAAGCAGCCCTGCTGCTGAGCGGGGAGCCCAAAGCAGGGCTCCATCCCAGGACCCTGGGATCATGACCTGAGCAGGAGACAGCTGCTTAATCAACTGAGCCACTTGGGTGCCCCTGTGTATGGTTTTCTGTTGGTAGATAAAACATGCTAATTTACTGGTTATGTGCAAAGGATGGGAAAATAAGTGAAGAGTTTGGAATTGGGAAGAGGTATTTATAGTTTAAATTGGAAAAATAACTATAAAAGGAATTTTCATAGAAAAATATAAAATATAAGCATATTAAAATCATTTATTTCAAAGAAGAGACTATTAAAATGGAATGAAAGAGAAAACCTGTCATATACAGAATATAATAAATATATTTAAGGTACAATATTTTCAAAATTTTAAAATCAAAGAAATGTAAAAATATTTATTAACCAAATGAAAGATGAATGGGGGAGACATTTGATTATGTAATTCAAAATAGAATTAAGACATAAATCTTGACATTTGGTACTGCTTAATATTAACTACAATCTGAGGGTTTTGAAGGGATGGGGGGATCGGGGTACCAGGTGATAGGTATTATAGAGGGCACAGATTACATGGAGCACTGGGTGTGGTGCAAAAATAATGAATACTGTTAGGATAAAAGTAAAAAATAAATTTAAAAAAATATTAACTACAAAGAGAGGTTTGACCAAATTATATAGTCTGTTAATTATATAGTATGTAAATTATATCTAAAGTATAGTACATTATATAGTATATAAATTATATCTCAATAAAACCTTTTTTAAAAAGGTTTCTTTTTGGCATGACCATTAAAGGTAGCAAAGAAGAGCACTACTTGACATCCAAGCATAGGCTGGCAGTTGAAAGCCTACATTAATGTATCACACCATTTCCATTTCTTCTCCCCATTCTTTTTCGTCTCTTTTTAAAGATTCTATATATATATATTTAGAAAGAAAGAGAGAGAGAGAGCACACAAGTGGGGAGATTAGCAGGAGGAGAGAATTAGAGAGAATCCCAAACAGACTCCAAGCTGAGTATGGAGGCTGACTGAGTCTCCACGCCAAGACTCTGAGATCATGACCAAAAGGTTAAGTCACATGCTTAATCTTGAGCCACCAGGGTGCCCCCTACTCCGTTCTTCTTAAGCATCATGGGGCTTCTATTTCTCCAGCTTAGGTTAAATGGGGAAGGATTTATGGTGCCTTTGAAGAGAGGCAGCCACCTGAGCTGGGATTCATTACCATTGTGATCTGGTAATTATGTGTCAACAGTATTTAAGAACAACAGTGCCAATTTCATTCTGATTTTCATCCTGTTCTTTATCCACCACCTCAACAGTTGACTCACCTAAACCAACTTTTTTTCATTTCTCTCATTATCATTTTTATGTTTCTGATAGCCTTCTTTGTTCTTTGGAATGGCTTCTCATTACTAAAGTAATACATAGCAGCTATGGTAGCCAGAGGGTGTTTCCTATGTGGTTTATTGCCCTCTGAACATGAGGTTGAAATATGGTGGCCCAGACAGAAGGAACTGCCTGTATCACAAGGTATATGGTTGTTTGGACCAGAAGGCACATCATTTTGCCTGGGCGATTGCTTGTAGACATAAAACCAATCTCACCTTGCTTGTACATTTAACATTTTAAGGGCTTCAGTGATACTTCATTATATAAAGAAGGCAAGACAATCAAGGGGTAAAATTTTCAGCATAAACTTGCTCAATTCATGACTTCATTTATTCCAAATTCGTCAATTCAATTACATCTAAATTATGGAGAATTTTCTGTCCGTTGAGTTCTGCTGGGACTCAGCCAGACTAGTCCATTCTGTTCAATGATGTCTACCATGAAATTGTAAGTCTCCTGATCATTTAACTAACAAATCTGAGAGAATGAAGATTTATCAGGGACTTGCTAATATTTTCAAACAAAATGTCACACTCCTTTGAACTATATTCACAGGCTTCTGTGGTCCCCTCTCTCCTGTGTCATATGCCTGGGAGTATGACTAGTGACTATTGACCATAGCTGAAAAGATCATAAATGATTACAGTATTCCCAACAGAAACTTCCTTGTACAATAACACTTTTTTCAGTTGTTTGTTTTACCTACTTTGATTGACTCTTTTCTTCTGTTTTCAGCAATTCTACTTACACTAAAAATCAATTAAGTACTAACCCAGTTAGTACTTAACTTCTCGGTCTCCTTCTCCCAATTGTCCTTTCCTTATGAATTTATTTTGTCAGCTCAACAGGAGTCAAATCTTTTCACACATAAATAATAAGCAAACATACAAACAAACAAACCTCTACTACAGAAGTTTTGCTGCTTCATTCTGAGAGTGAGTCAGCAACTGTCCCGGCATTGAAACCTTAGCTCACTCTTCCTTCCTCCTTGCCATATTGAATTGTAGGTCTGAAAGTCAATTCTTCCTCTTCAAGATGCCAGCCTGTAAGATCTACAGTGATTAAATAGCAGCAGTGGTCTTGGGTTCTGATTGATAATCAAACTCATAAAGCACAATAGCCTTCACAAAGCACTAAGTTCATCAGCTTTCATGAAGGTTAAAGATCAGGGGACAGCATGCATAGTGGCTGAAGAGCAATTGTCTCTTGAGTCTCAGAACCAGTTTCTAAATATTCCCGAAATTCCATATTAAGAGTATGGCTGAGATCTGGATTTTTTAAATATTTGTATGTATGTATTTATTTATTTATTTATTTATTTATTTATTTATTTTCATGCACATGCATGAGAGAGAGAGAGAGCACGAGAGCGAGTGTAGAAGCCAGGGAAGAGGGAGAGGAAAACTGTGAAGCAGAATCCCTGCTCAGCAGGGAGCCTAACTCAGGGCTCGATCCCAGGGTCCTGGGATCATGACCTGAATGGAAGGCAGATGCTTAACTGATTGAAGCACCCAAGTACCCTTGATATTGGATTAACTAACATGGAGGTTGACTGGATACTCTGACAAAAAAGTTATAGTGTTATCATGGGTGAAAATCTAATTAGAGAGAGTTAATGAGAAATAGAGGAGGCAGTATAGGCAAAAACTATAGTTAACACTCTCAGTGAGATGTACAACAGGGGAATGGGCAGAGACTTGAAGCAAAGGTCAAGTCAGAAATGGATTTGAAATGGAAGCATTTGCTGATGGTGATAAACCAGTAGGAAACCAGTAGGAAAAATAAAATATGCAGAAGGAAGAGGGATACATCGCTAGAATGATGTACTTGTGTAGGCAAGAAGTGAGTATTGCACATTGTTGGAGTACTCAGAATATTTCCAGATTGTTCTCGGGTGTCATTATGATACTGTCATTTCAGGCTTCAGAAGAGATAAATAAATGCTAGCAACTCTTTGTTTCATTGCTAGTATTTTCGGTTCCTTTTTGAAAATTTAGCATTATAATTTCTTGTTGAAATGCTTTAGGGTGTATTTTAATTCAGGGAAATGGGGAAATCCACTAATTGTGTCCCTATTCCATTGGCCTGTGAAGAAATGTTTCCCAAGATTTTAATTGCTCCGAGAAAAGTAACAAAATCAAAATCAGTGTAAAGAATCCATGCATAGCTGAGATTTTCTAGGCACTTAGGCAGGAGAAAAAAAAAAACTGTAACTCACACAACAATGGCACTGTAATCAATGATTTCTGCTGAACTCTTTGCAGAGTATTCACTGGGATTCCAAGTGTGTTTAATATGCAGGAGATGGATGCAATCAGACAAAAAAGGGGAAGGCTTTGCAAATAGGAGGAATGCTCTTCTCTGCTCTGGTTTGTAGTCCCCGCTATACTGATTGTGTTGATAGAGTTTTATTTCTCCCATTTGTTCTTGCCTTTGTCATGATGACATTAATATATTTTTAGGAGCCAAGCAAGGAGAGATGTTGCTTGTATCATGAATTACTAGGATGACAGCAGAGATATTAGATGAAAATCTCTCTCAGGGGGCACCTGGGTGGCTCAGTGGGTTAAGCCTCTGCCTTCAGCTCAGGTCATGATCTCAGGGTCCTGGGATTGAGTTCCACATCGGGCTCTCTGCTCCGTGGGGACCCTGCTTCCTCCCCTCTCTCTCTCTGCTTGCCTCTCTGCCCACTTGTGATCTCTCTCTGTCAAATAAATAAAATCTTTTAAAAAAAAAAGAAAATCTCTCTCAGTACAAGACCAAAGGTGGTAGGTATTAAGGAAGGCACATATTGCATGGAGCACTGGGTGTGGTACATAAACAGTGAGTCTGAGAACGCTGAAAAAAATAAATTAAGATGTTAAGGAAATAAATAAATAAAAGGTAAAAGATTAAAAATATAAATAAATAAATAAATAAATAAAGCAATGCAAAACAAAACATGGAAATCGTTCTTTTCCTTCTCTATTATTTGCTGACCAGCAGTCTGCTTCTTGCTTCTAATCAGATTTCTTCAAGTCCAGAACTATTTAAGCATAGCCATATTTCTTATCCTGGACATTCAAATTTGGCCTCTTTTGTTTTTAAGCCCTCTTTGGGAGTAAATAAATGACTGAGAGTTTTACTGATTTTAAGTTAAAGGATAAGCAATCTGGCCACAGCTAACAGCATCTAGTACTTAAGGGAAGGATTTGACTCCAGTATTAGGTTCTTTCACTTTCCCATCACCTAGCATAGATTGGCTGCAAGTGGCCACAGCAATGTGCATGTGTCCCAACTTGAAATACGTCTTTCAGGCAACTTTGACTTCCTCAGCATTCTTGCATTCCCAGTGATTTAACGATAATGCTTTCCAGCATGTTATTGGTGTCACATAATAATAACAAAATCCCTCCTCTGATTCTAATACATGTTTACCATCTTTTTGAGATTAATCTCAATGAAATAAATTACAGTTTGAAATGTATCTCTCAAGATGAAATTCTGCCAAAATAGAATGTTCCATAATTCATATGATTAGGACAGTTGTGCCATTTCTCTTCTGTGTAGCCCAATTTACAGATGATAGCATAAGGCCCAGGCAAGCTAGTTGATCTCAGGGCACACAGGTTATGTAGCATCCTGTCCTACTGGTGCTTCCACACACCTACCAGGAAAAGACAGCATGATCCAAAAATGCCATGGGACATGAGGTCTTCTAAAAAAACCCCACTGTAATTTTTCAAATTGCTGCCAAATGTCTTCTTCAGAATAGCAGCAAATGTCAATGAAGACTCAAGTATCTGTTCAGGGTAGAATCAATGTTATTCAAACAACAAGAGAAAAACAGACCAGATGCTCTCTGGTGCTGAAGAGAGGAAGAGAGAAGGGCCACTGATTCTACCTATTATTTTGGAGACAATATATCTCTTCTCTGAACTAGAAGATCAGTGTGGCATTGGCTTTGCCTAAACTAGGCTTATTAGTGTGATGACCGAATTCAGCAGTATGTGAGATTTTTTTTTTTTTTTTAGGATTTTACTTACTTATTTGACAGAGATCACAAGTAGGCAGAGAAGCAGGCAGAGAAAGGGGAGGGAAACAGGCTCCTGCTGAGCAGAGAGCCTGATGTGGGGCTCAATCACAGAAACCTGGGATCATGACCTGAGCTGAAGGCAGACATTTTAACCCACTGAGCCACCCAGGCACCCCAATATGTGAGATTCTTAACTATTAACATAAAAGTGGCAGCAAATACTACATTGCTACCATCTGAGCAAAACAGCCTATAACATCAGCCTTTACTGGCAATGACAGCACCTTTACCTGGCAATTGTTAAATGTTTCACAGAATTCAAAACAGGAGACTAGAGCTTAGATGTCTGGTTGACTTATCTGCATGCTTGTCTAGACATCATCTTGTAGAAATAGTAAAACTTATGTGTTTGGAGAAAACTTTGATTTTGTGGTGGGTGCTCTGATATAAGCATCAAAAAGAAGTTTAGATCATCTTTATAATTTATATAAAAAGGTTCAAGGGAGTCAAGATGGTGGAGGAGTAGCAGGTTGAGATGACATCAGGTAGCAGGAGTTCAGCTAGATAGTTATCAAACAATTCTGAACACTTACATATCTAACAGGAGATCAAAGAGAAGAAGAGCAGCAATTCTAGAAACAGAAAATTGACCACATTCTGAAAGGTAGGATCTGCGGAGAAGTGAAGATAGACCACGTGGGGTGGGAGGGGGTGGCTGGATCCCAGCAAGCAGCAGAGCAATGGAGCACAAAATCAGATTTTTTTTTAAAGATTTTATTTATTTATTTGACATAGAGATCACAAGAGGGCAGAGAGGCAGGCAGGGGGATGGGAAGCAGGCTCCCTGCTAAGCAGAGAGCCCAATGCAGGGCTTGATCCCAGGACTCTGGGATTGTAACCTGAGCTGAAGGCAGAGACTTTAACCCACTGGGGGTACACAGGTACCCCCAAAATCAGAACTTTTAAAAGTCTGCTACAATGAGGGACATTGCTCCAGAGGCTAAGTGCGAGTGAAGCCCTTGCAGGGACAGATGGTCTCGGGCCCCACGGGGTCACAAAAAGGATCAGGAGTGTCTGAGTGCAGCAGACCTCACAGGTATTAAAGTGGGGAAGCTGGCTACAGAGACATAGAAGAGGAGTGAGCTCTCAGCTTGGGGTTACCTTAAACTGTAATCCGTGGCACAGTGAGACCACTGCTCTTTGAGCAGGGACCCCACAAGTGACAGATCCAGGGAGACCCCCTCTGGAAGAGCGGCAGGGATCTGCTGGGCTTGGAGACTCCAAACAGGGCTGTGTGACAGAGACAGAAATGCTCAGTCACAGGCTTGATGAGCTTAGAGGGTGGCCAGAGACCAGGGAGATGGGAGTGATTTAGCGCTTTTCTCTGAGGATGCACTGAGGAGTGGGGCCCCTGAGCTCTCAGCAACTTCAGGCCAGAGACTGGAATGCCACCATTTTCTTTCCCGTCCTCCAGAGCTCTACGGAAAGCATTCAGGGAACAAAAGCTCCCAAGAGTGAACAGGAGCAGATTACTTAGCCTGACCCCTGGCTAGGGTGGTGCAATTCCGCCTCGGGCAAAGACACTTGAGAATCACCACAACAGGCCCCTCCCCCAGAAGATCAGCAGGAACAACCAGCCAAGACCAAGCTCACTGATCAAAATCAGTGGAATTCCAGAGGAGGGGAAAGTGAAGCATGGAATTCATGGCGTTCTCTGCATGATTCTTTAATCTTACAAAATTAGTTAAATACTTTTAATTTTATTTTTTCCTTATTCTAATTTTTTAACTTTTACTCTTTCCTCTTTTAACATTTTTAACTAATACATCTTAACAATACCTATCCTTATTTTTTTTAATTTATATTTTATTTTCAGAAAAACAGTATTCATTATTTTTGCACCACACCCAGTGCTCCATGCAGTCCATGCCCTCTATAATACCCACCACCTGGTAGCCCGACCTCCCACTCCCCACCCCTTCAAAACCCTCAGATTGTTTTTCAGAGTCCATAGTCACTCATGGTTCACCTCCCCTTCCAATTTCCCCCAACTCCCTTCACCTCTCTAACTCCCCATGTCCTCCATGCTACTTGTTATGCTCCACAAATAAGTGAAACCATATGATAATTGACTTTCTCTGCTTGACTTATTTCACTCAGCATAATCTCTTCCAGTCCCATGTTGCTACAAAAGTTGGGTATTCATCCTTTCTGATGGAGGCATAATACTCCATAGTGTATATGGGCCACATTTTCCTTATCCATTCGTCCATTGAAGGGCATCTTGGTTCTTTCCACAGTTTGGCAACTGTGGTCATTGCTGCTATAAACATTGGGGTACAGATGGCCCTTCTTTTCACAACATCTGTATCTTTGGGGTAAATACCCAGGAGTGCAATGGCAGGGTCATAGGGAAGTTCTATTTTTAATTTCTTGAGGAATCTCCACACTGTTCTCCAAAGAGGTTACACCAACTTGCATTCCCACCAACAGTGGAAGAGGGTTCCCCTTTCTCCACATCCCCTCCAACACATGTTGTTTCCTGTCTTGCTAATTTGGGCCATTCTAACTGGTGTAAAGTGATATCTCAATGTGGTTTTAATTTGAATCTCCCTGATGTCTAGTGGTGATGAACATTTTTTCATGTGTCTGATTGCCATTTGTATGTCTTGATTGGAGAAGTGTCTGTTCATATCTTCTGCCCATTTTTTTGACATGATTGTCTGTTTTGTGTGTGTTGAGTTTCAGGAGTTCTTTATAGATCCTAGATATAAACCTTATGTCTGTGCTGTCATTTGCAAATATCTTCTCCCATTCCGTGGGTTGCCTCCTTTTTTTCTTGACTGTTTCCTTTACTGTGCAGAAGCTTTTGATTTTGATGAAGTCCCAAAAGTTCATCTTCGCTTTTGTTTCCTTTGCCTTTGGAGACATATCTTGAAAGAAGTTGCTGTGGCTGATACCAAAAAGATTACTGCCTATGTTCTTCTCTAGGATTCTGATGGATTCCTGTCTCACATTGAGGTCTTTTACCCATTTTGAGTTTATCTTTGTGTACGGTGTAAGAGAATGGTCTAGTTTCATTCTTTTACATATAGCTGCCCAGTTTTCACAGCACCATTTATTGAAGAGACTGTCTTTTTTCCACTGTATATTTGTTCCTGTTTTGTCGAAGATTATTTGACCATAGAGTTGAGGGTCCATATCTGGGCTCTCTACTCTGTTCCACTGGTCTATGTGTCTGTTTTTATGCCAGTACCATGCTGTCTTGGTGATCACAGCTTTGTAGTAAAGCTTGAAATCAGGTAACGAGATGCCCCCAGTTTTATTTTTGTTTTTCAACATTTCCTTAGCGATTCGGGGTCTCTTCTGATTCCATACAAATTTTTGGATTATTTGCTCCAGCTCTTTGAAGAATACCGGTGGAATTTTGATCAGAATGGCATTAAAATTATAGATTGTTCTAGGCAGTATAGGCATTTTAACAATGTTTATTCTTCTGATCCAAGAGCATGGAATGGTCTTCCATCTTTTTGCGTCTTCTTTAATTTCTTTCATGAGTGTTCTGCAGTTCCTCCAGTACAGATCCTTTACTTCTTTGGTTAGGTTTATTCCCAGGTATCTTATGGTTCTTGGTGCTATAGTAAATGGAATCGATTCTCTAATTTCCCTTTCTGTATTTTCATTGTTAGTGTATAAGAAAGCCTCTGATTTCTGCACATTGACTTTGTATCCTGCCACGTTGCTGAATTGCTGTATGAGTTCTAGTAGTTTGGGGTGGAGTCTTTTGGGTTTTCCATACAAAGAATCATGTCATCTGCAAAGAGAGAGAGTTTGATTTCTTCGTTACCAATTTGGATACCTTTTATTTCTCCTTGTTGTCTGATTGCTGTTGCTAGGACTTCTAATACTATGTTGAACAAGAGTGGTGAGAGTGGGCATCCTTGTCGTGTTCCTGATCTCAACGGGAAGGCTGCAAGCTTTTTCCCATTGAGGATGATATTTGCTGTGGGTCTTTCATAGATAGATTTGATGAAGTTCAGGAATGTTCCCTCTATCCCTATACTTTGAAGCGTTTTAATCAGGAACAGATGCTGGATTTTGTAAATGCTTTTTCTGCATCAATTGAGAGGACCATGTGGTTCTTCTCTCTTCTCTGATTAATTTGTTCTATCACATTGATTGATTTGCGAATGTTGAACCATCCTTGTAGCCCAGGGATGAATCCCATTGCTCATGGTGGATAATCTTTTTAATGTGCTGTTGGATCCTGTTTGCTAGAATCTTGTTGAGAATCTTAGCATCCATATTCATCAGCGATATTGGTCTGAAATTTTCCTTTTTGGTAGGGTCTTTGCCTGGTTTGGGGATCAGGGTGATGCTGGCTTCATAGAAAGAGTCAGGAAGTTTTCCTTCTGCTTCAATTTTTTGAAACAGCTTCAGGAGAATAGGTGTTATTTCTTCTTTGAAGGTTTGGTAGAATTCCCCAAGGAATCCATCAGGTCCTGGGCTCTTGTTTTTTGGGAAGTTTTTGATCACTGCTTCAATCTCGTTACTAGATATCAGTCTATTCAGGTTGTCAATTTCTTCTTGGTTCAACTTTGGGAGTTTATAGTTTTCCAGGAATGTATCCATTTCATCTAGGTTGCTAAGCTTATTGGCATATAACTGTTGATAATAACTTCTGATGATTGTTTCTGCTTCCTTGGTGTTCGTTGTGATCTCTCCCTTTTCATTCACAATTTTATGAGTTTGGGCTTTCTCTCTTTTCTTTTGGATTAGTGTGCCCAATGGTTTATCGATCTTATTGATTCTTTCAAAAAACCAGCTTCTAGTTCCTTTGATACATTCTACTGTATCTCTGGTTTCTACCTCATTGATCTCAGCTCTAATCTTGATGATTTCCCTTCTTATGTGTGGAGTTGGTTTGATTTGTTGTTGATTCTCCACTTCTTTAAGGTATAGAGACAGCTGGTGTGTTCCAGATTTTTCAATTTTTTTGAGGGAGGCTTGGATGGCTATGTATTTCCCCTTTAGGACCGCCTTTGCTGTATCCCATAGGTTTTGGACCAAAGTGTCGTCATTCTCATTGGTTTCCATGAATTGTTTCAGCTCTTCTTTGATCTCCTGGTTGATCCAAGCATTCTTAAGCAAGGTGGTCTTTAGCTTCCAGGTGTTTGAGTTCCTTCCGAACTTTTCCTTGTGATTGAGCTCTAGTTTCAAAGCATTGTGATTTGAGAATATGCAGGGAATAATCTCAGTCTTTTGATATCGGTTGAGTCCTGATTTGTGACCCAGTATGTAGTCTATTCTTGAGAAGGTTCCTTTTGCACTTGAGAAGAATGAGTATTCTGTTGTTTTAGGGTGGAATGTTCTGTATATATCTATGAGGTCCATCAGGTCCAATGTGTCATTCAATGCTCTTGTTTCTTTATTGATTTTCTGCTTCGATGATCTGTCTATTTCTGAGAGAGGCATGTTACAATCTCCTACTATTAATGTATTCATATCAATATGACTCTTTATCTTGATTAACAGTTTTCTTATGTAATAGACTGCTCCCATATTGGGGGCATAGATATTTACAATTGTTAGATCATCTTGGTGGATAGTCCCTTTAAGGATTATGTAGTGTCCTTCTGTATCTCTGACTACAGTCTTTAGTTTAAAATCTAATTTATCTGATATGAGAATCCCTACCCCAGCCTTCTTTTGAGACCCATTGGCATGAAAGATGCTTCTCCATCCCTTCACTTTCAGTCTGGGTGTATCTTTAGGTTCAAAATGGGTCTCTTGTAGACAACATTTGGATGGATCCTGTCGTTTTATCCAATCTGCAACCCTGTGCCATTTTATGGGTGCATTTAGGCCATTCACATTGAGAGTGATTATTGATAGACACGTTTTTATTGACATCGTGTTACCTTTGAAGTCTTTCTTACTGTAGATTGTCTCTATATTTCTGTTCAATGCTATTCTTGGGATTTTTCCTCTTTTATATAACCCCCCTTACAATTTCCTGAAGTGTTGGCTTGGTGGTTGCATAGTCTTTTAAGCCTTGCCGGTCTTGGAAACTCTTTATCTCTCCATCCATTTTGAATGTCAGTCTTGCTGGATAAAGTATTCTTGGCTGCATGTTCTTCTCACTTAGTGCCCTGAATATATCTTGCCAGCCATTTATGGCTTGCCAGGTCTCTGTGGACAAGTCTGACGTTATTCTGATGGGTTTTCCTCTGTAAAGGAGGAGCCTCTTTGTCTAGCAGCTTTCAAGAGAGTATACCTACAATTATGATTCCTCAATTTGACTATCAGGTGTCTTGATGTTTTTCTGGAATCTATAATCCTGGGTGGAGACCATTCAGCCTCTAGTACATGAACACTGGTTCCATTCACTAGATTGGGAAAATTTTCATGAAGAACTTGTTCCACTATATCTTCTCGACTTCTTTCTTTCTCCTCCCCTTCAGGGATTCCAATAATTCTGACGTTGGAAAGCTTCGTGGCATCTTTATTTCCCTGATTCTGTTTTAGTGATTTCTAAGCTGTTTGTTCCAGGCTTCCTCTTGATCCTTTCTCTCTATCTGTTTGCTTTCCAGATCACTAATTCTTTTTTTTTTTTAAAGATTTTATTTATTTATTTGACAGACAGAGATCACAAGTAGGCAGAGAGGCAGGCAGAGAGAGAGGCAAGCAGGCTCCCCACAGAGCAGAGAACCCGATGCGGGACTCGATCCCAGGACCCTGAGATCATGACCTGAGCCAAAGGCAGCGGCTTAATCCACTGAGCCACCCAGGCGCCCCCAGATCACTAATTCTATCTTCTGTCTCAGTTACCCTCGCTTTGAGAGAATTTAGATTAGATTGGAACTCATTGAAAGCATTGTGAACCTCAGCCCTGGTAGCTTTTAGCTCTGCCTTAACATTGTGAACATCCTGTCTGGTCGCTTTCAGCTTGGCCCTAATCAATTCCGTTTGGTCATCCATGGCTTTCTCCAACCTAGCTATTGCCTGGATAATTGTTAGCCTGAATTCTCTTTCCGACATATTGTCTATGTTGATAGCCATTAGCTCTGTTGCAGAAGGTCCATCCTCTGTATTTTTCTTCTGTTGGGCATTCCTCCTCCTAGTCATTTTGGTGAGAGATGACTGAACAGATGTAGCTTGATATATCGACTGTGGTGCAGTCAGGGTGCACCCTGGAACACTTCTGATCAATTAGGATTCCCCACCCAAATGAGAGAAAAAAGAAAAGGAAAAAAAAAAGGGAGAGATAGGAAAGAAAAGGAAGATGAAAGAGAAGGTTCAGCCGAAATGGGCCCCAAGGTAAGATTTATGAGGTATACAAACAAAAACAGACAAACAAAAAGACTGATAAAAGTATATAACAAGAGAAAAAATAATATACATATATGCAAATAAAGGAAGAACCTCGTCGAAAAGAACCCCAAGTGTAAGATTTATATACTATCAGGACAAACACAAAAACACAGAAACACTGGTGGAAGAAAAAGATGGGAGAGTGGTTATAAATTCTCAGTGTGGGTGAGGAAGGTTGTTTTGATCCTTCCTGGATGTATCTTGATATCTTTGTTAAAGGACTCAACTTTCCTAGGATAAAGGGGGATTAAAAATTGGTTTACCGGGGCGCCTGGGTGGCTCAGTGGGTTAAGCCACTGCCTTCGGCTCAGGTCATGATCTCAGGGTCCTGGGATCGAGTCCCTCATCGGCCTCTCTGCTCAGCAGGGAGCCTGCTTCCCCCTCTCTCTCTGCCTGCCTCTCCATCTACTTGTGATTTTTCTCTGTCAAATAAATAAAATTTTTTAAAAAATCTTTAAAAAAAATTGGTTTACCTATAGGGGTAGTATTGAATGGGGAAAGGGGATTATTTGAAGTTTAACACTATATGAATATTAGAAAATAAAAATTAAAAAGTAATAACTAGACTAAACTAAACTAAAATTTTAAAAAATTCAAAAAAATAGAAATGCAAAAGAAAAACAAAGGTGTATGCATCAAAACGTTCAGGTTAGAAGGTTATTATGGAATTTGATGTACTGGACAGCTCACTGTGATGGTAAATAGGTTAAAAAATTATCTATATTAAAAAAATGAGCCAGAATAGTGGGAACAAATTAAAAATAAATTCGTTCTGGGGGAGGGGCCTGCCACGTGGGTTTTCAGTCAGTGACGTTCCCTGAGTTAAGTCCTCTAGTCCCCCTAAAGGGGCGGTGCTCAATTGGGTGGGCTCTGAGGAAACCGGTTTTTTCAGGCTTTTGTTCTCTGGAGGTTTTTAATGTTTGTTCACCTTTTTTTCCCCCCCTCTCACCTTGACCACTTTTGATGGTTTTTGTAGGTTTAGAGAAAAGCAAACTGCACCCTGACCTCCCTCTCAGAGAGAAGCCTCAGTCTGTTCTTCTGTGGGTTTTGCAGAGCCCATATAAATTTCCCCTTGGCCGCTGGCAGAGCAGCTTCGGAGTCGCGATCCCTGGGGATGCAGGATCTTCTGCTTGTACCCAAAATCATGGCAGCGGCTGCTGTCTGGAAGATCCAGACCACCAGAGAGGTTCTAAGCAGCGATCACACACTGAGATTTTCCCGCTGGCCCGGGCTGGGAGTGCCTGGTCTTTCTGGGTCTAAGAACGCCCAGCTTGCGCACACCTCTTTCAGGGGAGGCTGTGGGTCGTGCGTGCTTCTCAGGCTCTGCGAATAGGGTGCAGGTCCGAAAGCACCAGGCTGGGCCTTCGCGCACCTCTCTCGGGGGAGAGTTTGGGGAGCGCATCTTGGGCTCTGAAACAATGGCGCGTATCAAAGAGCGCCAGCTGGGCCTTTGTACCTCTCTAAAGGGAAGATGAGGGGCGCGCGCATCTGAGGCTCTGTAGCAGGGCTCGCGCGTTCTGCCATCCGCGTGGCTCCCATTTCCTCACAGGAGCCAGAACCCACGCATTCTCGGGCACGCTGGCGGCTCAGGGACCAAGACCTGGTTTCTCTGCTGCACTCTCTGGCTCAGCGCCGGGGAGGCTGTCCTGGGACCGGGGACTTAAGCCCTGTCCATAGCCACCCCGATTCCCACAATCCCCCCCCCCCATCCTTTGCTCTTTTGGAGTGCTTTCAACCAGTCTCCAAGTTAATGCTGGCCCCCAGACACAGTGCACTCTCGCTCGTATTAGGGGTATTACTTTCCAACCCCTCACCTCTGGTGGCTCCCTCCCCCTTTTGTTTATCTTCCGATATCAGTCTGCCTTTCCCACTCCGCTTTACCTGCCCACTGGCGTCTTCTGCCCCTGTAGAGATCCAGATGTGTATAATTCTGATCTCAGGCTGATTTCATGGGTGATCGGAGTTCTTTGGTAGGTAATCAGCTCACTTCAGGGTACAAGTTGAAAAGGCGCCTCCTCCTACTTCCCTGCCATCTTGTCCCCCCAAACATCTTCTATTCTTAACAGCTTGAAAGAATTAGTTTGGTTGTTAAGAAATTCTACAGAGTTACACTTTTCATCATCTGTACAATGATCTGTAAACATTGAATGAACAGGATTTGACAGGATAGAGGAAGAATGGACTTTGCTGTGGGGTTTGTGACACCGTTTACTCACTGTTGCCCCCGTGTGGCCACTCTCCAGATAGCACGTGATCAAATGGGTTTGAATTTACTGGATTCAAGGGAGAATAAGACCCAAGAAGGTTGGTCCCTGAATTCCTTACCTCCTAAAAACCATCCTCTTATGAGCAGTGCTATAGATCATGTATCTCTTAACTAGATATTAGCGTTAGGGTCAGGGTCAAGTTACATATATTAACTAGGGACAGCTTTTTGTAGGCCAATCTTACTTGCCTAAGCGGTTTTTAAAAACTATAATGGGAGAGGATATAGTCACCAAAGCACTGAGCACACGACCTGTCCCTGGAAACAGGTCACTAAATATAATTATTGTTTCCTCTTAGCTGAGGGCTAGGAGCTGGTCCTATAGGTACTTGGCAGGTAGCATCTGTGGCCAGCTGGCCATCTCCCCCTGACAGCCACACTCAGCTCAGCAATCCTCTGCTCTGCTCAAGGGTAGCAAAAAGATAGACCAGTCACAGGAGGGACTCCCTCCTGTCAGGTATGGCTTGATTCAGACAGGTAGAGAAGTGGGCCAGCTCACATGCCCATGACATGTTCCTTTGGTTCCTTGCTATTGGCCTCGCCTTTCTGTCACCCTGGTCCTGAACCTTTAGCTCCTGAGAGAACTCAGGTTTGCAGATTTGTGTTGACATTTTGAAGTGTTGTGTTGCCTTTGTTCCCTGTCCTGGGGTTGGAGATGAAGGTGAGAAAAGTCATCCTACTCTGGAAGCAACAAAAAGAAATATCAAGTGTGCTCTGCTGCCAGCACCTCAGGTTTGAAATCCATGGCGAACTACGTACTTCATGTTCTACACAATCAGCTTTAGGGACTCACAGACACAAGTGAAATGAAATCGTATTGAAAGTAATCTTGTTGCCAAACTTTTGCCTTGCAGAAGACAGTTTAGGAACATCGCCCCTTGCCTGAGCTGTCATTTCTGGTCTGGCCAATGCCCAATCACACTGACACATGTAGCCACATAAGGGCACAGCTGTGACATCCTCCTGGAGCACCCCTGGTCCTCCTGCCCCCCAGTCTCACAAACCCTGCACACCCCCAGTCCTCCCAAGCATCCCCATAGTGACACAGCTATGATCGCCCTCCTGGAGCATTCCTGGTCCCCTGACCCCCAGGTCTGGCCAACACTGCACACCCCCAGTACTTCTGTGTGTCCCCGTCACGGTACTTGTCACACAAGGCTATCATTTGTTGTCTCTTGGGCTGTTCTTTCTGCTTGGAGTAGATCTCTCTCACAGATGCCTGGCTGGATGACAAGTGGATGAATGGTTTCAGGATCTTTTGTCCTGGAGCAGCAGGCATCCTATAAAACCCCGATGGGCAGGGGGAGTCTCTGTTCCTCTGTGTGCCCCCAGCCTCGGTGGAACCTAGTGTCCAGGACAAGAGACTTGGGAGTCCACCCAGATGAATTTTGTTCTGTGAAGGTGGCTTCCCTCTGACATCACTATGCAACCACATTGCATGGCCATTCCTGTAGGACAGAAAGCATGCTGCTCTATTGTATCCTCCTTGCACACCGTGGCTACCAAAGAGGAAACACACGCTCACCCTCACAAGCTGACACTTACACCTCCGTTTCTGAGCATCACTACCATGGAAATGACAGGGAATTCCCATTGGGCTGCAGACCTATAAACTGCCATTCAAGGTGTCAGTAGAGGAGGATGGAGATGGCGTTCAGGCTAAAAGGATGGAAGTCCTTGCCTCTGGAGGTGAAGAATTTAGATTTGACCCATAAGGTGCTATGTTCCACTCAAAGAAGGGACATGATCTTTGGATCTTTGATACCAGGGCATCGGCACAGACTTTTCTGGAAAGTCTTCTTTAAAGACTTTCTGTCATGTGTTGCAGTCCATGTGGTGTCTCTGACAATTACTCTGCTTTTACATTGTGGCTTGATAGCAGTCACAGACCATCCATAACTAGTGGTCCAGACCCACTCGATTGAAAGAATATGGGGAAAGGTCTCATTTGGCCCATGGGTGGTAGTTTCCCACACCCCAGATATGCAACATGATGGATGGTGGGGGAGAGGGCTCTTCTTTCCCAGTGGCAGAGTGGGAAAACACTGGAATGTATCCTGCTTGACCGCAGCCCCTGCACTTGAAAGGAAAACAACATGATAATGAGATTGGCCAACAATTACAGCCTCAGGAATTCTCCCCCTCAACCCCCACCCTTCTCTGAAGGCCTCAAGCTTCCCATAACACATTTGTCTGTGGTTGAATTCCATGTAGGTATTGTCTGGCTGAGTCATCCCCATGGCCTGGAGGGTATATTTTGCAGGTTATATACCACACAGATGATCATCTTGTTAGGTCAAGACCATGAACACATTTAGGGTTCTCCTGAGTTAGCAGAGGATCTAGCATGTGTGTACTTCCAGGCGAGTCTGATTCAGCCATCTGCAATGTTATGGAGTACCTGAATTCCTGGGCCCTCTATGGCACTGGAACAGGCCTGATCTAGGCTGCTTTTGCAGTTGTAATGGAAAAGACCCTGGCCTGGGTATTACACCCCATGCTTGGTTCTGCAGGCTAAGATCCAAGGTACCTCCCACTTCTTGGCTGGAAACAGGTAACATTCCCATGGGTGAAATAATCCCTGGATCCAGGGAATGGAGCCATGGAGTTTGGCACAGGTTGTTATGACCTCTGTTGTAATAATGACTTTTCTATTGGCCATGGTGGCCAGATCTTCTGAGATGCATCTGTTAATATAACAGATATTAATTTCTGATAGTAAGTGGGTCCAAGGTGCTGTCTTACTGATTAAGTTCTAGAACCTAGGTGAGGTTTGGTGGGCTGAGGTCCAGAGCCGATGGCCAAGAAAGAATTCTTGAGACATCTTTGGTGCAAAATGGTGGTTTATTAAAGCATGGGGACAGGACCAGTGGGCAGGAAGAGCTGCTGCCCCAGGTTGTGAGGGATGGCAGGTTATGTATCCTGCTGTTGGGGGAAGGTGAGGGGAAAGGAGGTTTTAGTGGAGTTTTCATATGCTAAAGAGGGCCTACAAGGTGCCAGGATGTTCCAGGCCTGCCGGAGGCCTTGCCCTTGCTGCTGGATCAATGTTGTCTTTAGACCAGCCATTAACATTAAGATCCTTGGAAGACTTTTTGGTGGGGTGTCACAATCCTGCTATCAATCGTCTTTGTTAGTGAGATTTAGGACATTTGTAAGCCAGCTTTTGCTTTGTCCTCAGCCAGTCTCCTGCTCCCTCATCATTACCACCTAACACCTCAGTCCCAGCACCTCAGTACTACTGTAACTGTGCAGAGACAGTGGCTGAGAATGAGCAAAGTGGATGGAGTGCACAAGGGAAGCATGTGTTTGTGTGTGTAGGGGGTTGCAGATAAGGTGCTCTGGCCAAGATGTAGCTCCAAAAAAGGGGAGACAAGATGGTGGGGAAGTAGGAGGAGGCACCGTTTCAACCTGCCCCCTAAAGTGAGCTGATTACATACCAAAGAACTCCAATAACCCATGAAATCAGCCTGAGATCAGAATTATACACGTCTGGATCTCTACAGGGGCAGAAGACGCCAGTGGGCAGGTAAAGCGAAGTGGGAACCTTGGACTGGTATTGGAAGATAAACAAAAGGGGGAGGGAGCCACCAGAGGCGACCAATTGGAAAGTAATACCCCAATATGAGACGGTCCTGCATCTGGGGACCAGCATTAACTTGGAGACTGGTTGAAAGCACTCAAAAAGAGCAAAGGATCATGGGGGGAAATTGTGGGAATCAGGGCGGTTAGGGACAGGGGCTTAAGTCCCTGGACCCAGGAAAGCCTCCCCTGGTGTTGAGCCAGAGAGAGTGTGGCGGAGAAACCAGGTCTAGGTTCCTGAGCCACCAGCACGCCTGAGAACGTGTGGGGTCCAGCTCCTTTGAGGGGCTGGGAGCCTCGCCAGATGGTAGAACACCGCGCAGTGCTATCAGAGCCTGAGACACGTGTGCCCCACACCCTCCCCTGGGAGAGGAGCGCATGGGTGCCAACCCAGTGCTCTCTGACCTGGAAAGACCAGGCACTCTCAGCCCAGGCCAGCAGGTGTTATGCCCGAGTTTTCACGTCCGAGAGACCACCAAAGAGCCAAGCACCGATGCAATCACAGGAGGGTTTATTTGACAAGCTTAAGCTTGGGCCCAAGTATACCCAATGCAGCAGAGTAGGGACTTGGACCCCGATCCAGATTACAGTCAGAGTTTTTAAAGGCAGAGTAGGGGTGGACTCGGTGGTTGGTGAAGACAAAGGGGGTTATGGATGATGTAAGTCTCTAAGGAATTTTGGAAGCAAGGTCTCCAGGACCTTGAGGGGCTAGCTGTTGTCTGGGAAATGGATATTCATTACCAATAATAAAAATCTTCTTGTGAGACCCTTTAGATGTATATTGATGAAGTTCTAGAACCTAGGTGAGGTTTAGTGGGCTGAGGTCTGGAGCCGATGACCGAGAAAGAATTCTTGAGACATCTTTGATGCAAAATGGTGGTTTATTAAAGCATGGGGACAGGACTGTGGGCAGTAAGAGCTGCTGCCCCAGGTTGTGAGGGATGGCAGGCCATGTACCCTGCAGTTGGGGGAAGGTGAGGGGAAGGGAGGCCTCAACGGAACTTTAACATGCCAAAGAGGGCCTACAAGGTGGCAGGACACCCGAGGCCCCACGACTTCATCAATGCTGTCCCCTGGCAAGCCATTAACATTTCTACTATAAAGTGTCTTTGTTAGTGAGATTTGGGTTTAGAAAAAATTTAACTTTATTTAGGGCTTGAGGAACTGAGTTATTTGCCTCTGGAAATTGTGCTATATATAAGGTAACTTCTTTGTTTGTAGATCTCTAGGACATTTGTAAGCCAAAGGAGACTCCTGTCTTATAGGATTGTGATTTCTGCAAGTTAACTATTTGTTTCTAATGGCCATCAGGGGTGCCTGAGGAATGCTCCACATATTACCAAGGGGAGCGGATGGAGAGGGGGTGCAAGGTGCCAGCTTTTGCTTTGTCCTCAGCCAGCCTCCTGCTCCCTCATCAATATCAGTGGGTCATATGCTTGGGAATGATCGCTGACACTATCTTGGAGGTTTAGAGATAAAGTTTCACATTTCTCCTATCAAGTGTCCTTGTTAGTGAGATTTAGGTTAGGAGAAATTTAACTTTATTTAGGGCTTGAGGAACTGAGATATTTGCCTCTGGAAATTGTGCTATTGTTAAGATAGCTTCTTTGCTGTAAATCTCTAGGACATTTATAAACAGAGGGAGACTCCTGTCTTGCAGGATTGTGATCTCTGCAAGTTAACTATTTGCTTTTCCCCCAGGGAGCCAGGGGTGGCTGAGGAAAGTCACACATACTACAAGGGGAGGGGAGCGGGTGGAGAGGGGGTGCAAGGTGCCAGCCTCCGATTTGCCAAAATGGCTGTACTTATGTCAGGGCTATACTCGAGGTGAGTACAGCCTTGTTTTTCTTGGCCTCCACATGGGAAAATCTCAGTATGTGATCGCTGCTTGGAACCTCTCTGGCGGTCTGGAGCTGCCCAGACAGCCACCGCTGCCATGGTTTTGGATACAAACAGGAGATCCTACATCCCCAGGGACCCCGACTTGGAACCTGCTTTGCCAGCAGCTCCGCAGCACCCACAGGGGAGCAAACTGAGGCTTCTCTTTGAGAGGGAGGTTGGGGTGCCGTTTGCTTTCCTCTAAACCTCCAAAAACCATCAAAAGCTGACAAGGTGAGAGAAAACAAAAAAAACCAAAAAGGAACATAAAAACCTCCAGAGAACAAAAGCCTGAAAAACCGGTTTCCTCAGAGCCCACCCCCTTGAGGAGGGCGGGAGGACTTAACAGCAGGGAACATCATTGACTGAAAACCCAGGTGGCAGGCCCCTCCCCCAGAAAACAAACCAGGAAAGAAAAAAAAAAAAAAAAAGACAACAAGAGAATGACCACCACTTAATAGAGACAACTTTTATTTTTAACTCTTTCCCACTATTCTGGTTCATTTTTTTTTATAGATAATTGTCGCGAGCAAAACCCCTGCGTCCCACCAGGAGGTTGCAACGTGTAAAGAAGAGATAGAGAGATGGATATGATGTAACTCACTTGATCTTTATTGGGACGAGGTCCGCACCACTATCATGGCCCGGTCACGGTCCCCTGACATTGTCACGGAGAAGGAGACGTCGCCTCACAATCTAGACAGAGAGGTCACCGCAGAAGTTGAGACTGAGAACCAGCGAGTGGTCGGCAACAAAACTGTCCGGGCGTCGGTAACACCGGCGATGATGTCCTCCCGACAGGGAACTTGCTTCACCTCAGTCCAACCCGATGCCTCTTTATATACTGTGCTAAGTCTCCTTCATAAACATGTTACATCACTTATTTTTCTTATGCTTACACACCAAAAACATACACACGTCGTAAACATGTTTTGGTCTACGATATTTCGCACAAAAAAATATTTACAACTTGTTACTCCGCGCTAATCATCACTACACGCATATGGTCTAGGCTTACTTGCTATGTGGTTAGTTTGCAATTTGTTCCTGTTTTTCATTTAGTAGGGGTTTGTACTTACTACATATTATTTATTTATTCATTTATTTATTACACTTTATTTATTAAAGGTTCGTACTCACTACAATAATTTTTTAACCTATTTACCATCACAGTGAGATGTCCAGTACATCAAATTCCATAATAACCTTCTAACCTGAACTTTTTGATACATACACCCATGTTTTTCTTTTGCTTTTCTATTTTTTTAATTTTTTCAAATTTTAGTTTAGTTTAGTTTATTTATTCTTTTTTTATTTTTATTTTCTAATATTCATATAGAGTTAAACTTCAAGGTAACCCCTGTTCCCCAATCAATGCTACCCCTATAGGTAAACCAATTTTTAATCCCCCTTTATCTTAGGAAGGTTGAGTCCTTTAACAAAGATATCAAGATAACATCCAGGAAGAATCAAAATAACCTTCCTTGCCCACACGAGAATTTAGAACCACTCTCCCAAGATGTAGCTCCAACTTATTTAGGTTCAAGAGGGTGTGAGGAATCCTGGTGTTTCACCGTCCGTCATTTTGCAGATGGAGACTATGCCTTTTGCATGGAGTATGGAAAGGCTTGTTCCAAGTATTCTCTTGTTGGTACAGAAGTCGGGGAGAGCAGCACCCTCCATCTGCTTGGATATGCATGAGAGGCTGAGTGCTCTCAAGAAGCTGTCTGGCTTTTGCAGGGCTCACTGTGAGCCTATACACAGGACTGATGAGGACAGTTTACAGTTTCATTCTGAGGATGGAGTCTTGGAAGAATGTGGTGCCCTGGGTAATCCTGGGAAGGGGATAGACCTGGAGTCCACTGTAGAATTACTTCGTGGGAGTGGTGGTGATCTGCAGCATCTGCTTCATGAGATGTCTGTCATTTATTGAGTTCTGGGTATGGTTTCTGTGACTGTGTCCTAATGGTTGGAACTTCCAAGGAGTGGGATTTTTTGGCTTCACTGTAAGAGTTGGTCCACTGGGAGTTGACAAGTCCCATTCTGCTGCTGAGAAGTGTGCCTCCAGAGGTTGGGAGTACAAGCCTAGAGGTCCATGGTGAGGTGGTTACAGTGGTCAGCGTGCTATTGTTATTGAAGTTTTTATGGGTGAATTCCATAGGATGAGATGTTAGATATTATGGTTAGGGATCCTCATTAAGTGCCCATCAAGGGTGCTTTTTCTGAGTTTCATATTTGATATCTTTTTATTGCTTCTAATAGCCCTCCTTGTACTTGGTATTCCAATGAGCAGTGCATTACAACATTGCCTGCATTTGACCCATGTGGTGATGAGAATTTGAGAAAAGAAAACGCTGTCAGTGCTCCCACAAATTATACACTGGAAGAAAAAAATTATAAAATTTTATTTTAGACACAAAGTAGGAAGTATCCTGCTGTGATTCTTAGTTTAAAGCATGGAAGTGGGCCCTCTTTCAGTACTGGTAATGAAATGAGTACCATAGGCCTTCCTAGGGAACATTATCGGATACTATTGGAAACTTGGTCTTTGTTATTGTGGCAGAATCAGGAGTTGACCAATTATTTGTCTCCTGTTTCATTTTCCATGAACATTTCTCCTGTATTTGGATTCACACCTCTACCATTGTGAAGTCATGCCAGCTTTGGCAACAGCTCACCCTTCTCTGTCGAGGGTATGTTTGGGCCAAGATAAAAGCTGTTTCTGGGTACCTGGGAGACTCTAGGACCAGAATACTGTCAGTAGGGAGTTACTGGGATCCTGAATTCCAAACCAGTTCCTGACACCCAGACGAAATACATTTCAGATTTAGAAAGTCCAGATAGAAATTTTGTGTCCACGATGACAACTCAAGAAAATGTGTCATCCCTAAACCTAACCTTTATCCTTAACTTTTTTTTTAAAGATTTTATGTATTTATTTGACACACAGAGATAGAGAGCTCAAGTAGGTAGAGTGGAAGGTAGAGGGATGGGGAGAAAGCAGGCTTTCCACTCAGCAGGAAGCCCAATGCAGGGGTCAATCCCATGACCCTGGGATCATGACCTGAATGGAAGGCAGCTGCTTAACCAACTGAGCCACACAGGTGCCCCAAACTTTGACACTAACTTAAAGCCCAAACTGGAACCCTGAATCCCAACCAGAAATTGAACCCAAAGCCTGGACTCCAAACCTGAGCCCTGGATCCAAGTCCTGAACCATGAACCCAAACCCTAAACCAGAACTCCGAGTTAATGAACCCTAAACCCAAATCCAAGCATGAACCCAAACCCCAAATTTGACCTTGAACTTTATCCCATTATCCCTGAGTCTTTAGCCCTAAATCATAAACTGAAAGCCCTAATCTCTAACTCTGTTTCCTTGCCCCTCACTGTAAATCCGCACCCTGACCCTAAACCTAAACACTGATCTAGAACTCTGACTGAAACCTGAACCTGAACCCACATTCAAACCCTTCACCACACTTTGTTTATGCATTCGCCATTGATATGAATATTTGCACTTTCTACCTTTTGATTCTTGTGAACATTGTTTGGGTTGGGGGGTTAGGTTAGGGTCTTAGATTGGGGACAGAGCCAGGCTTGAGGGTAAGTTGAGGTCAGAGTGTGGGTCTGCGCCAGGGTCATGGTCATATTTGGTGCCATGTGGACACTGAGTGGCAGGATCTCCCTTCTAGCCTCAACTTCTGGCGTCCCAGTCCACTTTACTAAGGCTTCGCTTCATGCTTTCCACAGTTCTAACCAGGTTGTTGTGGAGTGTTGTAGAGAATTGTAATTCCAAATCCCACTGCTTCTACTCCACCCAAGACACAGGCACCCCTAATTTAATCCTCCCATGAGTCCCTTGCTAGCATGCGGCCTCCTGCAAGGGAGTGTGGCCTCTCCACAGTGGGTGAACTGGATCTGGCAGGGCTTGGTCTCCATCCCAAACGAAGTCTGATGTCTTCTCTGCTTCTGTGATGTGGTGCTAACATGGATGTTTGGAAGAGTCATCTCTTCTGTGGTGATTTCAATGTGCAGTCAACTTGTTACAGAAGCACAAATGTGCTTTATCTCCACACTCAGATTCCCTAACTGTCATTTCTTAACCACATTTGCCACTTCAGATGGGATGCTTCAGTGTGTTTAACCCCAAACAGGAACAGTGTCCTGCAGAACCACAACATGACCTGAAATGAGGAGATCCTTACAGGTTCCACCTTATAAAAAAGACCACAGACCCACTTCAACTGTGTCCACCTGCCTGACCATCTGAAATGTCTTTTATTATTCTCTAGGTTTCTTCTGCTGCTTAGGGTAAGGGTTAGGCATTAGAGGTCAGGAGATAAGGTTACAGTTTAGGATTTAGGATTAGGGTTAGTTTAGGGATAAGGTGAGGGTCAGGCTCAGAGTTTGTGTTCGGGGGGTTGATGAAAGTGGGGAATTGCTGGGATGCACCCAGTTTTGCCTTCAGATTTCTCCTGCCCAGAAACCTTTCTGGTGTTCCAAATGGCAGTGTTCTTCTGTGTTTCAGGCTTAGTCTTCCAATATTGCTCAGCTGTCCACACTCCCTTGGGCATTAAAGGCAGACCCTTAGGGATAAACCTCTTAGAACACAACCTAGTGTAAATGTTAGGTGCTAGGCCATGGCAGGACCAAAGTGAAGGTGCATTGCAGCTTCCCAGGAGGCTGAGATGAGGGCATGGGGAAGGATGACTGTCAGGATCCAGATTTGTGTCCAGGGGTCCACTGAATGTGGGCATGGCCTCAGGTGGACATGCAGATTTCTCCTACTCTGAATCCTTATCAGATTTCCAATTGGCATGGATTCCTTCTGGGTGGCAGGCAGAGTCCTCTGGTATTGTTCTGGTGTCACCAACATGTAAGGCATGCATGCCAGAGTCTGGGGACAGAATTCTGAAAACCCAGCCTAGGGCTAAGGTTAGGGCCTATGAGCACATCAGGCATGAACTTCCCAGGGTGTTTAAACCTCTACTGGGGGATGAGTTGATAGAGAACATCAAGCTCCAGCTTTGTATCCAGGGGGCCAGTGAAGGTGGGGGTGACCTCAGATGGGCATGCAGATTTCTCCAGTACTGAATCTTTGCCAGAATTCCAAAGAGAAAAATTTCCTTCAAGGCCAGCTGAGTCCTCTGCTGTTGCCCAAGTGTCCTGAACTCCTGCCCTTTAGAGCATGGACACTAGGGATGGACCCCTCAGAACACAATAAAGGGTTAGAGTTGGACCTAGGGGCATGGAAGGACCAATCTAAAGGTGTTTTAGGTGTGTTCCCAGGGCTGACAGGGTGAGTGCTCTCTCTGAGTTTGTATCCAGAGGTCCACTAAATATGGGCGTAGCCTGAGCTGGGCATGCACATTTCTCCTGTTCTGAAACCTTTCTGAAGATCTAAATGGCACGGTGTCCTTTTGGCTGACAGACTGTGTCAACTGGTATTGCTCTGGTGCCCCCAGTCCCTGGGGATTTGAAGCAAGGCCCTTGGGGAAGGTCCTCTCAGAACCCATCCAAGGGTTAGTGTTAGTGACTAGGGGCATGGCAGGACTTATCTGAAGAGTCCATGGAGAGCTGTCAAAGGGGACAGAGGGTTGAGTTGAAGGCATAAGTGAGGCTGAGTGTCTGGCTCTGGCTTTGTGCTCCCAGCTCAGCAGGGAGTCTGCCTCTCCCTCCCCTCCTCCCTCTTCCCCTGCTTGTGCGCTCTCTAATGAATAAATAAAATCTTTAAAAAATAATAAAATGCATAACCTCCTTCTCTTTTCTACATGTGGTTAATTCCAATTTTTCAGTTCAAATATAATTCATAGGATAACTTCTCAGTTTTATTGACTCTCACGTAGATATCCGTAATATACTGTGCATATTTTTATCATTACAATTTCCATAAAATGATTATAGGTGTGAGACTATGTGTTACTCTTTATCACTAGACCTATAAGAATGAATGATAAACATATATATTTATTGAATGATAAATATATATACTTAGATGTAGATGCTTATACGACAGGAAATAATGTTCACACTACACAGTATTTTCTTTTAAAGATTTTACTTACTTATTTGACAGAGATTACAAGTAGGCAGAGAGGCAGGCAGAGAGAGGAGGAAGCAAGCTCCATGCTGAGCAGAGAGCCTGATGCGGGGATCAATCCCAGGCCCCTGGGATCATGACCTGAGATGAAGGCAGAGGATTTAACCCACTGAGCCACTCCGGTGCCCCTACACAGTATATTTTTGAAAGGAAAAATCCCAAGAGGAATTTGATAACATTCTTCTAGACTTTTTTTTTTTTTTGCCATTTGTACTTTTTATTCATTTTTATTTATTTTCAGCATAACAGTATTCATTATTTTTGCACCACACCCAGTGCTCCATGCAATCCATGCTCTCTAATACCCACCACCTGGCTCCCCCAAGCTCCCACCCCCCCCCCCACTTCAAATTCCTCAGATTGTTTTTCAGAGTCCATAGTCTCTCATGGTTCACCTCCCCTTCCAATTTCCCCCCACACCCTTCTCCTCTCCATCTCCCCTTGTCCTCGATGCTATTTGTTATGCTCCACAAATAAGTGAAACCATGAGATAATAGACTCTCTCTGCTTGACTTATTTCACTCAGCATAATCTCTTCCAGTCCCATCCATGTTGCTACAAAAGTTGGGTATTCATCCTTTCTGATGGAGGCATAATACTCCATAGTGTAAATGGACCACATCTTCCTTATCCATTTGTCTGCTGAAGGGAATCTTGGTTCTTTCCACAGTTTGGCAACCGTGGCCATCGCTGCTATAAACATTGGGATACAGATGGTCCTTCTTTTCACAACATCTGTATCTTTGGGGTAAATACCCAGGAGTGCAATTTCAGGGTCATAGGGAAGCTCTATTTTTAATTTCTTGAGGAATCTCCACACTGTTCTCCAAGGAGGCTGCACCAACTTGCATTCCCACCAACAGTGGAAGAGGGTTCCCCTTTCTCCACATCCTCTCCAACACTTGTTTCCTGTCTTGCTAATTTTGGCCATCCTAACTGGTGTAAGGTAATATCTCAATGTGGTTTTAATTTGAAACTCCATGAGGGCTAGTGATGATGAACATTTTTTACATGTGTCTGATAGCCATTTGTATGTCTTCATTTGAGAAGTGTCTGTTCATATCTTCTGTCCATTTTTTGACATGATTATCTGTTTTGTGTGTGTTGAGTTTGAGGAGTTCTTTATAGATCCTGGATATCAACCTTTTGGGATTTCCAGTTTCTTGAAAGCCATTGTTTTAAATAGAAACATAAGTCTATTCCCCATTACTCCATTATGAGAAGCAGAAGTCCCTTCTTTTTGTAATGATTAAACAGTAACAGAATGTTCACTACCTTTCTTTTCACTATAGTTGCTGATGATTAAAAAAAAAAAACCTTACTTTTAACTAAAAAGAAACTTTCTACTATATTTTAGTACCATTTTCATATTATTCTAAGACATATTCCTTCATTTAATTCTCTTTCAGTGTGGTAAACTTTGCTATCTCCTTTACCTATTAGTATTTTTAACTTCTCCATTAGCCTTTCCCCCCCAGTTCTCCCTTAATTTTCTGACTTATTGTCCAACATACTTTCTGAAAGCTGTTTTAAAATCTTTTTTTGTTGTTGTTCATAGAATGACAACTGCAAATATTTTGACTACATTCCTATATTCTTATTTTGGCAATTATCCAATACTTTTGGGTCCTATTTGGATGAAACATTAGTTTTTTGTTCCATCCATGCTCATGGATGCAGAGAATCAACTGAATTATTCAACATGCAAATCAGGTATTTTAGATAGGTTACATGCCTCTAGCACTAAAAATAATGAAACCGCAGTGCAAGACAGAAATAAAACAAGTCAGGGTAAATAGGACACAAGAACTGATTATCTTATTTTTGGGATGAAAGGAAAAAAATGAGCAATTGTCAGGATTTGGGAATATTGATAACCATAGCTTATTTTTTGAAAAAGTCCACAATTATCCCTCCAAGACCTGACAGAGTTCACTGTGGCTCAAAAGCTAAGAATGTATTAGCACTTTTTTAGCTGAAATAGCTTTGAAGTGATCAATGTTTGTTTTTCACTTTGTACCCATAGAACAAACATAAAATGTCTGTCAGTGATAAACACACACACTCTCCTGAACCTTGCAGAATATTTCACTGACCTGAACTATTTTAACTCATTGTTACTCTCTTCTGTGCACAAATGCTTTTACTTAGACTCCATTTCTAAAACTTCTGTAGACAGGAAATTAAAAATGACAACCCTGGATACCACTGATAGCAACTATATTTCCATGGAGTTGTCTTAGGATGCTAATGAAAGTCTTTTCAGCAAGTCTTACTATCATCAATGGCTTCCGGCTGCTGCTGCTCCTGCCTCTCCACAACTGAGGATAACTGTTTGCCTTCTGCTCTGAGTTTTCTGACAGTTCTAAGAAAGTTTTTTATTTTCAGATTGTCCAGATTTCCTTACTGTAGACAAAGAGTGCCAAATTATGACACTTTAACAACTTGGACCTGAAATGAAAGGACTACCTGAGTGAGGTAATGTGATGCTCCCAGTTTTATTTTTGTTTCTCAACATTTCTCTAAGGAAATGTTGAGAAAAAAAAAAAAACAAAGCTGGGGGCATCACGTTACCTGATTTCAAGCTTTACTACAAAGCTGTGATCACCAAGACAGCATGGTACTGGCATAAAAACAGACACATAGACCAGTGGAGCAGAGTAGAGAGCCCAGATATGGACCCTAAACTATATGGTCAATTAATCTTCAACAAAACAGGAAAAAATACACAGTGGAAAGAAGACAGTCTCTTCAATAAATGGTGCTGGGAAAACTGGACAGCTATATGTAGAAGAATGAAACTAGACCATTCTCTTACACCGTACACAAAGATAAACTCAAAATGGATAAAAGACCTCAACATGAGACAGGCATCCATCAGAATCCTAGAGGAGAACATAGGCAGTAATCTCTTCGATATCAGCCACAGCAACTTCTTTCAAGATATGTCTCCAAAGGCAAAGGAAACAAAATCCAAAATGAACTTTGGGACTTATCAAGATCAAAAGCTTCTGCACAGTAAAAAAAACAGTCAAGAAAACAAAGAGGCGCGCCCGGCGCGCTCAGCCCACAAAGGCTGTTGCATCCACAGCCGCCTGTGTAACCAATAAACCTCTTGCAATTTGCATCCAGTGGAGGCGTGCTGTTTGATTCTTGGGTGCGGCTCCAGGGTCTTTCATTTCCACGGTGGCTGAACCAGTTTACGTTCCCACCAACACTGTATGAGTGTTGGTTTTTCTTCGCTTCTTCACCAACACTTGTTTCTTGTATTTTTGATTCTAGCCATTCTGACAGGTGTGAGGTGTGAGAAATAAAAATTTTTTTAAAAAAAGAAAGAAACTAGAAATCCTACAAAAAAGGAAAATAGTCACTGATATATGCAGAGAGTAGCTCAGCATAGTTTTGATTTGCATTTCCCTGATGTAGAGCATCTTTTCATGTATCTGTTGGCCATCTGTACATTTTCTTTGGAGACATGTCTGTTCATGCCTATGTCCATTTTTTAACTAAATGATTTATTTTGGGAGGTGTTGAGTTGTATAAGTTCTTTACAGATTTTGGATACTAACCCTTTAACAGATATGTCATTTGAAAATATCTTCTCCCACTCCCTAGGTTGCCTTTTAGTTTTGTCGATAGTTTCCTTTGTGGTACAGAAGCATTTCATTTTGGTGTAGATCCCATACTTAATTTTGGCTTCTACTTCCATTGTCCTAGCAGACATATTTAGAAAAATGTTGCTACAAATCATACCAGAGACATTAAATCCTGTGCTCTCTTCTAAGGTTTTTATGGTTTCAGGTCTCACATTTAGGTTCATAATCAATTTTGAGTTTATTTTTGTGTATGGTCTAAATGGTTCATAGTCTTGCTATCTAGTTTTCCCGAACACCATTTGTTGAAGAGAGTGGCTTTTTTCCCACTGTATTTTCTTGCCTCCTTTGTCAAAAGTTAATTGGCCACATATTTGTGGGGTGATTTCTGGGCTTTCTATTCTGTTCCCTTGATCTTTTTGTCTTTTTTTGGTGCCAGTGCCATACTTTTTTGATCACTGCAGCTTTGTAAATTAACTTTAAGTCCAGATTTGTAATACCTCTAGCTTTGTTCTCCTGTTTCAAGATTTCTTTGGCTTTTCAGGTTTCTTTCTTGGTTCCATACAAATTTTCAGATTGCTTGTTCTAGTTCAGTGAAAAATGCTGCTGGTATTGATAGGGTCTGCTTTGAAAAAATTATGTACCCCTAAGTTTATTGCAGCATTATGACAATAGCCAAATTATGGAAGCCGCCCAAGTGGCCACTGATAGATTCAGATGTGTGTGTGTGTGTGTGTGTCTGTACACACATATGAATATTAACCAGCCATTAAAAAAAAAGAATGAAATCTTGCAATGTGCAACAACATGGATGGATCTAGAGAGGATAATGTTAAGTGAAATAAGTTATTCATAGAAAGGTAAATACCATGTAATTGTACTCATCTGTGGAGTTACGGAACAAAACAATAAACAAAGAAAAACAAGACAACCCAAAAAAGTATACTCTTAACTGTAGAGAATACACAGATGGTGCCTGAAGGGGAATTGGGTGGATGATAAGTAAAATCGGTGAAGTGGATTACAAGTATACTTATGATAAAGAGCACTGAATAATGTATATGATTGTTGAATCACTACATTGTACACCTGAAAATACTACAACACCATTAGTTCACTACACTGAAATTAAAATTTAAACAAATAAAAATGAAAGAAGAGAGTCTACAGATCAAAGAGAGAAGACAAGTCACTGATATATGCAGAGAGTAGCTCTAGAATAATTATGGCATCTGAACTGACACACACACAGGTGAAGAACCTACCTGACAGCTGAAAAAGGACAAATGAAAGGGGCTAGAACAACAGTATCTGTTGCTCTCATGGGGCTGTGCTATTGCCTGTCTGCAAGCCAGAGTGGAAGATCTAATAATTCACAAACCAATGGCAGAGAACCTGAAACGGTTTTCCCTTAGTGGTTGGTATAATTAGCCTTAGAATAAACATCATTCTGTTGTTGCCTTAAAAAAATCTTAAAATACAGATTCAATCAACTAAACTGTCTTCAAGTAGCTTAAATATGTCCTAGCATAAAGCTCAAGAAACTTAGAAATTTTTTATCCTGTGAACTTCCTAACCTCTAAAAAATTAAAAGTCACAGTATCTTTTCACCATTCAAAAATTACCAAGTGTGCAAAGAAGGAGGAAAACATACCTAGAATGAGGAAAAGAAATGAAAGAAACCAGACACAGTAGTGACACAGATACTAAACATAGCACATCAGTAATTAAAGCTATTGTTTATATATTCAACAAGCTAAATGACAGGTTCAACATTTTAAGGAGAAAGATAGGAAAAGAATTAATTTGACCTTATTGTAGCAAAAATTATGTTTAGCATAAAATAAATACATTGGATGTAATTGCTGTAAGATATTGCAGAAAAAAAATTCATAAACATGGATACTTCACAGTAACTTTAAAACAGAAAGCATAGTAAGAATGGGAGGAAAACAATGTGATTTGTGATACAACTTCAAGCAGTCATTATACTTAAAATCAGAGTCCCTGAAAGAGACGGATCAAAAATATTTGAATAAATAATTACCCAACAATTTCCCAGTTTGATAAAAACTAAACCCAGGTATTTAGGATGTTCAAAGAATGTTGAGCCCTAATAACACAAGGAAAATTCTACCAAGGACTTTCTTGATTACATGGCTCAAAATAAATATTGGTTTACTGGTTATAAATATTTAAAGACATCCTGAGGAAAAGTATATGTACAGAGAAACAATAGTAAGGATGAAAGTGATTTTTTTGTTACATCAAAGCAAGAGAGAAAACAATTGATCAACATCTTAGAAGTACTGAACAAAAAATTAAGCACAAATTTGATGAATTAGAGAAAACTCTTATAAAACTGAAGGTAAAAGAATTTTTTTTCAGCTACAACCTGAGAGAACTGATGTACCAGATCTATACTATAAAAGCAAGTAAAGGTAGTCTTTTAGAATTCTGGTCCCATCTAGCAAAGAAGGAAGACCCTGAACTCATCTCCATAGACATCCCAAATTTACACTATTTATATATAGAACAGTTCCTCCTGCAGAAAAGCAGAGGGCATAACTGAACAACCACTGTGCAACAAAAAACAGGCCACATAGAAAACAGTAAGAGAGACTTGGCAACACAGGTAACCCCCTCCCCTGACAATGCAGATTGCAACATGGAAAAATAGTACTAAGGGACTAGGAACAGATTTGTCTGTCCTGGGGCAGAGAAAAAAAAGCTGCCATTTTATTTTTAATTTTTAGACAGAGAGTGGGGAGCAAGAGGGAGAGAGAGAAAATCTTAAGCAGATTCCCCACTGAATGAGGAGCCCTCTAGAGGCAAGGCCCGGTCTCATGACCTGAGCTGAAATCCAAAGTAAGATGCTTAACCAACTGAGCCAGCCAGGTGCCCCAAAAGCTGCCATTTTAAAGAGCAACTTCTATATGAAAGATCCAGTTACTTTCCAAGTGCTGAAAAGTTCTCTGGGTTGAAGGGACTGATGAAAACCACTGTTGACTTTCTCCCTCCATCCTGAGAGAGTAGCTAGGGACAGGCTTCCATATGCCATAGGCAGCCTGCAGCTTCAGTGTGCCTCCTAGGTCCTAGCCCACATGAGCCATGAATATCCTGGCTATAAAAAGCTGTAATTTAAAAAGAACGACTAGAAAATAAAGGACCTAGCCGTAGGACCTCCAAATGGCAAGGGAGCTTCAAGAACTTTCTCTGAGTCTGAGGGTCTGGAAAGTGCCACTGCTGACATTCCTTATCTACCTCAATAGTGCAGACAGGAGCAAGGTCTGGCCTGCAGCCTCAGAGAGTCCTGGGCCCCTAAACCATACCCACCCTAACCAACCCATCAAGACAGCCCCACTGTGGAGCTCCCACTCCTGAGTAGCACTCACTACAGCTCTAGCCACTGGGCCAACCACCACCAACTGAGTGCCACAGAGAACTCCAGGCCCATATTGCTTTGGCTCCACACAGCTTGGTAGGGTATTCTTGATATAGACAGAGAACTCTGTGACCTTCTGGCTCATACCTTCTTCTGCAATAGCCAAAACTCTCAGAGTACCCCCTGTATAGAGTGCCCTGGGAACTGCTAGCCTGTGCCTACCTTGACTCCAGCCTCCCCGCCAGGAGAACCCTTGTGCCGAGCACCCCACCATACCCTAGCATGCTTCACTTGAGCTTCAGCTGTTCTGCCAGGGCACCCTCTCTGTGGAGAGCCCTAGGCCTACCCCAGCCTATGCCCACTTCAGCTGCAGCTGTCCTGCCATAGCAACCTCTGTTTGGAGTGCCCCAGGATGCTGGCCTGTACCCACTTTGGCTCCAGCTGCCCTGCTAAGGTGTCTCCTGTACAGAATACCCCAGGCCCCCTTGCCCACATCCTGGCACAGCTCCATTAATGTCACTAGGGTACTCTCTGCACAGAGAGCCCCAGGACACACAGACTTCCCCTGTATCTTCAATGGTCCTGGTCTTGCCACAGGACCCTCTGTACAGGGAGTCCTGGGACCACTACAGCCCATGAACCCTTGAGCTCTGCCACCCTATCAAGGCACCTGCACAAGTGTCCTGAGATCCCACAACATTACTCCAACTAGTCAGCTAAAGTCACCAGGCATACAGAGTCTACACAGGGAATGACCACACACAGGATCATGACTTCAAATTTAGGAGAAGTAGCTGTGCCACCTAATTCATAGAAACAAATGCAGAAAGTGAAGCAAAATGAGGAAATAGAAGAATATATGCCAATGAAAGAACAAGAAAAAAATCTCAGAAAAAGCACTATATGCAATCTGCCTGATAAAAAGTTGAAATATTTTCCAGAATAGGTCACATCTTAGACCCCAAAACAGTCTCAATAAACTTAAAAGGTTAAAATTATATCACCCAAATTTTGCAATAATAATAGCATAGAACTAGAAAATAATTACAAGGAAAAAAATGGGGGGAAAAAAACAAGCATGTGGAGCCTAAACAAAATGCTACTAAGCAACCAACGGATCAACAAATAAAGAGGAAATAAAAGAAATCTATGGATACAAATGAAAAATGTAAAAAAAACAACAGTCCAAAATCTGGAACTCAGTGAAAGAAGTTCTAAGAGGGAAATTTATAGAGATATAGGGCTGCCTCAAGAAACAAGAGAAATCTCAAAAAAAAAAAAAATGATGAAAGAAATCTAATGTTACACATAAAGGAACTAGGAAATGGAAAACAAAGCCCTAGTAGACAGAAGGAGATAATCAAGTCCAGAGAAAAAAAGAAAAAAATCAATGAAACCCACAACTGGTTCTTTGAAAAGAAGAATTTACAAATGTTTAACCAGACTCATGGAGAGAGGACACAAATTAAATGAGAACTGAAAGAACAGTAACAACCAATACTGCAGAACTACAAAGGATAATGAGACTACAGTGAAAAATTATATGCCAATTTATTAGACAACCTAGAAGAAATGGGTAAACACCTAGAAATATACGGTCTTCCAAAATTAAATCAGAAAGAAGTAGAATATTCGAACATGCTAATTACTAGTAACATAATTCAATCAGTAATCAAAAACTCCCATCATTATGTTTTGTGGGCTGAGGGTTGCTGGGGGGAGGGGGGGTTGGGAGAACGGGGGTGGGGTTATGGACATTGGGGAGGGTATGTGCTATGGTGAGTGCTGTGAAGTGTGTAAACCTGGCGATTCACAGACGTATACCCCTGGGGATAAAAATATATTAAATGTTCATAAAAAAATAAATAAAAAATGAAAAAAAACCTCCCATCATTACAAAGTTCAGAACCAGATGGATTCATAGGTAAATTCAACAAAACATTTAAAGAACAGTGAATACCTACTCTCTTTGGACCACTCCAAAAAATCTAAGAAGGAAAGTTCCCAAATTCATTCTATGAGGTCAGCATTACCTGACACCAAACTAAAAAATGCTGCAAAAGGAAAACCTGCAGGCCAATATCCATGATGAATATAAATGCAAAATTCCTCAACAGGCTAGTAAAAAAATTTCAACAATACTTTAAAAAGGTCTTTCACCAAAATCAAGTGGGATGTATTCTGGGATGTAAGGGTGGTTCAAAATTTACAAGTCCATCATGTGATAAGCCACATTAACAAAATGGAAGATGAAAGTACTTTGATGATTTGCGCACCTGGGTGGCTCAGTCAGCTAAGCATTTGCCTCTGGCTCAGGTCAGGATCCCAGGTCCAGGGATCGGCTCCCTGCTCAGCAGGGAGCCTGCTTTCTCCTCTCCCTCTGCTGTTCCCCCTTCTTGTAATCTCTCTCTCTCTCTCTGTGTCAGATACATAAATAAAATCTTTTTTTTTTTTTTAAGTTACTTGATTATTTCAATAGACGCAGGGACACCTGGGTGGCTCAGTCGATTCAACATCCAACTCTTGATTCCAGCTCAGGTCATGATCTCAGGATCATGGTGGGATCAAGCCCCACCTCAGGCTCTGGATCTCTCTCCCTTTGTCCCTCCCCCACTTGCATTCTCTTTCTCTCTCTAAAATAAAACCTTCAATAGATGCAGATAAAGCATTTGATGAAGCACACACCCATTTATAAATAACTATCAGCTAAACAGGTTTAGAGGGAATATACCTCAACACAATAAAGACCACAGATGAAAACCCACAGTGAACATCATACTCATTGGTGAAAAACTGAGAGTTTTTTCTCTAAAATCAGGAACAAGACAGAGATGATCACTTTCACCACTTACATTTAATATAGTACTGTAATTCCTAGCTCTAGCAATCAAAGAAATAATGGGCACCCATACTGGTAAGGAAGAAATGAAACTGTCAGTGTTTGCAGGTAACATGATATTATACATAAAAACTCTAAAGACTATATCAAAACATTATTAGAAGTAATAAACAAATTCAGTGAAGATGCAGGATTTAAGCTAATACACAGAAAATGAGTTTGAGTTTCTTTTTTTTAATTTATTTTTTATTTTCAGCATAACAGTATTCATTATTTTTTTTACACAAAGTAGAAGAAAGAGAAATTAAGAAACCAATTCCATATACAGTTGTAATAAAAAACAATAAAATATTAAAGAGAATACAAATATAAAATTATTTCAGGTTCATGGATTGGATTAATCAGTATTGTTAACATGTCCATAATGCCCAGGAAACCTACAGATTCAATGTAATCCCTATCACAATACCAAAAGGGGTACCTGGGTGGCTGTCTTCCTGCAGCTCAGGTCATGATCCCAGGGTCCTGGGATCTAGTCCTGCATCAGACTGCCTGCTCAGCGGAGATGTCTGCTACTCCCTCTCTCTCTCCCCCTGCTCTTGCTCTTTCTCTCCTTTGCTCTCTCAAATAAATAAATAAAATCTTAAAAAAAAAACAGAATTTTTCACAGAAGTAGAAGAAATAGTAAAATTTTTTATTATGGAACTCCAAAAAAAAAAAAAATACAAACAAACAACAACCAAAAAACCCCAATAGTCAAAGCAATCCTGAGAAGGAAAAACAAAGCTGGGATATCACATTCAGATTTCATAATATACCAGGAAACTGTAGTGATCAAATCAGTATGGTACTGACACAAAGATAGACACATAGAGTAATGGAAGAGAATAGAGAACCTAGAAAAAAAAAAACATATCATATAGTCAATTAATCAATTAATCTATGACAAAGGAGGCAAGAATGGATTCTGATTCTGATAATAGGAAAGGCTTTATAAAAGTGAGGGCAAGAAGTATACAGAAAATCTCTGTACCTTCAGCTCTCTTTGGCCGTTGATGTAAAATTGCTCTAAAAACAGTCTATTTAAGAAAAAAAACAATAAAGGCGCCTGGGTGGCTCAATGGGTTAAGCTGCTGCCTTCGGCTCAGGTCATGATCTCAGGGTCCTGGGATCGAGTCCCGCATCGGGGTGGGGGGGGGTCTCTGCTCAGCAGGGAGCCTGCTTCCCTTCCTCTGCCTCTTGTGATCTCTCTCTGTCAAATAAATAAATAAAATCTTTTAAAAAAAAACAATAAATGAGAACACCTGAAAGAATGGATTTGTCACTTATATTGAGAATATAAAACCTATATCTGTACCTGTCTTCTAACATGTGTACCAATTCAATGACCTTTGAGTAGAAGATTATAAGTATGGGGAGAATTAGTATTTCTGTTTTCAGTCTAAATTGCATTCCTGCCCCAGTAATATTTATTATACAACTGATAATCAGTTCTAAAAACAGATAATCTCACAGTTTTGAAGCTATTCTATTGGATAACTGAATTTCTCATAAAAAGCCCCACAAAGGTTTACAAGGTGCAATCACAAAAACATAATTTAATAATTGTCAATCAGGCTTAAAAATGTATTTAAGAACTACATGGTTACTTTTAATGAAAAATGTTTAGAAACCATTAAAATATGTCTTTAGATTTACTTATACAAACTCACCTATTGACCATTATTATATTTATGTGTATTATAAATATAGTTAGATTTCTTATTCATTGAAAATCCTAAAGAACAATATCTTGTGTATATAACAATATCTTTAAAGAATGGATGTATATTCAATACATTCATATAACATCTCTCATGGACACCTACAAAGTGAATTACATTTTGGTTTAATTACCACTGTCACCAACTGGGAAAATAATCAATTCAAATTACAGTAAACAAATACATGAAAAAACTGACTATTTGCAATTACTTAAGCAGTTTACTTTGAACAAGACATATTGGTGCCAATTCTCAGAACTTGTAACCAAATTACAGGTATTATATTTCATCAGATGATTTGGAATGAAAAAATAATTCTTTAAAATTGAGTCAGTTCTCAGAATTTCTCTCAATTGTAAATCAAAATGGCAAAAGTTAAAAAAATTAGCCTATATAAATGTAAATAAATGCATGGAGTAGTGACTTAAATGTGAGTACTAGATACTAAATAACTAATTCATACAGTTCCATAAGAAGTTTAAATAAATAATTTTAAAGGACTTATTTATTTTAGAGAGAAATCAAGAGTGGGGGAAGAGGCAGAAGGAGAGAGAGACAGAGAATCCCAAGAAAATCCTCCTCTCAGGATAAGGCTCAATCTCAGGACCCTGAGATCATGACTTCAGCTGAAATCAAGAGTTGGATGCTTAACTGACTGAGCCACCCAGGTGCCCCAAATGAATACTGTTTAATATGGTCCAACATGACATTAAAGATGATTATCTGACTATGGAACATGTACATTTTATGTTAAACTTAAAATGAACCACTAGACAAAATACTGGTATAGCAATCTGCTTCCACACCACCACATACACATACATTGATTGGAACAACTATTTTGCACACAGAACCAAAGATTCGGGTCAGGGATTATAGCATATAGGTAGAACACAGAAATTTAAGAAGATGCGCTGAGGAAGACAGTATCACACCACTCCAGTTGGTCTGAAGGATTGAATTGCTTTCTTTCTTTTTTTTTTTAAGATTTTATTTATTTATTTATTTGACAGACAGAGATCACAAGTAGGCAGAGAGAGAGAGGGGAAAGCAGGCTCCCTGCTGACCAGAAAGCCCCATGTGGGATCATGACCTGAGCTGAAGGCAGAGGCTTTAACCCAATGAGCCACCCAGGTGCCCCGGTTTAGTTGCTTTCTAACAACACACTCCTTACCTGTTGAATTAAGACCCTTGATCTGTAACAGAACAAATTTACTTTGTTTGATATCTGCAGACTACTGCCCTTTGAGGAATGAAGTATCAGATTTCTTCTTACCCACGGAGGCCAACAAGTCTGTTTGAAGCTACCTCAGCTCTCTGATTAGCCCAGCATGTTTTTAGGAAAATGTTTTTCTTTGTTTAGGTCACATAAATGATCTTACTAATCTTCCTTTGTGGATCTGTAGACCGTGCCCTCCTTTGCAGAAAGAACAGAGTACCCCTGAACATCATAAGAACAAGAGCCCATTGGAACAACCCCTCCCACTGAGATCATGTTTGGAGTTGGCACCATCAAGTCTCCACATAATCAAGAAATGCTAGAGGCCACTACACTTCCTTCTCTGATTTACTGCCCTAAACCCTTTAAAAACACTTGGGCAAGGTAGAAACCTTGGAGTTGGCTTTTGGACAAGAGTCCACCTTCTCCCCAGCCTCCTGAATAAAACTCAAATTCCTTCCAACAAAAACTCATCTCTTCACTACTGGCCTCTTGGGGAAGGGGCAGTCAAATTTGGGACTGGTAACAGGACAGACTCACATATCCCACATCACACATCCCCCATGTCTAGGAAGCTGATCAAAGACAGAAAGAGTGAGAGAGATGCTCTCCCATGGGCAAAGGGTGGTAAAGTCAGTGTCCAATTTCAGGGCAGACACCAGAGCCAACCTATCCCAACACCAGGCTTATGCCCATTATCCTAGGTCACTTCCTGTAGGTTCTAGGGGATGTGGGCACATGCCATGCTCCCAATGTGACTTCCACTGGCAAGACTCCAACCAGAAAAAGAATAAGATGACATTAGTGAGTCTTTACCTATTAAAAGTTACCTTAAATGTAAATGGACTAGAGGCATAAGAGTGGCTCACTTGGTTAAGTGAGCATTGGTCTCCCTGTTCAGTGGGGAGTCTGCTTGAGTATTCTCCCTCTCCCTCTGCCCCTCCCTCCTGCTCTCACAAATGCTCTTTCAAATAAATATTTTTTAAAAAGGTAAATGAACTAAACTCTCCAATCAAAAGACACAGTGGCTAAATGGATTAAAAAATAAATTGTATGCTGGGGCGCCTGGGTGGCTCAGTGGGTTAAAGCCTCTGCCTTCAGCTCAGGTCATGATCCCAGGGTCCTGGGATCAAGCCCCGCATCGGGCTCTCTGCTCAGCAGGGAGCCTGCTTCCTCCTCTCTCTCTGCCTGCCTCTCTGCCTACTTGTGATCTCTGTCTGTCAAATAAATAAATAAAATATTTAAAAAATAAATAAAATAAATTGTATGCTGCCTCCAAGTGACTTGTCTCTGCTTTAAGGACACAAACAGGCTCAAAGTGAAAACAGGGAGAAAGACATTCCATGCAAATGAAAACCAAAAAAAAAAAGAAAGCAGGGATAGATGTACTTGTAAAAGGAACAAAAAATAGACATTAAGTCAAAAATTGTAACAAAAAAAGTCATTTTACAATACACAGGTCAGTTTACTGATAGGCTGTAATAACTATAAATAAATATTCATCCAATACTGCAGCATGTAAATGTACTAAGCAACTACTAATATTATCACTATAGAGAAACTTAATGCAATGATAATAAAGGACTTGAAAACCCCACTTTAAACAATGGATATATTACCCAAACAGAAAATCAATAAGGAAACACTGGACTTGAACTACACCAAATGGACCTAAACACATATTCCGATAACTTCAAGCAACATCACCAAAATATACATTCTTTTCAAGCATTCATAGACCTTTTTCTAGGATATGTCTTATCTTAAGTCACAAAATACATGGTGGCAAATGTAAGAGAACTGAAATTATACCAAGTATCTTTTCTGACCACAATGCTACGAAAAGTGAAATCAGTAACAGAAAAAAAATTCACAAGTGTGTGGAAATTAAACATGCTCCCAAACTGACAATGCATCAAAGAAATAAAAATAGAAGTCACAAAAACTTGAAACAAACAAAAATGGAAACATAATATGCCAAAATTTACGTGCTGCAGCAGCAACAGTTCTAAAAGGGAAGTTAATGTCTACCTTAAAAGAAAGCTCTCGAATAAGCAATCTACATGTACACCTCAAGGAACTAGAAAAAGAAGAATTTAAGCCCAATGTTAGTAGAAGAAAAAAACACGACAAAGATCAGAGCAAAAATATATGGAGGTTAAAAAGACAATAATGGAAAATATTATAACTAAAAGTTGCATTTTTTAAAATATAAGGAAGTTGACAATCCCTTAGCTAAACTAAACAAAGAAGACTGAAAAAGTAGACATTATACCTAGCAGGAATCACCAGGACCAGATGATTTCACTGGTGAATTCTACCAAACATTTAAAAAAAATTAACACCAGTTCTTCTCACACTCTTCTTAAAAACAGAAGAGGAGGGAACACTTCTAAACTAAACTTTTTTTTTTTTAATTTGACAGAGAGACTATGAGAGAGGGAACACAAGCAGGGGGAGTGGGAGAGGGAGAAAAAGGCTTCCTGCTGACCAGGAGGCCCGATGCAGGGCTCGATCCCAGAACTCTGGGATCATGACTTGAGCCAATGGCAGATGCTTAACCGACAGAGCCACCCAGGTACCCCCTAAACTAAACTTCATTTTATGAGGCCAGCATTACACTGCCAAAGTCATATTAGGATACTACATATAGGGATGTTGGCCTGTGGTTTTGTTTGTTTGTTTTAAAGATTTTGTTTATTTATTTATTTGACAGAGATCACAAGTAGGCAGAGAGGCAGGCAGAGAGAGAGAGGAGGAAGCAGGCTCCCCACTGAACAGACAGCCCAATGCGGGGCTCGATCCCAGGACCCTGAGATCATGACCTGAGCTGAAGGCAGAGGCTTAACCCACTTAACCCACCGAGCCACCCAGGTGCCCCTGTTTGTTTTTAAGATTTATTTATTTTAGAAAGAGAGAGAAAGCATGAGCAGGAGGGGCAGAGGGAGAGAATCTCAAGCAGACTCTGTGCAAACTGAGCATGGAATTCTTACATATTCCTGGTGGGAATGTAAAAGGGTGTCCCTGTTCTGCTTTGGAAAAGAGGCTGGCAGTTGCTCAAAAAGTTAAACACGGGGTCCCGTATGACGCAGCAATCCCACTCTTAGGTAAATAGCTAAGGAAACGGAAATGAAATGTGCACCTAATGGGAAAACAAGTCTACCTAACACAGACTTGCAGTAAGAAGAATACTGACAGACTTGGGACAGGAAACCGTTTTCTTCCCTTTCTTTTCCTCCTTTTGTAAGACTTTATCTATTTATGTATTGGAGGGGAGCGGAGCGTGCCACAGACAGTGAGAAAGAGCACGAGAGGGGAGAAGGCCAGAGGGAGAAGCGGACTCCCCATGGAGCTGGGAGCCTGATGCCTCACTTGGTCCCGGGCCTCTGGGATCACCACCAGAGCCAAAGGCAGTCGCTTAACCAGATGAGCCCCCAGGGGCCCCAGAAACAGTTTGCAAGATTCATTGCATACACTAAGTCTGGGTTCTGTTTGCTGTTTTCCTGGGGGCTTTTTATTTTCATCTGTCTGGGGCTCTTTCATCGTTGTTTTCTGCTTTCTTTTGTTTAGTTTTTGCTGTAAAAAAAAAGCTTTATTTACTACATACGTGCTAAGAAAGTATTGTAAATGGAGGAAGGCTGAATACTTTGAAAACCTTTTCAAATACAAAGCAACTAAAGATGGCTAAACTGCTAGCATGTTTCTCTTGTATTTTAATGGCTAGAGAAAAAAACCTAGAGAAGACCTGGAGAAGAACATCCAGATAGGCTTTGACTTTAGACATTTCCCTCACTAGAAAAGCCTTAAGATCTGTTGAACCGCTGTTGAGAAGTGGGATGAGTTCAGGAGAGCCCCTAAGAACACCTGTTGCGAAGGGCGCCTGAGTAGTTCCTTTGGTTGAGCATCTGACTCTTGGTTTAGGATCGGGTCAAGGTCTCACGGGTTCTGACACCGAGCCCCTTATCACATACTCTCCCTCTACCCATGCCCCCCTTCTCTCTCCAAGAATTAAAGAGAAAGAAAAAGAACAAAGAAAACTCCGTGGGACGCTATTTCTGCCTGACGTTATTCTACACACATAAGGGAACGAATAATGAGCACTATGCTGAGACACTGTTTTGGAAAGAGAGGGAAACTGTGGAATCAGCACAAGGGTAGACAACGACTGACAGTGACCACTGAGGGGTGGGCCCCATCAGCGGTCACCTTCACGGGAGACCAGGCAGCCTTGTGTATCAGCATGGCCCCTCGGCAACTGGAAGGCAGGGGCTCCCCAGGTTCCACTGACACCCTGGACATTCTATTCAGTTAGTGCTGGTGCAGACCAGTAGCTGGCATTCTGGGTGCTCCCTCGGTCATTCCGGTTGGAGTCGGAGATACGAGCAGTGCCTTTGGCTCCCACCTCTGGCATCTTGAACCTTGGTTGTCTCTCAAGTACTGTGGGCTGTTGCTCCAATTGTTCCCAACAGTAAGTAAAGGATTCCTGTAACCTCACCCCTCAGTCCTGATTAAACCTACTTGATGTCACTGGTTTTTAACCCACCGTGAGTCTGGGTTTCTGCTTTTTGGTCCCCAGTTCTATCTCTACTGCCACGGGTCGCCATGGCAGCCCATCCTGGCCCTCTGTCCGAGGCAGGGGCAGAAAGCAGCCTCCAGGAAGTCAACTGGCAGCTTCGGTCACAGCTGGAAAAATCCACCCAGGACTTCCTAGACCTCAAGGAAAAATTCCTTGTATCCGAAGCGACGGCCTACTCCCTGGCCAACCAACTGCGGAAATACAGTAAGTCCTGCCAAGTCTTGGTCCCCAAAGCCATAGCTCTGTGTTCTCCTTCTGAGAAATGCAAAGCCTCTCCAGATGCTCTCTCCCCCATTTCCAGTGACAACACAAATTTCATTCTGACCACAGTCCGTGAAAGGTGAAGTGGGAATTTGCCCTCTGTTAGCTGAGGATGGGAAAACCAAAGACAAGTATGTTAGCATCCTCCCCACGTTAGCAGTGACCTATAGGGTGGCTTAGAGTTTCCATCCCAGTTCTTGACTCCTGGGGCAGACCCAGAGATGACTGGTCTTGTGAGGACCCTGTCTGTCCTGTAGCAGTCCTTCATCTCAGTTGCCGTAGGACTAAGGAACTCCATCAGGTCTCGGCTCTCGAATGTCCCACCGGCAAAGCACCGAGCTGGCTGCACTGAGGAAATATGCTGATGGTCAAGGCGGCACCGGGGTCGTGGGGAGGAGGGAGGACTACAGCGGGTGACACTACGTGCTGTCAAGGAGAAGGAAGTGGGGTCTGCCTTCCCCGAAACTGCGGTATCCATGAGGGACGCCAACCACACAGGGACTCCCCAGGTGAGAGGGAACCCGTGCTTATGCTTTTCCCTTCCAAGCCCACGCAGGACATCTGAAGCCCGGTGGTAAGGCTGGCAGCATTTGGGGGAACATAAGACAATCTGTGCGACCTCCTCTCTCTACCCCTGAGCTGGAGAACCTTCAGTGACGCGCCAAAGTCAGCAGGCCCAGGCCGAGGCCACCAGATGCTTGGCCAAGTGAGAATGAGGGTGAGAGGGGGACACCAGCCCCAGACACCGCCCAAGCCACTGGGTGCGCTAGGGCCCTCTCCCACAGGCAGGCTGAATTGGGGAGCTCAGCTGCCTGTTCATGAGGACGGGGCTTCAGAGACAGAAGGAACCCAGAGATCGGGGCACGCGCACAACCCAATGACGGGAAGGAGTCCTGAGGCTGAATTTTTGCCATTTGCTCACCCTTTGCCTTCCATACAGAAGGGAATTGAAAACAACTGAGGCGGCAAAAAGAATGAATTGAAACCTGCTCTTTAGGAAAGTGAAGAGATGATGACCTTTCATGGAAGGACAAGCCAAGTTTTGTCTACAACTTTTCTGATAAACCTAACTGATAACCTAACTGAGGGAAGCCAGTTGTGAAGATGATGAAAACAGTTACCACCCAAGGGCTTGGGGTGGAGGTAACTCAGCAGAGGGATGAAGAGCATGGGCTCTGGGTCAGTCCGCCTGGACTCAAATCCCTGCTGCCTAATCTTCCTCTGCCTCAGTTTCCCTGTCTCTTAGACTACTACCGTCCTGCGGTCTACTTCTCTCAGTCACAATGAATACTGAGGAAATTCTCGTACAGCACTCATAGCAAAGCCTGGAAGCATGTAAACTCTGTTCATAATTCTACTGCTTCTACTTCCATAAATGTGATTAGGATTTGGCCATGTTCCTTTCACGTCTCTCTGGGTTCCTGCCTTCTAGTGTACACTGGTGTATCTGGCTGACGCTTTACCATTGAGACACTTGTGCAGTATAGAAATCCCAGCTCAGGGGATGCCCGTTGGTCCTGGCATCCTGGGGGCTTTACTTAAGGTCCCTCCTTAGTGTTCAATGAAGAGGCAGCGAGGCTTGCTAGTGTGGCCAAGATTGCGGCTTTTCGGGGGATACGAATTCTGACTCTGCCAAATACCAGTTAATCATGGAGTGGAGCTCCTCTCTCTATCTCGGGACTGCTCTTTCCTGGCCTCAAAAACGGGGAGTGATCCAGTGTCTAGCAGTTGGGACACTCCGCAATGAGGCGTGGAGCTCCCAGCACACGGCCCGGTTGCCAGGTTCTATTTGTCCTAGGGTGCAGCCTGCCTCCTCCCTTGAAAGCAGCGGGCATAGCAGCATGTCCAGCTTTCCACTGAGGCAGGCATCTCTGTTTCTCAGAGCGTGAAAAGTCGAGCGACCTCATCAAATCCGTGCTGGGGGAGAAGGTGCTGTGTGAGAAAGGCAAGCGGGCAGACACGTTGCCTGAGAAGCTCAGGTAAGGAGGGCCCTGTGTGGGAGGCTGGAGGGATGCCGTGGGCCCCTCTGACTGGTGGCAGCAACAAGTCTGGGCCCAGAGAAGGGCAGAAACCGTCATGGCAGGCACATTATACAGACATATCTAAGACGATTTAGACCACAGTGATTGGTAAACGATGGACTCCAGTGACTCAGAGCCTCATTCTCTCTTTTTTTTAAAAAGGAATTCAATCTGAGGGGATTGAAGTGGCGAAGGGGTGGGAGGTTGCGGTACCAGGTGGTGGGTATTAAAGAGGGCACGGATTGCATGGAGCACTGGGTGTGGTGAAAAAATAATGAAGACTGTTAGGCTAAAGAATAAATTAAAAATTAAAAACTTTTTAAAAAAGGATATCAACATCACCAAATTCAAGGGTCAAGGGACCATTTGTGACCTTTGGCACAGCGAGCACATGAACAATCTTACGAGAACAACACTTGCTTTACCTTTCACATGGTCAGCCCTGGCTGACGACAGCCTGCCATCCTCTCTTCCCACAAATGCTGTCTTTTGGACGCTGCCATTCTCCTGGCACACCAGTTAACACCAGCCAAACTGTCCACGCTTCTGGGTCTGGCACTGTGTCCATTCACGGCACGCTGCCCCCTAGGGAGTTTTCCAGGGAAATGCGTGTGCCCCGAGTGAGCAGCTGAAGGGGCATGTCTCTGAAGCGAGCTCTGGAGGTCAGGAGGAAAGATACACGGGATGTCCAGGGCATGAACAGGAGCACACTCTGATCCAGAGGAAGGCTGGATTAACCTTCTACTTTCTCTGCCACAGACACGTCACCACACAGGCCAGAATCCAGCTTTGAGGGCTCATTGGGAAATTCTGCTAGAAATCTCTATGAAAGCTCTTATCTATTGTTCACACCTTTGCATTTTAGAACATTCTCTGTGTTCTCCCAACTTAGGCTATGTCATCTGCTGATTCAAGATCAGGCGAAAGAACTGACCCGCTTATATAAGAAGCTGCGGGAAGGGGAAGAGGTTTCCCAGCTGCTCGTTCAGCACCTGGAAGCCCTCCTCATCCATGATGGCGCTGAACATTCCCAAGGGCAGGGCTTGCGAGGGCAACTGGCTGAGGGACGCAGGCTGGCCAAGTGCCTTGCCCGAAAGCTCAGCCCAGGTGAGATGGCCACAGACCCCTGACTGCACTGTGCTGCTCCGAGTCCCTGGGCTGCCAAGAGACGCCCCGCCTGCCCTCACACTCTTGGCAGCGGCTGTCCTGGGTTCCCCATCGCACGTGGGGCCCTGAGAGGACCAGGACTGGGAGGTGGTAGCAGAGAGGAGCAATGCTCGGGGGGGGGGGGGCACGTCGCCCTAGTCCACCTGTCTGCTGCCTCCCTGAGGGGACACAGCCTTTCGGGTAGGAGGAAGCATCGGCCAGTGTTAGAGCCCGGAAAGGGGAATGTGACAGGAGGGATCCTTGTTAGCGTGCAAGGATCCCTGCAGAAGTGGGAGCTTCCCAGACTCAGCCCGGTCTGTATTAAGCCTAGGGGAGAGAGTGAGTTTTCCTTTCTCCATAGCTCTTCCCTCATCTGGTATGTACTTCAAACAAACTTGTTGCCACTGTAGTCACCAGATGGGAAAATTACTGAACGCACTTCACACCTAAAAGAAAGGCCCTGACAGTGTGGAGTTGGATGAGGTACTGGATGCAGTAGGACTTGGAGGTGGGAACCCAGTTGAGACTGGAACACTTTTCATAGACAGAGTCCCCTTGAAGACACCAAAGCCCATATGGCTATCCATGAAATCCCCGGTGGAGGGATGGGGGACAGGGGGTGGTCCTGTCATGAAGACAAGGAAGAGGCTCCGTGTGACAGCCGTGAATGCACAGAGTCTGTGCGTGCGGTGGGACTGGGGGCATGCTGCACGACACGATTTGCCGAAGTCAAGATTGACCCTGGACGAGCATCCCCTGATATGGACAACAAGAGACTGTAGAAATAGTTGCCCAGGTTCAGTGGTGCTGATCCTCCAAATCAGAGACACCTTTCTGATGGATCAGAAACCCAGGTCACAGCAATTCCTAATGACACTGCCCTCAACTCAGAAGACTCCCTAGTTGTGCAAAGTCACTTCTGTCTCTCGGGCCATTGGAGCCGCAGGGCTTAGAGCAGTGATGTGGGAAATAGCTGAAGGGACAATTCTGGATTTCTTTACAGAAAATTACGACCACGAGGGGGACGACGACGACAGCGATGACGAAGAAGAAGAAGCAGGAGAAGAAGAAACAACACTGAGTATCGTACAGTGTATGTTTCTCTGAAGCAAGGCAGGATCCTGAAACTTCCCTACCCCATACACAGCCCGTTTCTTTGCAGCTTGGAAGATTATTCTGGTTTGATGCTGGATAGATTTCATTCATTCCTTTAATCTCAATGGCTGATTCCGTTAAACCACTGACCTACAGCATTTCAGGTGGAAAAAGCCTAAATACCGCAACAACCCTCTAGGAAGCAGCCAGGGACTGCTTCCCCCACAATCTCAGGGAAGAAGAATCGGTTTGTTGTTTGCACAGACTCAAGACAGGATGCTGTGAGGATGGCCTGGCACGTCAGGGACATTTGTCGAATGACTCAAGAGAGCAATCCCAGTGACAGGGCCCTACCTAAGCTCTGTGGGATGATTTGTCTCACACTTGCCTGTAATTACGCTGCTTGTCGCTCTGCCCTGAGCTACATGGGACATAGGAGTGGGCATCTGTGAAGGGGAATCTTCTAACTGTAACTCCTCTCTGTTTATTTGCAGACAACCAAATGGATCAGGAGGGGCTGAAAGGCCAGGACTCCGTTGCCCCTAGGTAATTCTGAATACTTAGGGGCTATGAATTCCAAAGTGGCAACCAGGGAAAAGCAGAAAGTGCTCGATAGAGAGAGCTCTCTTACCCATTGGGTCAATGAGAAATGATCCGTTTTCACCACGTTTTCGGTCTTCATTGTGTTACTTGGATTGCTCCCAGTTTCTGAAGTACTTCTCTAGTTGAGGAACCCGAAGTCAGAACTAATACGTCAGAGGGTTCACTGTCCTCACTCATTCTCCACTTTGTGCTCTAGACAGACCTGCATGTCTACTTTCTGCCTGTTCGATTTAGCATGCTGACATGTGTGCATAGCATGAAAATATCATAGCCACGAGACAACATCCTCTATCGCGCCACAATATTGAGAGAAAGAGGCCTTTGCGGCCCGAGGTCCCGGGGACGGCCTCCTAACCCCCGGAGCAGCCGCCGCTTGGCCACTACGTGCCGAACTCAAAGCCATTTGAATGAAGGGTTGGGAAAGCCGCCATGCTGGGACTCTGTACATAGTGAGTCATGGCTGGACGGCACAGAGATCATTCAGTCTCTTCACAAGTTTGGTGGCTTGTATAGCGAGCACTTATTGTCCTTCCTATCTGCTACCCCTGTGACAATCACACCTTGTCGCACAAACACAAGAAGATTTCTCTCTCTCTCTTTCATGGCTCAACCTCTCTGCTTTCCGGACCACTCCCTTCTGCTTTCTGTCAAAGCCAGACAGGACATAGCATTCAGATCCCTCTGAGGTTAATGTTCAGTTTTCCCCACCCTGCAGGCTCACCACACAGCTGCTAGAGCAGGACACCTCACGGGACACTCCGGATGAACGCTACCTGACATACTCCGTGCTTCCCGACATGTCTGACTCCTACTGGCCTTACAGGAGCTCCGCCATCTTCTCACCGGAGAACCCACAAGTCTGTTCCTCTCTGCAAGTGGCCAGTGAGTACTCCATTGTCAAGGTGATAAAGCTCCAACTGAACACGACTCCCACACAGATCACCTATTCTTTGTACCCCGGACCTCTGCTGTGCCCAGAGAGGTCATCCCTGTGGGCAGGCCTGGGAGAGACATACTGCCCTTAGCTGGGCTCTAGAACTGAGTTTTAAGCCCAGACATCAGGTGGGTCTGGGGACGTTGCTCTCTTCCTACTCCCAGGGCATGCCCATGTCTCCCTGGCTTCTCCATCGGGTCCCGGGGCCCACGTCAGGCACCACACACTCAACTCACCTCAGCAAGAGGACAAGAGAAGGTATCTGTCAGACCTCATTTGGATGAAATTTCTTTTCTCACCTTTAATAACCTGTCCATTTCATCTCTGAGCCAGGTCCTTGAGGAACCCAAGCCTGAAGCAGTCAATTGCCATTCTTGTCCAAGGTTAACTGGTTTTGCTCTTCTCAGCCCCATTCTCTAGTCCTTTAGGATGGCTTGCCTTCCAAAACGGTTCTCCAAAAACCCACCACAAGCACTTCCACTGATACCGTGTTCGTGTGTTTCCAGAAGCACAGCTGAGCCTTAGCATTCCCCCCAACCCCACATGAACTGGGGCAACATTCTGTGCAGCCCCAAAGACTCACATGAAGTTGAGGGTTTGTAGTTGCCTTCCATCTCTTCAGGCTCAGTGTAAAAGTGCCACGAAGGCTTCCGCAACTCGGCCTCTGATGAGAGAGGCTGAATACTGCAGTACTCCTTGTAGGACAGAGGGAGGCTTACTTCCCAGAATCTGTGAGGACAGAGAAGTTAAAGTGTGTACACCGATTTCCGACGGGGGACACTGTCATGATGATCTCGTACACAATGGCTCAGTCTCCGAAATCCAGGCAGTAACCACAAGGGAATGCGGGAGGGCACCTTCCAATATTACTTTCACTAAATCTGTCCCCACATTATGCATACCTGAATACCTGGATTGCATCAGACACTGGATTACTAATGGAAAGAGGGGATCTTATTACTCACTGGTGCTGACTGTATTTCTTTCCAGAATATCAACTGAATCATGAGGAGGAAGAAGGCCAAGACCCACTATGCCGCAGGTAACTCTGAAGAAACTTGGCTTCTTTTAGGGGTGAATTGAAGGACTGTATTTCAAGGAACAATTAGAAACTGACAAACCTATCTCTTTCATCCCTCCTCCAATCACAAATCATCTCGTTGAACCACGACGTGTGTCTTCCCTGTGTTACACGTCTCCGTTCATTAATGGACTCCTCCATTTCAGACACCTGCAGTCATTGGACCTGCATGAATTGACTAGTCAGTGGGATTCTCAGCATTGCCCTCTTCTCTTCTTTTACTAAATCCACAGAGAGAGGCAGAGCTGTGTCTCCCTCCTCGGTCTTACCACATTGAGGATACACTGTAGAAAAAGAATACCTAGGAAACCTATCACGTCACGTCACGTCACGTCACAGTAGTTAGAGAAAGAGGCACTGAGGTCACGAGATCGCTCGAGGCTGAGGATGCATTTGAAAAGGCATCCTGGGTTCACTAGGTCCCTGAAGGTAACAGCCACAAAATTTATGCAAAAGTGTCGAAGCCACCTTTCAAACCCTCGATGCATACTCTGAGCCACGACTTCTATTCTACCATCCTTCAGTTTGTTACTCAGAAGCTTAGATCTGTAGCCTCTACCCTGAGACCCTTCTGTTGTCTGGCTATATGTACATCCCCCTAGCAGTCATACCCTGCCCCTGAAACAGGAGGGTAGTTTCTGCGGGGAGGCGTTCCTTTCTCACGACTCTACTACTCGGCCTCCCATTAACAGCGGTAGGATACTGGGGTGTCTCCTTTCCTTGATTTCACGGTCAGATCTTCCAACCCTCCCAGGCCCAGCAGAAAGCTTCCAGAGGTGGAAGAGCAGGACGCCCAAGGAGACTCACTGGATGGAGGCTATCTGACTTACTCGGCCCTTCCTGACCTGGCTGACCTGCAAGGGACCTCTACGAGGGCTGGCATAAACTCATTTGATGACATTGACAACTCTTCTGCTCTGGCAGTAGCTAGTGAGTCCACCATGGTGCAGCTGACAAAGCCCCAAATCGACCACCAGGCCGACCCACTAGGTTTGCTATCCCAGCCTCCGCTTATGCTGACAGGTGTCACCGCTGTGTAGGAGCCCGGTAGACATGGGGATCAGAGTCAGGCTCTGGGATACCCTTTTCAGCAAAGACCTCAGCTGAGAAATGCACCTGCCCTTTGATCCTCATCCCAGGCCCTGCTTAGGGCTTCTGACAGAAGTTAGGACATTGCAATCAAGGCAGATGTGACAACTCACACTCCCTTCGGCTGCGTAAGCTGAGGTGTCTGTCTTCGTTCCTCATTTCCATTAAATGTCTCTCCTCATCTGCCATGCTCTCCTTTTCATTCCCATACAATGTCCCTTGAATTGTCGTGCCCGTCCAGAGATGCCATCAGCCTTTCCTAGGTCTGGGGATTTGTCCTTTCCCTGGTTTGACTGCTCTCATCCCCACTGTCTGTGTGCTCTGTGTTGGCTGTCTTCACGGAGTCAACGTTGCTGTATGAGGCCATCAACACCTCTGCCATCAGCTGGCTTAGATGCTTCCCGCGAGTAAAGCGGAGCCTGGGCTTTGCCTCTCCCCGTGCACGGCTCCTATGTCTGTGGAGCGCAAAGGATTGTACACAAAAGATTCCGTTCGGCTTGTGGGTTTGCAGATTTGATCCGTCAGTCTGGTCTCTGTCTAAATGTCCTTAAACCATCACACCTAGAGTATCTCATGGGGTGAGGTAATGAGAGAAGTTTGCAATAAGGTTTTAGAATCGAGGGAGGCTGTTCCCCAGTACCTGTAGGAAAACACATGTGTCACTCTGTACAGAGACCCTTTGTCTGTGGCCTGACCACTACGGGGAGCTCGGGCCCGAAGGCTGCGGAACGCACGCTGTGGCAAATTCCCAAGACACTCCCTGAGGCCTCCTGGAGGACTTCTTCCATGCCTTCCTCTGCCCCGCTAAGGATTATTCTCCCCATATGGTAGTTGTAGTCGATGCTTGGTTTTAATGTACAAGTGGTGATCTGTGCAAAGTGACTGGCCCTGTCTGTCTGCATTTCTAGGAAGTCCTAATGATCTTTTTGAGGAAGAGGACCAAGACCCCCTAGGCCCCAGGTAATTCTGAAGAACCTTGCCTTCCTTCAGTGGTGAATTGAAGGACTATTTTAAGGAACAAATAGAAACTGACAAACCTATCACTTTCATCCCTTCTCCAAACACAAACCCTCTCCTTGAACCATGATGTGTGTCTTCCCTGTGTTACACGTCTCCTTTCCTTTTGGACTCCTCCATTTCAGTCACCTGCAGTCACTTGACCTGCATGAATTGACTAGTCGGTGGGATTCTCAGCATTGGCCTCTTCTCTTCTTTCACTAAATCCACAGAGAGAGGCAGAGCTGTGTCTCCCTCCGCGGTCTTACCGCATTAAGGATACACTGTAGAAAAAGAATACCTAGGAAACATGTCACGTCACGTCATATCACGTCACCGTACTTAGAGAAAGAGGCACTGAGGACACGAGATCGCTCCAGGCTGAGGATGCCTTTGAAAAGGCATCCTGTGTTCACTAGGTCCCTAAACGTAACAGCCACAGAATTTATGCAAAAGTGTCGAAGCCACCTTTAAAATGGTCGATGTATACTCTGAGCCTCGACTTCTATTCCACCATGGTTCAGAGTTTGATGCTCAGAAGCTTAGATCTGTCGCCTCTACCCTGAGATCCTTCTGTTCTCTGGCTATCTGTACTTCCCCCTAGCAGCCATACTCTGTCCCTGAAACAGCAGGGTAGTATCTGCGGTGAGTAGTGGCTGTGCTCCTTTCTTATGACTCTACTTCTCGGCCTCCCATCTGAAAGCGTAGTTTTATGGGGTGTCTCCTTTTCTTGTTTTCATGTTCTGATCTCCCCACCCTCCCAGGCCCAGTCTGTGTCTGCCAGAGGTGGAAGAGCAGGATCCCCCATGGGACTCCCTGGATCAATGCTATTTGACTCACTCAGCCTTTCGTGACCTGGCTGACCTGCATGGGACCTCTACGAGGGCTGACAGAAACTCCTTCGATGATATGGACAGTTCTTCTGCTCTGGAAGTAGCTAGTGAGTCCTCCGTTGTCAAGCTGAGAAAGCTCCAACTCGACTCCCTCGCTGACCCCTTATGTTTGCTATTCCAACCTCTGCTTACGCTGAGATGTGCCATTGCTGTGTAGGAGTTGGGTAGATATAGGGATCCCAGTCAGGCGCTAGGCCAGTCTTTACAGCACAGATATCACGTGAGGCACAGACCCGCCCTTCATTCCTCATCCCAGGCTCTGCTTATGTCTTCTGGTATACGTTAGGACATTGGAGTCAAGGTAGATATCACAACCCACACACATTTGTGATGCAACGCCGCAGGTGTCTTTGCTCCTGATTTCCATTAACTGTCTCTCCTCATCTCCAGGGCTCTTGTTTTTATACCCATACAATGGACCTTGTTTTCCTTGTCCCTTTTCAAAGATGCTGTCAGCTTTACCTGCATCTTTGGCTTTGTCGTTTCCCTGGTTTGACTGCTCTGATTCAGTGAGTCATCACAGCCGTATCAGGACATCCACACCTCTGCCATCAGCTTGCTTGAATGGTTCCCTGAGCAAGGCTGAGCCCGGCCATTCCCCCTCCCCATGCATGGGCTCCCACGTCTGTGTACTCGAAGGAATTGTACACACAAGATTCCTCTTGATTTGAGGGTTTGTAGATTCAATCCATCAGTCTGGACTCTATGTCTAAATGCCTTTCAACCATCACACCTAGAGCATCTCATGAGATAAGGTAAGGTGAGAAGGACGCAGTACGTTTTTAAAACTCAGACAAGCTCTCCCCCAGAATCCATGGTAAAACACACGTTTCACTCTACACAGACTCTTTCCATGTGGCCCCACCACATCAGGGAGCTCGTGCCCGAGGCCTAAAAAAAGCAAACCGTGACACATTACCAAGGCACTCCCGGAGGCCTCCTGGAGGGTTTCTCTCACACTACCCTCTGCCCCATTAAGGAAAATTATGCCCGAGTGTTAGCTGCAGCGGATATTTTATTTTAACGTACCGATGCCATTCCGTTTAATGTGACTGGCCCTGTCTCTCTTTAGTTGTAGAAAATCACAATGATCTTTTGGAGGTAGAAGACCAAGACCCGATATGCCCCAGGTAACTCTGAAGATTCATGGGCTTTAATTCAATGGTGACATCTGGTGATCTAGGCAAATCTAGAAATTGCTAAATATGCCTCTCTCACCCATTCTCACATGCACAAAACGGGCCATTAGCAATGGTTTCTGCTTTTCTGGGGCACTACTATAAGCCCCTTTCTCAATCCCTCCCAAGCCTGGAGTCTGCAGTCCCCTGATGCAAGTATATTAAGCACACTGGACTTCTTGCCTTCTCACGGTCACGCTTTGATCCAAATCAGGCCAAAGATGCCATCTACCTCTGCTGCTTTTGCATTATGACGTGGGTAGGAATTCATGGCAAGACAACTGTTTAGAAAAAAAATAAAATTCGTGGGACACACAAGCATTCTAGGAATCTCCAATGCTGCCATAGCCTGGGGTGGTCTTGCTCCTTTCTGCAAATTTCAACAAGACGTAGGCCAAAGTGCTGGTGCTGCTTTTCTTGTTTTCTGAGTGTGCTGTTTGTTTTGGGACGGTGGTGCACTGGGGAGGTTCAGACTCTCTTCCTTTAAACTCCCATTTTGGCCATGCTCTGACCACCTCTTGCTCTGGTTCCCTCTCTCCTTCCCTGATCTATCCCTGCTTCATCCACACCCTTCCCCAGAGGGAGGCAGAATGGCTCCTCTCCCCTGATGGGGACTTCCCGTTTGTTCTCTGTGACCACACCGTCCTCCCCGCTGCCCTAAACCACTGGGACTCCATGTTGACTCAGCCTTCCTGTTGCAACTCCAGTCCTCCCTGTAACTCGAGGCTCTGCACGGAGCTACCCGTGGTAGAAGAGAATGACGTCCCACAGGACTCTCTGGATGAATGTCATTTGACTTCTTCAATTGGCCATCACCTGCCAGACACCTGGAGGCCTTGTACAAGTGCCTCATCTACACGTGACAAGGAGGAAACCTTCGAGGGTCTGGATGTAGATGGTAAGTAACCCCATTGTGAGGGGCACAAACTTCCTGGGAAGGGAGGGTCCCAGGAAGCCTGTCTTCTCTGTATACAGCAACATAAATAGGCTGAGAGATGCAGCCCTGCCAACAGGCCCTGTAGACCCATACTGGTTTGAATATGCTCTTGGATTTTATTTTCAAAACACTGGGACACCCGGGGTTAAGCCTCCAGCTCTTGATCTGCGCTCAGGTCCTCCTCTCAGGGTTCTGAGTTCATGACCCACGTTCTGATCCACACTGGATGTGGAGCCTACTTCAAAAGAAAAGGCATCATGTGGGTCAGACAAGTTTCCTTTCCTTCTGTCCCACACTATTCCTGTGTCACCTGCCCCCTCACAAGCACCAGGCTGTTGGGACCAAGTAAGGTGAGAGAGGAGAAATGGAGAGAAAGGGACAAAACCTCAGCCACCGCTCTCTCACCTGGAGGCATCTTGGTAACAGGCCTCTTATTTCCAAGAAGAGACTTTTTAGACCCAAGAAATTCTATGGCCACTTGTACGTCCTGTGTATCTTCTTGCAAGCTCTCTGGTCTCCGCACTGCTATGCGGCTGCTCCCTATGGGCAGCGTCTGTGCTGTTTCTGCTGAGCTCAAATTTCATTCTCCCCGGGTGTTGGCCTTCCTCTGGAGCATTTACATGGAAGATCCTGAGCACCCAGTCCTGTCTGTCCCCTGTCCCATGGATTCAGTGAAGCCAAAGCTCTAGTCCCGCTTTTCCTCCCCCGTGGATGGTGGGCTTTTCACCCTCTGTGCAGCATCAGTGATATTTTCCCACCTTGGATACGGTTTCTGTCACGTGTCCACTCTTGGTGGCATAATGCCCTCTAAATGAGCAGCAGCCTGTGCACCTTACGTGGCTACGGGCATCATTTAGGGGCAAAGCAAAGAGTTGTTTCCCTCTCCAGGATCTTCAGAAACGTGGAGCCTGCTGAGTGTGACCCCCTTCCGGCCACGCTCACACAGGGGCGCAGGCCAAAATCCACTTCCCGTCTCTTCCCGCTCAGGCTATTTTCTGGACCTCCCTTCTGGGAGAAAAATTGGCCCTGTTAGGAGACTTTCTCTGCTGAACAAAACATGTGCTAGGGCCAGCAAGGAGTCCATGATGTTCCTTATTGGATCAATATGGTACAGTGAAACTGCCTAAGAAATGTTTTGTCCCTCAACCTTACGTGGACAGTAACAGCCTTTCCGCCCTAGGACTACCTTCTCCCGAGTTTCCCCGTCCTCCCCGAGGGCCAAAGAGACCAGGCATCCTCAGCATTACAGCAATTTGGGAGGCACAAATGAAACACACGGTTATTTAGCATTCTCCAAGGGGCAATAGAATCCAGATGAGTGGACGGACGGAAGGGCAGACAGAAATTGCAGATGAGAAGCTTCAAAAGGCTTCAGAGCTGGGAAAAGGCCCCATAAGTTGGCCCGTGCTACCTCTCCGCAACTCCCTCTTCTAGGGGTACCTGAAGCCTCGAGGCTGAACTTCTTCCCCCGTTCTTTGTTGCCACTACACATGGACAACTCCTTCTCCCAAGCCCTGAGAACTCTCCAGGAACTTCTCTCTAGGCTCTCACACCAAGGTTACTATGAACAGAATGATAGGCATGAGCTACTGGGCCCATCCGAAGGCCCTGCGGAGTCAGGGTGGTGATTTTCACCTCAAGGACTCTGCAGCCTGGTCACCTGCCAACACAGCATCCACAGGCTCAGAGACAATGGGGACATCTCCTTCATAGCCATGATGCCTGCCTTTGTACCTGCTCCCAGGGTGGTCTCACAGAGGGGCGGGGGCATCAGACATGGGTGTTCTGAGAGCACTCAGCTAAGGAGCCCTGGGATGGATCCCATTGAAATCTCTTCTCGCTTCAGCTCCGATGCAGTCTCCCTGTCACCAAGGGCCATCCAGTGGAAACTTGACTTTCCCAAGAGCACAGGTGCAAAGTTCCGGGGCACAGACACAGCCAAGCACCCCGGTGGCTGATTCCCTGCAACTGCAGCTGGACCAGCATTTGGACCGTGGTGACAACAGAGCCAGGCTCAGCCTCTCCTCTGCCATCGGGAGCCTGGGCACCAACATGGGTTCTGGGGACCAACCGCCACTGCTCCGAGGTGAGAGGGAAGGTGACTAGGAAGCTCTAGACCCTGTGTTGGTCATCACAGACTTGTGGCTACAGGTAGCAATGGGATGAGGTTGAGCCCCCACGATGCTGCAATACAGCAAGGTGAGCAAGAGCCTGGTGTTCAGTATCAGCTCTGAACCAGGTACTGGCCTTGCCACTTCCTGGCTGTATAACTGGCCAACTTCCGCCTCTTCTCATGCATTTTCCCTTCAGTCCGCTTACTGAAAACCACAAAAAATGGGGTCTCCGTCTCATTGTTCTTGGGAACATGAAATACAATTCATAGGGGCCCTGATGCAACAAAATTGCATGACAATATGTATGAATTTGTCACATCGAATCCTCAGATGCCTGTGGGGTTTCAACTCTTGGAAATGGTGTCAGGGCATTGTTTCATGTGGGGAAGAGCAGTTTTAGGCAGATCTACTATCGCCGGACCCCATCCTGCCTGCCTTTCTCAGAAAGGCTCATGCGCCCAGTTTTCTCTCCTTCAGCATCGTCAAGCCCATCTGCCCTGTTCGGTGCTCACAGACACTGTAGAAATACTGGCCTCGCAACACCGCGTACTACTGATTTTTGTTTTTTCCTTTTCTAAGCTGAGAAGGGTCCACTTTACCCCATGAAGTATACAGGTCACTCTCTCTTCGGGTCCTCCATCTAGTCCATCTGCTCCCTTCATCTCCGGGGCCTCATGCCCAGCCTCCTGCTCCTCAGGATCCACCTCTGCTCAGATGTCCTGAAGACTGAGCGTTTCCACCCTCCTCTGCATCCTGTCTTCCTTCCCCACCAGCACTCAGAGTCCCTTCCTGGAGCCTGGGGTGCCTTGGGGCTCCTCGGTCAGGAGCTGACCTCCCTGAGAATTGAGGAGATGCCGTTCCCAGGGGGAGGCCACATCAGTAGCAGCACTGTGGCACCAGGGAGGGCCCTGGAGAAAGAGCTCAGTGAGTGCTCGGGGAAGCCCAGCGCGGACCAGGGCCTTAGCACTCACCCTCCTTACTGTCTTCTCCCTGCGGCCTGTCACTTCTCCTTGGCGCCCACCGTCCTGCCCCGACCCGCTGGCCCCCTCCCTCTCTCTGTGACTCACGTCCCATGGAGGCCTGAGCAAGAAAAAAAGCTCCATGCCAGCTCCTTGGTCCGCTCTGCTTATAATAACAAAAATGCCTCAGACAGGCTGACTTCTTAACAACAGAAATCGGTATCTCACCGTTCCGGAGGCGCGCCAGAACCACCATCAAACAGGGACACATTCGGGGCCTGGTGACACTGCCTTCCTGGCTCAGAGGTGGCTGCCTTCTGGCTCTGTCCTCACAGTGCAGAGAGGCGACGGAACCCTGTGAGGTCTCTTTTATAGGGCGCGAATCCCTTCTACGGGAGGAGCTGCCTCCCAAAGGCTCACCCCATCATACCATCACACTGGGGGATTAGGTTTCATCCTATCAGCTGGGGGTGAATACACAATTACACGCTGGGGCAGATGCTTTTACTCTGACTTGTTCCCACCGACTCCCCCATGGAACATGTCCATGGTCACCTGTTTCTCACCACTGCTTTTCTCGTTCTTTTGGATTCCGTGTCTTTTCTTTTACTCGATGCAGCTGAGCAGAGCGGGGGTAGAATGCTCTGGGCCTGTCCGCAAATCCCTCATTAATCACTGACTCCCTTATACATACATATATACATACAGACACAGACATTTCTATCTTAGGTCACACACATGTTGTCTATTCGGTGTGTATATTATACGTAGTGCACAGGTATGAAACGCTGGCCATGTTGATGCATGTTGTATGCATTCCCCAGTGTGCTCTTCCCTGGTTGACCCCGAAAGGCTTCCCTGCAACCTAGACTTTGCTGCGCTCTACAGTCTCTTCTCGACAAGAGTACAGCCTCTTTCCAGCACAATTTCCTTGTGTGTGGAAACTTCTCTTTCCCAGAACTGTTTCTTTTTACCGATCGTTTCTCGTGCTTTCACTTTTGTCCATTGGGAACCTGTTGGCCTCCTGGCCCAGTGAGCCTTACTTGAGTATGAGAGAGAGAGCCAAAACCGGAAGTAATCAAACTGTGTCCACGGGCCTGTGATCTGTCAGACGGCCTTTCTCATTCTGGCCACTGTCCTTCTTTGACATCAATGGAGGTGGAGGTCCAGAAAGATCATGAATCACAGCGGATCCTGTCGATGTGCTTTTCCTTGCAGAACTGGCTTTGGATGCTTCCATGTGCATGAAGAACCCTCCCAAGCTGGAGCGTGATGCTGGTGAGGACTCGAGGGACAGACAGCATGGCTGTCAAATCCATGGCCACATGAAAGCCCTCCGTGTCATGAAACAGAAGATTCCCAAGAGAATACTGCAGTTTGGCCAGTGGAGACTGGCATGCAGATTCCCTGGTCTTCAAGCTTAGGGCCCAGAGGTAATCATGCCTTTGGCGCTTGGGGCATGGACTCCTACTGTTCTCCTGCTGATTAGAGCTCCACCCCCCCAACACCCCCGACCAAACACACACTGTCTCTTCACTTGCTCTCCCTCCTTCGGCCATTCCCACAGCTGGTGCTTCCCCGGTTTCGCATGGGGGCTGCCACCCTGCCGGCCCTTGGTCTCCATCACCGGGATGCAGCTCAACTCTGCTGTGTTCCTGCCGGGGCTGTCCTGGGATTCCCTCTCCCCTCTCTCCACGCCCATGGCGAAGCAGGCCCCACGGCCCTCCTCAGCAGAGCAGCATTATTACACCCATCAAACACTTAGAGCTCTGCCAGAAACCACACGCTTTCTTGGCTTCCTTGCCCTCCTTCCCTGCTTCTCCAATTCCAAGCCTCCTCCTCCCAGGTCCGAGGTCTCCATGAGTCACTGCCACATGCACTCTCCTCTTGGGACGTTCAGGAAATCTGAGCTAGGTGGACACAGAACCCTCACCTGGGACCCAGCTGGTGGGTCAAGCTTCTCCTCAGCCCCTATCATACACGATACAATGAGGAAGGAATATTGCCTGGAAACCCAGTGTCTAAAACATGATCCCTTCCCTGATCGAGGTTGAGGAATTTCAGGTTTCTTGCTTCCTGTGGCAATCAAAACCATGGTTCACAAAGTCACTACGAGGACTTGCCAGCTCCCCGACAGGTCCACGACAGATTGAAAGAAAATAATCCTATGGTGTCACTATACAACATCTCAGGAAACAATCTCAGGACTCCTTCTCCTATCTATCCATTTGCAGGCCCATCAGAACACCCCTGGAATACATGAGAGGCTCTACGCTTATGGAAAGTTGGGGAAAGAAGGGATGAGAATCTAGAAAGCAAACATGAATCCTTCTCCATGTGCCCTCTACACTTTGCTGAAGCTTATACCTACTCAGACTATTCCTACAAATGCCCCAAGGTCTATCCTGTGTGAGATAACATTCAGAGACCCTTGTTGTCCCTGAGGGAAAATGAAGTGTCCCTGATAACACCCAGGCTGTCCTTTGTGAATTCCCCTTGGGGTTTCTCCTCCCCGGGCTCTTCCCTCAGCACCTCTGGGCTTGTTCCTGGGAGGCCAAAAGTGACCATCAGTATCTACTGCCTGCCCACACCTGCAGATCAGGGGCTGTCCTCTCCCTCCCCACCACAGGTTTGCACAGGGCCTGAGCCTGGCTTTCAGCCCAGGCTTTTCAGTCACAGGTCACATGGCTTTCGGGGGTCCTTAGCCCCTGGGGCCACAGCTCCTCCTCTGCACAGGGCAGAAAAGAAGTTGGAGATACTCATAGGCGCCTGTGGGCTCTCCCAATCTAGGACTCATTCCAAAGCCTGGCCTCCTTTTCAGAAGACTGGGACAAGGGTGAAAAGGGGATGTGTTTGGCTGCCACGGGTCCCCTGCTTCCTGCAGCAGCCTGTCTCAGAACGCGCGTGGTGCGTGCTAGGTGCCCACCTCCCCGGGAGGCGTCGGCAAGCCATCACTCGGCTTCTGATGGAGGGGCTCAAGGGGGAAGTGGCTGCAGAGGAGGAGGTAGTTGGGATCTGGCAAAAGCTCACAGCAGCTTTGAGCTGGGACATCACTAGCCCCCTGCTGGGGGAGCCCAGGGGCCCCTGCATCCTCCAACACAGGCTGCCTATCGGTTTCGTGAAGGTATGACTTCTGACTTGGGGCTCTCAACTCCCCCTCTGCCTGGGTGCAGCTCCCCCTGCAGCTGCTCCTCTGGAGAGGCCTTCAGCTTGCTCCTGCCCTCTGTCACCTGGCCACCACCCCTCCAGGCTCAGCCACCAGTAGCATCTGACCAAGACTCACATTTCATTTCTCTCACTCTTCCTCTCTCAGATGCCAAAGACTGCAGAAACTAAGAAAAGAGAGGCCTCTGTGAATGAAAACCCCATCCTGAAACTTCATCCTAAAACCCCTTCTTTTTCCACTGGATGAAAGGAAATCTAAAGCAGCACATCAAGTTAAAGCCCAAAGAGAGCACGGGAGAGACACTTTGCTGAGAATCCACATCACAATCCCAAGCCATTCTCGATGATTTTTACTGCAAGAGACCCATTGGAGGAGAGAGTTTCTTGCCCTTCAGCTCCAGTTGTGATAAACCCCTCAGGAGACCAATGCCTGCCTAGATCACACCCCCGTTTCCAGAGACCTTCAGTCTTGCTGATCTCAATTCCATCCTGCAGAGAACCAGAGTCAGCAGCACCACGGGAAGAGGCCACATGTCACACTGGACATTCTGGGCCACCAACTGGGCTATGCCAGAAGCACACAGCATTGACTACATCGTGTTCTTCCTGGAGACGTTCAGCCTGAATTTGAGCACGAGGGAGTTATCAGACACCTTCAGGATGTGGACCATTGAACCAGATGACCGGTCTGTCTGTCTTCACAAATCCCTGTCACCACAAATAAGAGACAGCAACATGGAGGAGAGATAGGTTGGGTTCCAAAGGACGACAAGAATGTGTTGCTGTATTTTCTTACTCCTTCAGAACCCAAAATATCTCCTCACCGTTAGGTGGCTGTCTCCGGTGGTGGTGACATTTCCTTGTTTGTAGGGGACAGGCCACATGTCTAGCTTAATGGCCTACATTCTGAAGTTGTCTGATCAGTTCCTCCTGATTAAATTCAGCCTGCCTTGGGCCAGGACACTCCATGGTTAATGCTGCATGTGTCCCGGCTAGCCTACCCGGAGACCAAGAAGGTCCAGTGTGCCCATCACCACTCCTGTGAGAGCAGCTTTGGTTGCATTGCTATAGAGTACCTATCAGATTGATCTGTTCACAGCAAGACACATGCTTTGCTTTCTGAAATTGGGAATCTGGTACGTGGTGGACCCTGAGGATGGGTGACGAGCCTCTCCTCTTAACCACTTTCTCTAACATGTTGCCATCTTTTACTGCTCCCTGTGGTATCTCCTAACCCTATCTCTGTTTGTACATTGGAAGAATTCTGATGTTTGGATATCTATACAATGTGTATTGGACGGCACTGCACTGTGGAAAAGAACATTCTGTCCCCCTTCTATGTCATTAAAGTTTTTGGTTCGGACAACCACTATGAACTTGTGGGTTATTGACATTGGATGCTCTAAGCTCTCCCTATCATGGTGATTTGGAGGATCGGGACACATGCTCATGGACATGTGCTTGGTTCTCATCGTCACAGTTATACTGAGTCTCCATCACCTTTAGGCTCTACGTACCCTACCGGGAGGACATGTTTCTGTGTTTAGCTCTCTGTGGTATTTCTTTTCTTTTCTGCATGTGCACCTGTGTGCCTATAGGACTGTCTGCCGTTTAGGAAGGTCGTATACGTAGGGCTGAGCATTACACCGAAAGTCTGTGGACATGTTTGGTTCCCTATGAGCTTGCCAAACTTCTCCCCTTCAGTTTGTCAGTGTGAAGGGATCTCTCGACCTCAAACTTTTGACATTATTGTATTTTCCCTTTCCTTCTGTATCAACCTGACCTGGTATACTACTGTTCCCGCCCAGTGAAACAGATGTTATTTACATCCTATTTTTCCCACCTACTCCACTCCCAGAGTTGTGTCCTACAAATGCCAGTAAGTCTATTCAACAGTGACCAGCTGTTTGAAAGTCAAAGTCTCCTCTGTCATCTCTCATCCGGGGAAGTTCACTTCAAAGGACTCCTAGGGAGGGAATGAGGACTCCGTGAGGGTTGCATATTCAATACTCTTTCTCTACTGCCTGCATACGAGGACATCCTCACTGAATAGAAAGTACTTGCACCACCAGTTTTACGGAGTGTTGAAAGTAAGAGTGCCATACCAGGGAAATACAAACCACACCACGGTGAGATACCACCTCACATCAGTCAGAATGCCTACAGGTAACAACTCAGGAAACAACAGATTGTGGCAAGAGTACAGCGAAAGGGGAACCCTCTGACACTCTCGGTGCCCATGCAAACTGGTGCAGCCACTCTAGAAAACAGTACGGAGGTTCCTCAAGAACTTAACATCCCTGACTCCTAGATGACCCCTCTATGTGTACGTTGCTTTCCTTGCTCTTCTGATTATGTCATAGGGACCACGTTTCACTGGCATCGAGTCCCACATCAGACTCCCTGCTCAGTGGGGAGCTTGCTACCCCTTCTTCGACTCCTCCCCATTTATACTCTCTATCTCAAAGAAGCAGGTAAAATCTTAAACAAACAAACAAAAAACAAGCAACAGAAAGAACCAATGAGATATGCACTCACCCCCGTCAGAATGGCTAAAACCCAAAACATAAGAAACAACAAGTGTGGGCAAGGCTGCGGAGAAAAGGGAACCCTCTTGCCCTAGTGCTGGGCACACAAACCGGGGGAGCCATTGTGGACGATGGTATGGAGGTTCCTCAAGAACGTAACAACAGAACCCCCCTACGATCCAACAGTCCTACTACGGGATATTTACTCTCAGAAATACATAAGCACTAGTAAGCACGAATACATGCATAACCAAATTCTGGAAAGGGCCCAGATGTCCGTCCATAGATGACCGGTGAAGACAATGCGGTATATTTATACCACGGAATATTACTCAGCCATAGAAAAGAATAAAATCTTGCCATTTGAAATGAGACAGGGGCATCTAGAGTATATTGTACTAAGTCAATTAAGTCTGTCCGAGATAGCTCAATACCAAAGGATTCCACTCGTATGTGGAACGTAAGAAACAAAATATATAAGCAGAGCAAAAGAAAAGGGCACCAGACAAACCAAGAAACAGACTCTTAACTAGAGAGAACAAACTGGTGGTAGCCAGAGGGGAGGGGGACCAGGGAATCGGGGAATGCAGAGGGCGTCAACAAGTGCACTTGTGCGAATGAGCACTGAGCAATGTATGGAAATGTTCAATCACCACATTCTACTCTTGAAACTTATGTTAACACTGTACGATAACTACACTGAAATTCAAGTTTCAGAAAGGTAAAAACAAGTTTCAGAAGATGGAGCACTGCTTGATAGATTCCTTTGACTTGACCTCGTGCCATTCACCTGGCGGCCTGTTTCTAATCAAACATGGAAACTGCGCGAAGACTAAATGGGGTCAGGTGGGCCAGGTCTCCTTCCATTGCAGAGTCCTCCTCCTTTACTCCTCTGGCGGAGAGACTCGACAGAAAAGATCCGCGTTCTGCTATTCCCACTTTGCTGTTTTAGAGAAACGTTATACGACTCAGTGTTCCCTACTCATATACTCATCACTGTATCAGAACAGCCTCGGAGAGTTAGTACAAATGCAACCTCGTCCTTTTGGTTTCTAGCAATTCTGATTCAGTGGGCTGACGTGGGGTCTGGAATCTTCTTATTAAAGTCCGGTGTTTAGTCAGTTTGGAAACTCCCTGAGATCATGGACGTCCCTTAGAGTTCTTGAGACGCATGATTTCCTACATATTAGCACTTCTAGTCTTCACAGTCCACTTGTTCATGGGAGCTTTCCTTTTTCCTGGTTCACAAATGAAGAAACAAAGGCACACGGAGGACCCATTCCCCTGTGACTGGCCCCGGAACCCCTTGTTATGGGGGCTGGAGGCAGGTCTCAGGGAGAGTCCTCTTCTACGCCAAACCCCACGCCCCCATTTGCCAATTCGTGCCTATACCTTTCTGCAAAGGTGCTTCCTTTACCTAGACCTCATTCCTGCCCGAAACCTCCGGGAAAAATTCCATCACAACGGGCTAAGAGCATCATGTTGTCAACACTGGCTACTGACGTGAGACCCTGTGCTTGAAAATTATACTTTGGGGCACCTGGGTGGCTCAGGCAGTTGGGTATCTGACGTGGCCTCTGGTCATGAGCCCAGGGTCCTGGGATCGAGTCACATATCGGGCTCCCCGCTCAGGGGGGAAGCCTGCTTCTCCCTCTGCCTGCATCTCTCCCTGCCTGTGATTGCTTGCTCTCTCTCTTTATCTCCAACAAATAAATAATAAAATCTTTAACAAAAAAAACATTTACTTTTACTTCTTCAACTACCATCGATATATAGTGCTAAGTAGGTTTTAATGTTAACATAGTATTAAGTAGATGTTCATTCATTCCAGTTACTTTTAGTAAAAGTCTTTGGTTATCCTCGTCAAGTGTACCAATGGCTTTATTTTAAAAAAATCAAAAGCTTCTGCACAGCAAAGGAAACAGTCAAAAAATCAAAGAGGCAACCCACGGAATGGGAGACGATATTTGCAAATGACAGTACAGACAAAAGGTTGATATCTAGGATCGATAATGAACTCCTCAAACTCAACACACACGAAACAGGCAAACATATCAAAAAATGGGCAGAAGATATGAACAGACACTTCTCCAATCAAGACATACAAATGGCTATCAGACTCATGAAAAAATGTTCATCATCACTAGCCCTCGGGGAGATTCAAGTTAAAACCACATTGAGATATCACCTTACACCAGTTAGAATGGCCAAAATTAACAAAACAGGAAACAACATGTGTTGCAGGGGATGTGGAGAAAGGGGAACCCTCTTCCACTGTTGGTGGGAATGCAAGTTGGTGCAGCCTCCTTGCAGAACAGTGTGGAGATTCCTCAAGAAATTAAAAATAGAACTTCCCTATGACCCTGCCATTGCACTCCTGGGTATTTACCCCAAAGATACAGATGTCGTGAAAAGAAGGGCCATCTGTACCACAATGTTTATAGCAGCAATGGCCACGGTCGCCAAACTATGGAAAGAACCAAGATGCCCTCCGGCGGACGAATGTATAAGGCAGATGGGGTCCATATAAACTATGGAGTATTATGCCGCCGTCAGAAAGGATGAATACCCAACTTTTGTAGCAACATGGACGGGACTGGAAGAGATTATGCTGAGTGAAATAAGGCAAGCAGAAAGAGTCAATTATCATATGGTTTCACTTATTTGTGGAGCATAACAAATATCATGGAGGACAAGGGGTGTTAGAGAGGAGAAGGGAGTTGGGCTAAACTGGAAGGGGAGGTGAATCATGAGAGACTATGGACTCTGAAAAACAATCTGAGGGGTTTGAAGTGGCGGGGGCGTGGGGGTACCAGGTGGTGGGTATTATAGAGGGAACGGATTGCATGGAGCACTGGGTGTGGTGAAAAAATAATGAATACTGTTTTTCTGAAAATAAATAAATAATTAAAAAAAAATCAAACAAACACCCATGGTTCCTGGGTGGCTCAATAGGTGCAGCAAGCGACCTTTGTCTGCAGAGTTGTGGGTTTGCACCCCATGTTGGATGTAGAGATGACTTAGAAATAATCCAAAAAAAAGTTTAAACATTGTATATGTGTATGGGGAAATTTTGTACTCAATAGTCCCTCTTGTTCCTATATATATATACATTGTGATTCCTTATACCATAACGTAGTGCTTTAATGACCATAGCTTCATGATGAGCTTTGACATGGAGTGGATTTCTCCAGTTTAAGGCTTCATGGCCATCTTGCTAGTCTCAGTACCTCGATGTGCATATACATTTTTAGGATTAGCTTGCACATTTGCCCCCAATGTGTCTTCTCCCATGTGAGTCCGAATGAAACTCATTTGGTATTCCAATCACCTGGAGTCTCCTAATCTATGCATGGGATAGATGTCTTTCTATTCATTTAGATTGCCTTTAATTTACCCCAGCAATCGTTTCCAGGCCTCTCTGTTGTTTTTAGTTACTTGATCTACAATATGGCCACTATGCACATTTCTGGAAGCCTTCAATTACATTATTTGTCAGAGAGAGACACAGTGACAGAGGGAACACAAGCCCGGCCAGTGGGTGAGGGGGAAGCAGGCTCCCCACTGAGGAGGGAGCCCGAGGTGGGGTTCCATCCCAGGAACCTGGGATCAAGACCTGAACTGAAGGCAGAGGCTCAACGACTGAGCCACCCGGGCGCCCCTATTTACAGGATTTTTATATGGAGAGAGAATACTGAAGTCTGGAAAGCACGGAAGTTCTCAGACACAAAGGCACAACATCACTGATCGTTAGGACAAGGACACCCCTATTAGACTTTGTGAACTTGCCTCGATTTCTCCAGCTGGCCAAGTCAGAGGCGGGAGGTACTGATACCAGCAGTTTCCTCCGGAGACCTTGGAAGTGTCGGCTGCTTTGGGCCACCTTGGAACCCAGGTGTTGGCAGGCAGTATCCCAAGGAGCGGAAATCTGGTCCCAGTCTAGGGTCCCTGGGCCAAGGTAGGTCAAAAACACCGTGAGAGACTGGAACAACCACTGACATCATGCCCCAGACAGCACTGGCCACTTCCTCCCAGGAACTCACCCCACCCCCGCTTCTCATCACTTCTGCTTACTCGACAGAAAGCCCTGTGACAGTTGCAATGATGTTGTATTGACCTCTGTATTCACGGCTCCAAGGACCAAGCCAAGCACTGCGGAAGCTCTCAGAAAGATCCCTTCCCCGATCCAACAGAAGTGGTCGAAAATCTCGAATCTCAACTGCAGTCCTAGACCGAATGTCCTGCAGGAATGCTCTCTGCTTTCTCCCAGAAGGCAACAAATCCCCTTCCTTAAAGAGGAGCCGCAACACGCTCGATGTCCCGTGACATGCCCTTGCGGTGCGCTCTGATGAAGAAGGGACTGCCCTCTTGGAGTCTTCTCAAAGGCCCACCCTGTCATTAGGATTCGGGTGCTTGGCCTACCCCTGCGCCCTTTTGCTGAGCAGGGAGCCCCCTGTCCCGCCCCCTCACCATGAGACTTGATCCCGGGGACCTGGGATTAGGACATGAGCAGAAGGCAGACTCTCAAGGAACTGAGACACCCACATGCTACAAGATCTTGTTTGCATTCTCCCACTCACTGCTTGACCTCCCCAGTGAAATCCTCTTGATGTCAGAATTCCACGCTCTTAACACTAAGGACTAAGACTAAGGAAAAATGAGACCCTGAACATATATATAGACAAAATATATAGTGCATAAAGCCCTTTACCACAATACATTCCAAAGAATATTATTGGTATCACTGTCTCAGAGGCAAGAGCCCCCTACTGTGGTCGTTTCTGACCTTACAACAATAGTCTGCAGGAAAGGTGGACCTCTGCAACTCTAATTCAAATGCCCCTGATCCCCCTAGGCCCACACTTACCTGGAAACATCCACCGTAAGGGCGGCTCCAAGGGTGAAGCTCGTGGGCACCTCCTCCTCCTCTGGGAACTGGTACAGTTCTCCAGCAGTACAAGCGAATCCCGATCCATCCTGTGGGGCCCCGCCCCAGGGGCACGGGCTCACTGTGGACTGTGTGACTCTCCGAGTCATCCCCCTCAGCTCATGCTGCCTCATGCATTCCTCGGTTTCCCTTCAGTTTTCTGGACTCCGCCTGGGCTTATTCTTCCCTCCTCGGGCAACCACCTGCACCACCATGGCCTTGTTCTTCTTTGCGATATTCTCGTCTTCCAGACTTGCTGATATCCTGTCTTCCAGCTCCTCTCTCCATTCTCTGTCTTCAGTGTGGACTCAGCCCAGGCTCCTGTGGGAGACACACAGAGAAGGGACCAAGTCAGGTCCCGGCTCCAGTCCCCAGGACTCCATAACAGGCACCTCAGTCCCTCGTGCACGTGCAGACACTGGAGCAGGAAGGGACTTGGGAGAATTTGAATATCAACTGTAATTTACACATGGGGAAACTGAGGCCCACAGAAATTAGGAGAATTTCCCCCACCAGCTGACAGCAGCAGAGCCCCCAGCCAGGCCTTGGCTGCAAACTCCCCTGTCCAGGCTCCTCACTCCCCCTCCAGAAACCCACCTCTGAATATCAGGGGACACTGGTCAATCGAGATTCCACCCTGAAAACAAAAATGGCCAGAAGGAATTTCCCCTGGAATATGCTTTTGTCACAATTCTACACCCCTACAGGTTATACTCAGTTGGCTTACAATCCGGGTGATCTACAGTAAGTACACCCTCAAGATGGGAGAGCAGGAAGGCCTCGAGATGGCAAATGCATCGGGCTGAGCAGTGTCTTTTCTTTTCCTGTCTCACAGAGTATGGGTCATAGCTAAGGTGGTCTCAGCTGACGTTGTCTCCAGTCATCTAAGGAACTCAACCTACTGGTCAGTAAGGGCAGGCCGGGCCCTAACCCAGTTCTTCCTGGACCTGTCATTGCAATCTGACCCCACTGGGGGACTGAAACCACCATGTAAATATAACGAAGCCATAGGTGATTGGAGGACCCAGGCTGGACAGGAGAGCACATGCCTGTGCCTGCCGTTCTTGACCCGATAGCCCCGGAGGGGTGGGAATCCACGAAAGCGCTGTGTACCACCATCCGGGCCTCTGGCTCTTATCAACCTTCCTCCCCTGTCGATTTCACACCTGGGACAACCCATGCAGGAACAAGTCCCTTTGAGCCATTGTGAATCGAGAAACTGAGACACAGGAATCTCAAGACACAGCCAAAGTCATACTTTCCCATCAGGTTTGCAGCTACAGCTACAACTGTTAAGATCCGAGCTCTCTCTTTTTTTCTTCTGCTTTAGGGATTTCTAGAGACAACGAACAAGGCCAGCCTCTCACCCCGCAACGGACACTCCCAGCCTGTATTTTCTGTATTTTCTCATGCTTGTAAGTAAATAATCATGCTTGCAGAATATCAACCTCCGACAAAGCTGCTTGGAGACCTTGATAAAACAAGACAAAACAAGGCCATCTGACAATATTGCTCAGGACAGACAAAAACAAGGTCACAACGCAACCCACAAACCAAACACCGTCTCTCTTCCTAGGAAAATGACTATGACGTCTTGACTACAATCATAGAATTGCCAGTGCTAATAGTGTTCAGTAGAGATCAAACCCCGCCTCTTTTCCAGGCTCCCCCCACATCACCTCCCCAAACTCCAGATCCTAGGAAACGGCCTCTGAGTGTGTACACACTGGGTGTGTCACTTTCTGTCCGCAAGGAATAAAAAAGCTAGCGAGGTCAATGAGAAATGTGTTCCTGGAAATTCAACAGAAAGGAATGAACACCCACGTCCCAGGAATGAACAGCTCTCAAAACCCAGCATCAGCAATAAAGGTGATACTGTCTATGGGATGCCCAGGCTCTGGAAACACAGAAGTTGTTTTAATCCTAAAACAGAAACAAATTAAAATTGAAATAAAATAAAAGTAATAAAATTGAGATAAAATAAAATAAATAATATAATATACATTTAAATAAAATGAAATAATAAAAAGACCCTTTCTACCCATGCCATTAGTAACGAACATGAACCTCGGTGTTCAGGCAGATTTCCCCAGCCCTGGCTGACACAGAGACTGCTCTGGATCTCAGGGTTGAGAGCTGGAGCCACACGTTGGGTACAGAGATCACTTCAACGTAAAATCTTGACAAAATGTTTAAAAATATGCAGCCCCTGCAGGCTGATCCAGTTAAGCCTCCTACTCATGGTTCTGTTCAGGTCATGATCTCGGGGTCCCCACAGGGCCCAGTGAAAGGACCTCTTCAGATTCTCTCCCTTGCCCTTGCCCTTGGCCTATGCCCGCTGTTTGCAGGCTTGCTCTGGGGCTCCGTCTCGCTCTCTGCCTCAAGTAAATGAAGAAAATCTTTTAAACATGACAGAAGAATAAAAACAAAATAGCCACTGAGGATAAGTTAGGAAAGAAGCTAGCTAAGAGAGAACGTGTAGCACAGTATAGCTTAAGAAGGCCTGGGATTAGCTCCCAGCTGGGCTGAGAGCTCCAGCCCTCCCCATAAAAGAAGAGTGAGCTCTCTGATGACCCAACCAGAGGCAGGCACTGGTGCTCTCTGCCGTCTCTAGCCCCAAGCTGCCACGCTGGACTCCTGCTCCTTGTCTAAGTGCATCAGCTCAGCAGACACTGAGCTCAAAAATCAAATCAGGCAAACGACAGCCACGTGCTATCATAGAACCGGGAGCTTGAGTGGGCGGCAACAGGACAGGCTGCAGAAGGAAACGCTATATTTGCTTCAGGGATCAGTCAGTCTCAAGAGCTCACCACCCCGCCCTATTGAACTGTATGGGGCCCCCACTGCATTCCTCAGGAATCGGGGCCAAAGGCCGAGCTCCCAGGGTTCATGGCGCCTGGCGCCGCCAAGGCATCCAGGACTCCGCGGGCTCTTGGGGTCTCCTTTCAGGCCCTCCCTTCGCTCCCTCCCTCTTCCCACGACCCCGTGGGATGCTGGTCCCCACGCCGTCCCCCTGCTGAGCGGGACACCTGCATCCCATCTCTTGTGCCGCTGCAAACCGTCTTCCTCACACCTGGACCTACCACACACACCTTCGGGCGCTATCTGTCTTCTCCATTTGTTCTCTTACAATTTGGGCTCTGATTCCCAGCTTCTACCCTTCGCGTTATTCCACCAGGCTTTCGGTCGTTGTTCTTCTTCCTACTATTACAGCTTTCATTTTCTAGAGCTAGTTTTCCACGCCCCGCTCCCAGTGAGGCCTCAGAAGCCACAGGAGGCCCAAACCTTGGCGGCTGTCCACATCACTTCCGACCTGGCCGCCCGCTGGCTATTGGCCAGGAGGGTGCGATGGGCAGGGCAAGCTGTGGGCCTGGAGGAGGGCTTGGAGAAGGGAAAAGGTAACAAGGGAGGGCTCCGCCTATTGCACCTGTCTGGTCGGTTGCTTGCATGCTTTACCAACTAGAAGCATTACTTTTATTAGTTATAGTGAAGGGTGGCAAAATTCTCATAACCTTGTATTTACCATTGCAAGTATTTTTCCCAGATTTTTTCAGGTATAATAAGCACATAAAACTACATATATTGAAAGTGTACAATCTGATGACTTATAGTACATATTCCTTATAAAATGATTACTGCAAGCAAATTAATGAGCACATCACCTCACAATCACCTGAAAATTTTTCTTTCTTCCCTTCCTTTTTTTTTTTTTTTTTTTTTTTGGTAAGCAAGCTTAAGATCTATTTCCTTAGCAAGTTTCGAGAGCATAATACAGTATTATAACTACAGTCACCATGCTATACCTTAGACCCTCATAACTTATTCATCTCATAACTGAATGTTCTTCTCCTTACACCAATATCTCTCCATGTGCCCCACGTCCCAGCCACTGGTAACCATCATCCTACTATTTGTTTCTGTGAGTTGACTTCTTTATTTTTATTAAGTCCATGGATAGATGATAGCACTCAGTATTTGTCTTTCTCTTTCTGACTTTTTTCACTGAATATAATGTCCTGCAGTTACATCCATGTTGACACAAATAGCAGAATTTCCTTCTTTTCCATAACCAAATAACATTCACATTTTCTCTAACATTAAAGTATAATGCACATACAATCTTATATTAGTTTCAGGTGTACGGCACAGTTATTTGACAATTACATACACTACTCAGTATTACACAGTAAGTATAATCATCATCTCTCACTATACTGTGGTATTACAATATCATTGACTATATTCTTTTCGCTAGACTTTTCATGTCCATGACCCACATAATCTTCACCCATGCAACACTTAGGTTGTTTCAGTGTCTTGGCAACAGTGCACAATGCTGAAGTGAACATGGGGTGCAGATGTCTCTTTGAAATCCTGTTTCATTTCCTTTGGATATACACCCCAAACTGGGATTGCTGCATCACAGGGTAATTATAGTTTCATTCTTTTTTGAGAAAAAAAAATGGCTGTATCAGTTCACCTTTCTACCAGTGCACAAGGGTTCCATGGTCCCCATAACCTTGCCAACACTGGTTTTCTTTTTTCTCTCCTATAGTAGCAATATTAACTGTGACATAATAATATTTCACTGTGGTTTTGACTTGCATTTCCATGATCCTGTGGAAAGATATCCATTCAGGTCCTTTATCCATTTTTAATATTTATTTTTTATTTTTTATTTTTTATTATTTTTAACATACAATGTACTATTAGTCCCAGAGATACAGGTCTCTGATCGCCAGGTTTACAGACTTCACAGCACTCACTATGGCACATGCCCTCCCCTATGTCCATCACCCAACCACCCTCTCCCTGCAACCCTCATCCCTGCAACCCTCAGTTTCTTTTGTGAGATTAAGAGTCTCTTATGGTTGGACTCCCTCCTGATCCCATCTTGTTTCATTCTTTCCTTCCCTACTCCCCAAACCCACCCACACTGCCTCTCAAGAACCTTCTATCAGGGAGATCATATAATAACTGTCGTTCGCTGACTGACTTATTTTGCTCAAAATAATACCGTCTAGTTCCATCCATGTCCTGGCAAATGGCAAGATTTCATTTCTTTTGATGGCTGCATAGTATTCCATGGTGCGGGTATGTGTATGTGTGTGTGTGTGTGTGTGTGTGTATACACAAATATACATACAAATACCAACTCTTCCTCTTCCATTCATCTGTTGATGGGCATCAAGGTTCTTTCCCAGTTTCACTATTGTGAGGACTGCTGCTATAAACATTCAGGTGCACATGCCCCTTGAGATCACGACATTTTTATCTTTAGGGTGAATACCCAGGAGTGTGATTGCTAGGTCACAGGGTAGCTCTATTTTCAACTTTTTGAAGAACCTCCATGCTGTTTTCCAGAGTGGCTGCACCAGATTGCATTCTCACCAAACCCGTGGGAGGGTGCCCCGTTCTCCACATCCTGGCCAGCATCCATCATTTCCTGACTTGTTTCTTTTTTTACCCATTCTGACTGGTGTGAGGTGGATCACATTCTGGCTTGGATTTGAGTTTCCCTGATGCTGAGTGACGTGGAGCCCTTAAGCATGTGCCTGATGGCCATCTGGATGTCCACTTTGAGAAAAGTCTGTTCACATCCTCTGCCCATTCCTTGATGGGATTATTTGTCCTTTGGCTGTTGAGTTTGATAAGTTCTTTCTAGATTATGGATACTAGCCCTTCATCGGATATATCGTTTGAAAGTATCTTCTCCCAGATTCTCACCCTGAATAGATTTCTTTCCCTGGCCAACCCCGCTGAAGGGAAATCATAACACCTAAAAGGAACACAGTTTCTCCTCTCTTCCCCAAGTTGTCTAGGGGGAGTTTTTAGGCACAGCGGATAGATCAGCAGGAATTCAAGTATTTCCTGACAAAGGGTACACCGGTTTCTCCCAGCATTGCTCTTTCATCAGGGCCAGATTTCTGACAGAGAGCTATGCATATTGTTAGAGGAAATAGCATGCTCCTTTCTTTCTACAACCCACCCACTTATGAGCATGCTTTCTTGTTGCTGGATCCCCATCCCCCCATTTCCCCTTCTTACCTACTGGAACAACATGCTTCCCCCAGAGACACACCCAGCTCAGAGGGACCGCTTAACCTGTGGGCTGGGGCGGGGGAGAGCCTACACCAAGAACACACATACCCAGAAAGGGACTGCATTCACAGTCAGCCATGATGTGGCTACGTACAGTCTGAAGACCGCCTAGAGCACCATGAGGATATAGTACCGCCCAATTAAGGCTTGTGGGCTTTGTACACCTTTTCTGATATGAACTTCTTACACATATGTTTAGATTCATGCCTGGCCTCAGACAAAATGGAAGAAAAACCATGTGAAGAGGAAAAGATATTACGGTGCTCAATTACACTGAGTTGTGTAATCGCAGTCTCCATTAACCCCTCCTACCCTTGGGCATAGCCCACGAAACTGTTCAGTAGCGTTTCCACATGGCCTCACATAGAGTCTAAGGATACAGTAACTTGAACTGTTACCCCAACGATACACTTTTTTCTCCCCATCCTCTACTGAATGCAAGGTCTTTTGAGTGCCCCTTCCCATTTTCAGAGAGAGACTGCCGTAAGGGAGGAGAGTAATGTGGTCTTCCAGGGAATATTCTCCTTCTTGGTCTACTTCTGTACTTAGTGTGCCACCTTTTGTTGGCCAGGGGACTTCTGACCACACACAGGAACCCCAACAAATGCCCAAAGTATAGGCCGTCTGGGTTGATCTTGGGAAGTGTCAGCCAACATTTAGAATTCTCTCAGGGCTCAGAATGGCTCTTGATCTGCAAGGACCAAGATCATTCCCCTATCCATTCCTGAGGGAGGAACTCCAGATTCCTGATCCAGCACCTTATGATTCCCAAGGCAACACGCAGACACACGCACAAGCACACACACAACCTCCACTATTTTCTTTTTATTCTTCTTTTTTTAAAAGATTTTATTTGTTTATTTGAGAGACAGAGATCACAAGTAGGCAGAGAGGCAGGCAGAGAGAGAGAGAGAGAGAGAGAGAGAGGAGGAAGTAGGCTCCCTGCTGAGCACAGAGCCTGATGTGGTACTCGATCCCAGGACCCGGACATCATGACCTGAGCCGAAGGCAGAGGCTTAACCCACTGAGCCACCCAGATGCCCATCCACTATTTTCTTGTTGGCAAAAACGTTTAGAAGTCTGGGACAGGCAGCTGATTTAGATTCAAGCAAGCATGGGAGAAACAGCGAGAGGGCAAGTCTTGGAACAGCACTGAGCTCCCCACCCAGAAGAGCTCCACAGCCTCAGCCTGGGATGCTGGTGGCAGGGAGAGGCATGTCCTTGGAATGCTGACAAGGAGCAGGAGGATGGGGGGGATGAGTTGGCAACATGGAGTGTGGAAGGCAAGAGAGAAGAGAAGTTGGGAAAGTGAGAGGGAGAGATGGCCTCTGGCCTCTTGCTTGGGGCAGCTCCAAAGCCCTGAGCATTCTGTACAGGGGCCTCTGGGGACACTGCGTTCCTTCCAGTAGGAGTCGGTGTGCAAAGAGCAAGGGCTCCCGCTACTCTTTCTATCCCTATGAGTGCTGATCCAAGACTCCAGGCCTGAGGGGACCTCGCATCTGTCGCTGCTCTTCCCTGCGGGCAAAATGCAGGCGTGTCCCCAGGCAGAGGGACAGAATTCTAGACTCGGCCAGAAAATCTTTCAAAATGGAAAGTGAGAAAAAAGACTTGTGGGAAGGAAGGAACAAAACCACAGTTGACCTTTTACACCGCAGGTTGGAACCGCAAGTACAGGTGCACGTACAGGTGCATTTTTTTTCAACTAAGCATACTACTCTAAAAATGTGTTCTCTTCCTTATGATTGTCCTTATAACATTTCTTTCCTCTTGCTTACTTTGTTTGATGGATACAGTCTAGAGTCCACAGACTTGCACAAGAGCACGTAATCATCTCCTTACGTCTTCAGTAAGGTAGTAAGAGGTGACTCTTACTACCTCAGTCATGGCATGTCAAAACTTAAACACAGAGCTTTTCTCTTTGAGGGTCAGCACCCTTAACCCTGCAATTCTTCAAGGGTCAACCTGCATCTCTACTTACAAAGGACATGCTTAAATACAGAAAATTTTCAAAGCATCCACACACAAGCATATTAGAGTCCATACACACATTCCATAAGGTTGCAGGGTAGCAGTATACAAAAACCACTTGTGTTTCTATGCACAACCACGGAACAAACTGAGCAGGAAATTAAGAAAGCAATGCCACTTACAGTAGCACCAAAAACAGTAAAAATTTCAGGCATCAGTTCATTGTAGGAGAAGTAAGACTTGTTTGCTGAAAAGTATAAAACACTGCTGTAGGCGAGTAAAGACCTCATGGGAAAAGCCCCTGTGTGCATGTATGGATGATTTACTGTAGTTCCTACTGCAATACCACAGAGAGACCTACAGAGTCAATACGGTCCTATCAATAGTCTTACTCTGCATCTTCTAATGCTGTCAATCGCTTGCAGTACACTGCCTTTCACACATCGTCGTTTTCCTCTCTTAAAGATACATAGGGCCTTGTTCATATTTTCCATTGATCTATTTTTCATTTTCAAGTGATGGAAAACTATTAAAATAAATGGTTTCATCTCCTTATCTGGTGGTTCTCACATCTGTGCGCGCTCTGCCTTATTTTCAGGTGACAGATCTGTCTGCTGATTAGGAGTCATTTCTCCTGTGAGAGCACCAGACCCTGTTCCCTCTGCTGCTTTCCAAGAAGTGCCCCTGAGTTGCAGACCCTGCCTGTGGAAATTGTACCAAACAAGATACTGAGTTACGAAAGATGAGGTTTGGGATTTAGTAAGAGCTGAGGGGGTGCCTGTGCGGCTCAGTCAGTTAAGCGTCTGGCCTCAGCTGACATCATGACCCCTGGGTCCTGGGATCGAGCCCTGCATTGTGCTCCCTGCTCAGCACGGAGCCTGCTTCTCCCTCTCCCTTGCTGCTCCCCTCCTTCAATTCTCTCTCTCTCTGTCACTGTCAACTACATAAATCCAAACTTAAAGAAGAGATTGAGAGCTCTTATGCTCCTGAACCTCCAGGGAATTGATGGCAAGGTCCACAAAGGAGCAGGCCAATATGCCTTGGGGCTTTTCGAGTTGCAAAGAGGCACATGCAAAGGCATGATACATGGTTTTGGAAGCTACCTCAGCAACAGATTTGGCCATCACGGCCCCAAAATCCATGATCCACCAGTCACTCTGTGCACACATTATCCTGCTTTAACTGTGGCCGATGCAAATTACTGCAAGAACTTCAGAGCATTCCATAAGAACACATCCAACAAATATGGGAATGACATAAAGGGGTGTATTCCTAAACCGGTCCCCCAAATCATAAATCATACGCAATATCAAGTTTACTCACATTTTCAAGGGTCAAATTCTGAGGTACCAGCAAAGCACCTGAGATCCCGGCAACACTAACTGCAGGAACCTGCTTCCCACAGGATGACACGCTCTGACCCAGACAAGAATGTATTATCTCTGAGTTTTCTTCTTTTAACTTTTGTTTATGTATTTGACAGAAAAAGACACACAGCGAGAGAGGGAACACAAGCAGGAGGCATGGCAGAAGGAGAAGCAGGCATTCCACTAAGCAGGGAGGCTGATGTGGGGCTCGATCCCAGGACCCTGAGATCCTGACCTGAACCAAAAGCAGACACTTAACCACTGAGCCACCCAGGTGCACACCATGGAGCTCTTTGGGGGTGATTTCCCATGGCCATGCTTGCACAGCTGATGTGACCACTTCTAGGAAATGCGGCCGTATTAATCAATGGATTCTAAATTTGGTTCCTTAAATAGTTCTACACACATCAGATACACCCTCTTGAGCGCATGCGAGAGAGGGGCCTTCCCAGGGCTCACTAGCTTCCGGGTTGTCCAAACAGGATCTTCACTAGATGTTCACAAGGAAAACTGACCTGGGTACTTCCTCTTTCTTCTTTCTCTCTTTCTTTCTCTTTCTCTCTCTCTCTCTTTCTGTCCTTTTCTTTCTGTTTCTCCCTTCCACCATACTTCCCCTCTCCCTTCCTCCTTCCTTCCATTCTTACCTTTTCATTTTCTCTCTTCCTCCCTCTCTCCCTTCTCTTTATCCCTTTCTTTTTTTCCTTCCATCCTCCCTTCCCTCCTTCCTTCCTTCTTCCTTTCCTTCTCTTACTCTTTCTTTCTATCTGCCTTCTTTCTCCCTCTCCCAATGCCCAGCAACCTTCTTATACACAATAAGCAAAGAAAGAAAGAGAAAAAGAAAGAAAGAAAGAGAGAAAGAAAGAAAGAAAGAAAGAAAGGAGGAAAGAAGATCTTAAAAAAGAAGACATAAAAATCAACACCAACATTTGACATGAAACTAATACATGCTGCATGTTAAGTGCAGCAATTTTTTTTTTAATTATTTCAAGTGATACCTGGGAGGCTCATTTGTTTAAGTTCAATCTCTGGCTCAGGTCAGGATCCCAGGGTCCTCGGATAGGTCCCCTGTCGAGCTCCCTGCTCAGTGGTGACTCTGCTTGTCCTTCTCACCCACCCTCCCCCTGGCCACCACTCCTGCTCTCTCAAGCACTCTCTCTCAAATAAGGAAATTACATGCTTTTTAAAAACACTGGGTGAGCCTGGCGGTGGGTATTATGGAGGCTACGTATTGCATGAAGCACCGGGTGTGGTACATAAACAATGAATTTTGGAACACTGAAAGGAAATGAAAAAATAAATAAAAACTTCTAAACAAAACCAACAACAATGCAATTGTCCTCTCTGGAATCAACCAGCTTAGGGGCCTACTTTCCTGTTCCTGTTGCCTAGACCACCCTCCATTTCTCTACCTGACCTACATCCTTCCGCAGGAATGGAGACAGCTCTGAGGTACTGCTGACCCTGGAGGTGGGGCCAGAGAGAAGTCTACACATGGTACAATGGGCTGCCTTTGGAGTCAGCCATAACGTAGCTACAGGCACTTAGAAATGGACCCGATGTACCATTAGGTATGAGCACTGTGACATTCGGGGGTACAGATTTTACGTATGGTATTGACATCATCTTCGTTGCACAAATATGTGTAGACTCAAGCAGGAGACCATGGGATCAGAAGATTGAAAGAAAACCATGTCAATGGAAAGATACTAAGTTACCAAAGTTACTCTGATGTGTAGAGCTGTTTTCTGTGTTAGCCCTTATCTCCACCACAGAAGTCAGAAAATGTTCAACAGGGTTTCCACTTGCCTTCAGATTCAAACTGAGAATACAGTAATTTAAACTGTGAACCCAAACCTTCCATTTTTTTTTTTTTTCCAAACCTGTGTTGAATACCAGGGATTTCAATTGCCCTTTCCCATTTCAGTGAGACTGCAGTGAGGGCAGACAATAATGTGGTGCATCCAGGAAACATTCTGTTTCTTGGTCTCCTTCTGTTCTTAGTGTGCCAACTTTATTCAGCCAGTGCACTTCTGAGTGCACATGGAAAACCCAGCAAATACTAAAATGGTAGGGTCTCTGGGTTTCTCTTGGGAAATGCAGACCAATAATTAGGATTCCCCACAGGCTCAGAATGGCTCTTGAACTGCAAGGACCAAGCTTCCCCATTCATTCATTCTTTCTTTCTTTCTTTCTTTCTTTCTTTCGTTCGTTCTTTCATTCTTTCTTTTGTTCTTTCTTTCTGTCTGTCTGACTGTCTTCCTTCCATCCTTCCTTCCTTCCTTCCTGTCTTTATTTTTTAAAAGGTTTTATTTACTTTTTTGGCAGACAGATAGCACAAGTAAGCAGAGTGTCAGGCCGAGGGAGAGAGAGAGAAGCAGGCTCTCTGCCAAGGAAGGTCTCCATGTGAGGCTTGATCCCAGGATCCTGCAATCATGACCTGAGCTAAAGGCAGCCGCTTTAGTAACTGAGCCTCCCATCATCCTGACCACATCCTTTCCTTCCTGGGAGGGGAGGGGGGCACGGGGGTATTTCTGGATTCCTGATGCACGCACCTATTTATTTCTTCTATTTTTTTTGTGTGTGTTTTGATTTTTCTGTGTGTGTCTTTGTTTTTGTTTTTTAGCTAGTCTCCATCACCAACGTGAGGTCTCTGAGGTGAAGAGTTGAGCCCGCCATGTGTCCTTTCATACACATTTGATATCCAGGCACATATCATGATTTTCATGTTGGCAAAAATAGATCAAACTCTGGGAATTGCCTTCCATCTGCCCTACTTCCTCTGGGCATGTTTCCTGAGTTGCTGGTGTGTGGGAGTCCTATTTCCCACCCCACTGAAGGAAGACCCTATAGTAAACCATACCACATCCCCGGGGTTCTCTTTTATCCTTTCCATGTAATCCTCTCTGGCTCTCAGTGTGTCTGTGCTCCTAAAGACACCTCTGACTAGGACGCCCCGGGCTCCTGGAGCTACTTTGTACCCAGTTACCCAGTCTGAGAGAATGGGGTGTAAGTGCCGAATATGACCACTAGGACCACCTAACTCTCCTCCCCAAAGGCACTCAGATGCCCATGAAGAGGTACAGGAGGGTGACATCCCCTTTCCTGGCCTGGGGGAGACTAACTCAGGACCACAAGCTACCTCACGGTTCTCTTGCCCCTATCAGGACAAACTTCCCCTACAGTGGTTGTTGAAAACCACCCCTTTCGCAGCCATGAACTCAAAATGGCCACAGACTTAAGGAGAAGAGCCATAGCAATCATTCAAGATGATTACGCAACAGAAAATGGTCAGGACGTTGCATTTAGTGAAGAGTTCTGTCACTGGAGCAAGAGTAAAATATGTAACAAGAAAACTTAAGATGAACAACCTTGCTGCATCCAACATTACCACTGAGAAAAGGAACAGAGAAGACACTGATAAAGAGACAATATTTGCAGATAAATACCCAATGAGGACTCCCATACGCAAGACATAAGGGTACTTTGAACTCACTGAATGGGCAGAAGGAACACGCTGCTAATACAAAGCGAGCATAAGACTCGGATACACATGTTCCCAAAGAAGACACATGCACGGTTCAGAAGCCCATAAAACGGTCATCAATGTGACTAGTCTGCAGGGCAATGTATGCCAAACCAGGGACCATTTTGCACGAATGAGAGTGATTCTGTACAAAAGACAATGCCAGATGTTGCTGAGAAGCATTTCTTTTCCTTTTTTCTTCTTCTTTTTTTTAAGATTTTATTTATTTATGGAGCAGAGTGAGAGAGCACAAACAGGGTAGAAGCACTGGGAAAGGGAAGAGCAAGCTCCCTGCTGAACAAGGAGCCCAATGCAGGGCTGGTTCCCAGACCCTGGAATCATGTCCTGAGCCAAAGGCAGACACTTCACCAACTGAGTCACCCAGGAGGCCCTGGCTATTGTTTTCTTAGATATGATACCAAAATTCTCACTAATGAAAGAACAAATTGATCAACTGGACTGTATCACAATTTAAAACATTGGTGTTTCAGAAGACATTGGTGAGAGAACCCAAGCCATGTCACACATAGAGAGAAACTAGGTGTAATTTCCATACCTGCTGAAGGTCTCCTAAGAGAACACTGAATGAACGCTCAAAAGTCTGAGTGAAAAAAGTCAAGCAAAGAGAGTCAATTATCATATGGTTTTTCACTTATTTGTGGAGCATAACAAAAAGCATGGAGGACATGGGGAGTTAGAGAGGAGAAGGGAGTTGGGGTAAATTGGAAGGGAAGGTGAATCATGAGAGACTACGGACTCTAAAAAACAATCTGAGGGGTTTAAAGGGGCAGGGGGCGTGGGAGGTCGGGGTACAAGATGGTGGGTATTACAGAGGGCACGGATAGCATGGAGCACTGGGTGTGGTGAAAAAATAATGAATACTGTTATGCTGAAAATAAATTAATTAATTTTTTTTTAAAAAAGTCAATAGGAAGAAGACAAACAATCCAATCTTAAACGGGTCAAAGAAAAGGGCCTGGGTGCCTCAGTTGGTGAAGTGGCTGCCTCTGGCTCAGGTCACCATCTCAGGGTCGTGGGGTCTAACCCCCGACCCCTCCATCACTCTTCCCGCTGAGCAGGGTGTGTGCTTCTCCTCTCCCTCTGGCTTCCTCACCCTAGCCCACAGTCCCGCTCTTGCTCCCCTTCCCTCTCTTGCAAATAAATAAAATCTTTCAAAAAGGACATACAATAAAATGGATTCAAAGATTTGTAAAAACAGTTTAGCAAAGAATACACATGGAAGAAATGGAAGAATAGCGCACGACCTACATCATTAGTTATTAGGAAAATGGAAATTTAAACCACTATCTGTCAATGAAAATGGCAAAAATGAATGGAATCTCCATTCTGAGCCATAGCAAGGAGTCATAGCAAGGAGTCATAGCAAGGAGCAAAGTCACCTCCTTGCTATGATTTCTCATACACTGCGCATGGGAATTTTAAATTCTACATCCACTGCAGAAATAGTTTGGAAATTCTTTTTTTTTTTTTATCTTTGATTGACTAAAGACTGAGCGACTAAAAGTGAGTGGAGGGAGGGGCAGAGAGAGAGGGAGAGGCACAGAAGCTCAAGTAGACTCCCACTGACCATAGAGCCCTACCTGGGGCTCTGTCTCGCCACCAATGAGATCATGACTTGAGCCAGAACCAATGTCAGATGCTTAACTCACTCAGTCACCCAGGCACCCTAACAGTCCAGAAATTCTTCAAAATATTAAACCTATACCTACCATAGACCACCCCCATTCCACTCAAATGAAAAAAGAAACGGTACATTCCCAAAAAGCTACTGACTATTTCTAATTGTCATTCATCTCCATCCACAGAGGAATGACCACCACAAATTGTGACATATCCAGCTCATGGAATACTATGCGGTTTCGCAGAGTAATCTCGTCGCTTACATAACACTATGGGAAGACATGTTCTTTTGCTCTGATAATACCTCAGAGCCAGAAAACATCAAAACAAAATAATTTACATAGCATACGATGGTGTTAAGAGAAAACCTTGGAAATTGCAAATAATTCTACTGTAACAGAAAGCCAATCAATGCTTTCCTGACGTGCAAATGGGAGGGAGGAAATGCTAGAAGGACAAGGAAACTTGTGGGGGCGATAGATGCCTCCACTACCGGGGTGATGCATCTATATGCTCAAACTTAATAGACGTAGGACTTTAATTACATACACTTTACTGCATGGAAATTATATCTCAGCGTCCCTGTAGAAACACTTTAAAATACAAAAACAACCTTTCATACCCTGTAACTCAATAAGTGGTTTTGATATTTCCCCCCAAAATCAACCATATGATTTGCAAGCTCAAAAGAGGCAATGCATCATTTCTGGGGATACGAAAATGAATTTATTTATCTTCATCTCAACCTCAAGAGAATATAAATGGAAGGCCCAGTATAGAAGCATGTTTCTCTCTGACAAAGGACTTTTTTCCAGAATTGGGTATCATCTAGTCTGAGAAGATCATCAAAAGAATAAAAGAAATGGCCAAAAGACTCGAAATGAAACTTCACAAAACAAGACGTACCACTGGTTCTAATACTAGCCCACGAAGAGACACAACTCTTTAGCCGTGAGGGAAAGAAATCAGTATACAAGGAGATACCATAGCATATGGTAATTGCTTCATAAGCATAGGAAAACCCAATGGGATACCGGCTACACTGGTTTCTTTTTTCTTTTCTTTTCTTTTTCTTTTTTTCTTTTTTTTTTTTTTTTAAGCAGGACCCAACATGGGGTTCCAGTCCTGAAATCCAGACTTGAACAGGGATTAAGACTTGCATGCTGATCTGTCTGAGCCAAACAGGTGCCTCCAGAAAAGGTTTCGAATGCTCGCTCCTCACTTCACTACAGCTGTGACCTGGGACCTGTGACAAAGATCTTGGGAAGCTTGGTGTTCTTTGTATTTTTTTTTTCTCATCAGGAAACGATACCATCTGAGTTACAAGATAGTTCCTAATATTAAGTATGATCACCTGATACTGTACAGGAACTATACTTTTTGCATAGAAGATAGTTGACCTGGAATTCTCCTTGACACGTTTTCAAAAGCACAGACAGACCACTGACAAAGAACAGACAGGCTGTTTGGAAATAAATATCCTTTCCCCTTTTCCAGAAAGAAATCATGTACACATTAAAGAAAAAAAAAAAAAAAAAAAAGGAGAGGAACCAACTTGCATAGAACAACGTTCCCAAAACCCTGAAGCAGGTCTACTTTCCATTCCAGTAGACCCGAGATGAAAGTCTTGACGAGGTCCAATCCTGGCAGTCTTCTCCGTGTGGAGGCCACTGAGAAAGTCCACTCTGGCCCTACACGATCTGGACTAGCACACAAGTGTTCCTCAGAAAGATCAACAACGACTCAGCTCGAAACGGCCTGAGCAATTTGTACAAATGTGCTTGAGTTTAAGACCAGCTCCACTGCAGAACCAGGATTCACCCCTGAATCTAAGCCTTGATGTTCACAGATATCATTTCCAAAATCTCTGTTACAGGCCTTGGCACGCTCCACAGGTGGGAAAACAGGCGCAAGACTATCCATTGAGAGAAATATCAATCAACACTCAACAGGCATTACTAAATAATGTCCAGCAACTACTAAAAGGCAGGCAAGCTCTCTTTCAAAAGCCATGTTTTGAGGAACACAGACTTCTACATCTTCATGATTTGGGGTTGGAAGCTGGTTGCAAAACCACACCAGCAACCCAAAAATAAACAGATAAACTAGAATTCATCATCTTAAAAGCTTTTTGTTGCAAGGGTCACTATCGAGGAAGTGAAGTGAAAAGTGAGGTCTGCTATCTACAATGCATGTAAAGAACCCTCCTATAACTAAGCAGTTGGTAAAAAGACAGCCAATATAGGAATGGGGAACGGAGCTTGAGTAGACTTTCTCAAAAGGACAATACCATTGCAACAATGAACACAGGAAAAGATGCTCAATTTCATTAGTCCCTAGGGAAATACACATCTAAAGCACAGTGAGAAACCACGTCAGCCCCACTACCATGACTTCAAGCAAAGAGACAATCAATACATGTGTCAGGAAGCTTGTAGAGAAATGGAATTCTTACATATTCCTGATGGGAATGTAAAAGGGTGTCCCTGTTCTGCTTTGGAAAAGAGGCTGGCAGTTGCTCAAAAAGTTAAACACAGGGTCCCGTATGACGCAGCAATCCCACTCTTAGGTAAATAGCTAAGGAAACGGGAATGAAATGTGCACCTAATGGGAAAACAAGTCTACCTAACACAGACTTGCAGTAAGAAGAATACTGACAGACTTGGGACAGGAAACCGTTTTCTTCCCTTTCTTTTCCTCCTTTTGTAAGACTTTATCTATTTATGTATTGGAGGGGAGCGGAGCGTGCCACAGACAGTGAGAAAGAGCACGAGAGGGGAGAAGGCCAGAGGGAGAAGCGGACTCCCCATGGAGCTGGGAGCCTGATGCCTCACTTGGTCCCGGGCCTCTGGGATCACCACCAGAGCCAAAGGCAGTCGCTTAACCAGATGAGCCCCCAGGGGCCCCAGAAACAGTTTGCAAGATTCATTGCATACACTAAGTCTGGGTTCTGTTTGCTGTTTTCCTGGGGGCTTTTTATTTTCATCTGTCTGGGGCTCTTTCATCGTTGTTTTCTGCTTTCTTTTGTTTAGTTTTTGCTGTAAAAAAAAGCTTTATTTACTACATACATGCTAAGAAAGTATTGTAAATGGAGGAAGGCCGAATACTTTGAAAACCTTTTCAAATACAAAGCAACTAAAGATGGCTAAACTGCTAGCATGTTTCTCTTGTATTTTAATGGCTAGAGAAAAAAACCTAGAGAAGACCTGGAGAAGAACATCCAGATAGGCTTTGACTTTAGACATTTCCCTCACTAGAAAAGCCTTAAGATCTGTTGAACGGCTGTTGAGAAGTGGGATGAGTTCAGGAGAGCCCCTAAGAACACCTGTTGCGAAGGGCGCCTGAGTAGTTCCTTTGGTTGAGCATCTGACTCTTGGTTTAGGATCGGGTCAAGGTCTCACGGGTTCTGACACCGAGCCCCTTATCACATACTCTCCCTCTACCCATGCCCCCCTTCTCTCTCCAAGAATTAAAGAGAAAGAAAAAGAACAAAGAAAACTCCGTGGGACGCTATTTCTGCCTGACGTTATTCTACACACATAAGGGAACGAATAATGAGCACTATGCTGAGACACTGTTTTGGAAAGAGAGGAAAACTGTGGAATCAGCACAAGGGTAGACAACGACTGACAGTGACCACTGAGGGGTGGGCCCCATCAGCGGTCACCTTCACGGGAGACCAGGCAGCCTTGTGTATCAGCATGGCCCCTCGGCAACTGGAAGGCAGGGGCTCCCCAGGTTCCACTGACACCCTGGACATTCTATTCAGTTAGTGCTGGTGCAGACCAGTAGCTGGCATTCTGGGTGCTCCCTCGGTCATTCCGGTTGGAGTCGGAGATACGAGCAGTGCCTTTGGCTCCCACCTCTGGCATCTTGAACCTTGGTTGTCTCTCAAGTACTGTGGGCTGTTGCTCCAATTGTTCCCAACAGTAAGTAAAGGATTCCTGTAACCTCACCCCTCAGTCCTGATTAAACCTACTTGATGTCACTGGTTTTTAACCCACCGTGAGTCTGGGTTTCTGCTTTTTGGTCCCCAGTTCTATCTCTACTGCCACGGGTCGCCATGGCAGCCCATCCTGGCCCTCTGTCCGAGGCAGGGGCAGAAAGCAGCCTCCAGGAAGTCAACTGGCAGCTTCGGTCACAGCTGGAAAAATCCACCCAGGACTTCCTAGACCTCAAGGAAAAATTCCTTGTATCCGAAGCGACGGCCTACTCCCTGGCCAACCAACTGCGGAAATACAGTAAGTCCTGCCAAGTCTTGGTCCCCAAAGCCATAGCTCTGTGTTCTCCTTCTGAGAAATGCAAAGCCTCTCCAGATGCTCTCTCCCCCATTTCCAGTGACAACACAAATTTCATTCTGACCACAGTCCGTGAAAGGTGAAGTGGGAATTTGCCCTCTGTTAGCTGAGGATGGGAAAACCAAAGACAAGTATGTTAGCATCCTCCCCACGTTAGCAGTGACCTATAGGGTGGCTTAGAGTTTCCATCCCAGTTCTTGACTCCTGGGGCAGACCCAGAGATGACTGGTCTTGTGAGGACCCTGTCTGTCCTGTAGCAGTCCTTCATCTCAGTTGCCGTAGGACTAAGGAACTCCATCAGGTCTCGGCTCTCGAATGTCCCACCGGCAAAGCACCGAGCTGGCTGCACTGAGGAAATATGCTGATGGTCAAGGCGGCACCGGGGTCGTGGGGAGGAGGGAGGACTACAGCGGGTGACACTACGTGCTGTCAAGGAGAAGGAAGTGGGGTCTGCCTTCCCCGAAACTGCGGTATCCATGAGGGACGCCAACCACACAGGGACTCCCCAGGTGAGAGGGAACCCGTGCTTATGCTTTTCCCTTCCAAGCCCACGGAGGCCATCTGAAGCCCGGTGGTAAGGCTGGCAGCATTTGGGGGAACATAAGACAATCTGTGCGACCTCCTCTCTCTACCCCTGAGCTGGAGAACCTTCAGTGACGCGCCAAAGTCAGCAGGCCCAGGCCGAGGCCACCAGATGCTTGGCCAAGTGAGAATGAGGGTGAGAGGGGGACACCAGTCCCAGACACCGCCCAAGCCACTGGGTGCGCTAGGGCCCTCTCCCACAGGCAGGCTGAATTGGGGAGCTCAGCTGCCTGTTCATGAGGACGGGGCTTCAGAGACAGAAGGAACCCAGAGATCGGGGCACGCGCACAACCCAATGACGGGAAGGAGTCCTGAGGCTGAATTTTTGCCATTTGCTCACACTTTGCCTTCCATACAGAAGGGAATTGAAAACAACTGAGGCGGCAAAAAGAATGAATTGAAACCTGCTCTTTAGGAAAGTGAAGAGATGATGACCTTTCATGGAAGGACAAACCAAGTTTTGTCTACAACTTTCCTGATAAACCTAACTGATAACCTAACTGAGGGAAGCCAGTTGTGAAGATGATGAAAACAGTTACCACCCAAGGGCTTGGGGTGGAGGTAACTCAGCAGAGGGATGAAGAGCATGGGCTCTGGGTCAGTCCGCCTGGACTCAAATCCCTGCTGCCTAATCTTCCTGTGCCTCAGTTTCCCTGTCTCTTAGACTACTACCGTCCTGCGGTCTACTTCTCTCAGTCACAATGAATACTGAGGAAATTCTCGTACAGCACTCATAGCAAAGCCTGGAAGCATGTAAACTCTGTTCCTAATTCTACTGCTTCTACTTCCATAAATGTGATTAGGATTTGGCCATGTTCCTTTCACGTCTCTCTGGGTTCCTGCCTTCTAGTGTACACTGGTGTATCTGGCTGACGCTTTACCATTGAGACACTTGTGCAGTATAGAAATCCCAGCTCAGGGGATGCCCGTTGGTCCTGGCATCCTGGGGGCTTTACTTAAGGTCCCTCCTTAGTGTTCAATGAAGAGGCAGCGAGGCTTGCTAGTGTGGCCAAGATTGCGGCTTTTCGGGGGATACGAATTCTGACTCTGCCAAATACCAGTTAATCATGGAGTGGAGCTCCTCTCTCTATCTCGGGACTGCTCTTTCCTGGCCTCAAAAACGGGGAGCGATCCAGTGTCTAGCAGTTGGGACACTCCGCAATGAGGCGTGGAGCTCCCAGCACACGGCCCGGTTGCCAGGTTCTATTTGTCCTAGGGTGCAGCCTGCCTCCTCCCTTGAAAGCAGCGGGCATAGCAGCATGTCCAGCTTTCCACTGAGGCAGGCATCTCTGTTTCTCAGAGTGTGAAAAGTCGAGCGACCTCATCAAATCCGTGCTGGGGGAGAAGGTGCTGTGTGAGAAAGGCAAGCGGGCAGACACGTTGCCTGAGAAGCTCAGGTAAGGAGGGCCCTGTGTGGGAGGCTGGAGGGATGCCGTGGGCCCCTCTGACTGGTGGCAGCAACAAGTCTGGGCCCAGAGAAGGGCAGAAACCGTCATGGCAGGCACATTATACAGACATATCTAAGACGATTTAGACCACAGTGATTGGTAAACGATGGACTCCAGTGACTCAGAGCCTCATTCTCTCTTTTTTTTCAAAAAGGAATTCAATCTGAGGGGATTGAAGTGGCGAAGGGGTGGGAGGTTGCGGTACCAGGTGGTGGGTATTAAAGAGGGCACGGATTGCATGGAGCACTGGGTGTGGTGAAAAAATAATGAAGACTGTTAGGCTAAAGAATAAATTAAAAATTAAAAACTTTTTAAAAAAGGATATCAACATCACCAAATTCAAGGGGCAAGGGACCATTTGTGACCTTTGGCACAGCGAGCACATGAACAATCTTATGAGACCAACACTTGCTTTACCTTTCACATGGTCAGCCCTGGCTGACGACAGCCTGCCATCCTCTCTTCCCACAAATGCTGTCTTTTGGACGCTGCCATTCTCCTGGCACACCAGTTAACACCAGCCAAACTGTCCACGCTTCTGGGTCTGGCACTGTGTCCATTCACGGCACGCTGCCCCCTAGGGAGTTTTCCAGGGAAATGCGTGTGCCCCAAGTGAGCAGCTGAAGGGGCATGTCTCTGAAGCGAGCTCTGGAGGTCAGGAGGAAAGATACACGGGATGTCCAGGGCATGAACAGGAGCACACTCTGATCCAGAGGAAGGCTGGATTAACCTTCTACTTTCTCTGCCACAGACACGTCACCACACAGGCCAGAATCCAGCTTTGAGGGCTCATTGGGAAATTCTGCTAGAAATCTCTATGAAAGCTCTTATCTATTGTTCACACCTTTGCATTTTAGAACATTCTCTGTGTTCTCCCAACTTAGGCTATGTCATCTGCTGATTCAAGATCAGGCGAAAGAACTGACCCGCTTATATAAGAAGCTGCGGGAAGGGGAAGAGGTTTCCCAGCTGCTCGTTCAGCACCTGGAAGCCCTCCTCATCCATGATGGCGCTGAACATTCCCAAGGGCAGGGCTTGCGAGGGCAACTGGCTGAGGGACGCAGGCTGGCCAAGTGCCTTGCCCGAAAGCTCAGCCCAGGTGAGATGGCCACAGACCCCTGACTGCACTGTGCTGCTCCGAGTCCCTGGGCTGCCAAGAGACGCCCCGCCTGCCCTCACACTCTTGGCAGCGGCTGTCCTGGGTTCCCCATCGCACGTGGGGCCCTGAGAGGACCAGGACTGGGAGGTGGTAGCAGAGAGGAGCAATGCTCGGGGGGGCACGTCGCCCTGGTCCACCTGTCTGCTGCCTCCCTGAGGGGACACAGCCTTTCAGGTAGGAGGAAGCATCGGCCAGTATTTGAGCCCGGAAAGGGGAATGTGACAGGAGGGATCCTTGTTAGCGTGCAAGGATCCCTCCAGAAGTGGGAGCTTCCCAGACTCAGCCCGGTCTGTATTAAGCCTAGGGGAGAGAGAGAGTTTTCCTTTCTCCATAGCTCTTCCCTCATCTGGTATGTACTTCAAACAAACTTGTTGCCACTGTAGTCACCAGATGGGAAAATTACTGAACGCACTTCACACCTAAAAGAAAGGCCCTGTCAGTGTGGAGTTGGATGAGGTACTGGATGCAGTAGGACTTGGAGGTGGGAACCCAGTTGAGACTGGAACACTTTTCATAGACAGAGTCCCCTTGAAGACACCAAAGCCCACATGGCTATCCATGAAATCCCCGGTGGAGGGATGGGGGACAGGGGGTGGTCCTGTCATGAAGACAAGGAAGAGGCTCCGTGTGACAGCCGTGAATGCACAGAGTCTGTGCGTGCGGTGGGACTGGGGGCATGCTGCACGACACGATTTGCCGAAGTCAAGATTGACCCTGGACGAGCATCCCCTGATATGGACAACAAGAGACCGTAGAAATAGTTGCCCAGGTTCAGTGGTGCTGATCCTCCAAATCAGAGACACCTTTCTGATGGATCAGAAACCCAGGTCACAGCAATTCCTAATGACACTGCCCTCAACTCAGAAGACTCCCTAGTTGTGCAAAGTCACTTCTGTCTCTCGGGCCATTGGAGCCGCAGGGCTTAGAGCAGTGATGTGGGAAATAGCTGAAGGGACAATTCTGGATTTCTTTACAGAAAATTACGACCACGAGGGGGACGACGACGACAGCGATGACGAAGAAGAAGAAGCAGGAGAAGAAGAAACAACACTGAGTATCGTACAGTGTATGTTTCTCTGAAGCAAGGCAGGATCCTGAAACTTCCCTACCCCATACACAGCCCGTTTCTTTGCAGCTTGGAAGATTATTCTGGTTTGATGCTGGATAGATTTCATTCATTCCTTTAATCTCAATGGCTGATTCCGTTAAACCACTGACCTACAGCATTTCAGGTGGAAAAAGCCTAAATACCGCAACAACCCTCTAGGAAGCAGCCAGGGACTGCTTCCCCCACAATCTCAGGGAAGAAGAATCGGTTTGTTGTTTGCACAGACTCAAGACAGGATGCTGTGAGGATGGCCTGGCACGTCAGGGACATTTGTCGAATGACTCAAGAGAGCAATCCCAGTGACAGGGCCCTACCTAAGCTCTGTGGGATGATTTGTCTCACACTTGCCTGTAATTACGCTGCTTGTCGCTCTGCCCTGAGCTACATGGGACATAGGAGTGGGCATCTGTGAAGGGGAATCTTCTAACTGTAACTCCTCTCTGTTTATTTGCAGACAACCAAATGGATCAGGAGGGGCTGAAAGGCCAGGACTCCGTTGCCCCTAGGTAATTCTGAATACTTAGGGGCTATGAATTCCAAAGTGGCAACCAGGGAAAAGCAGAAAGTGCTCGATAGAGAGAGCTCTCTTACCCATTGGGTCAATGAGAAATGATCCGTTTTCACCACGTTTTCGGTCTTCATTGTGTTACTTGGATTGCTCCCAGTTTCTGAAGTACTTCTCTAGTTGAGGAACCCGAAGTCAGAACTAATACGTCAGAGGGTTCACTGTCCTCACTCATTCTCCACTTTGTGCTCTAGACAGACCTGCGTGTCTACTTTCTGCCTGTTCGATTTAGCATGCTGACATGTGTGCATAGCATGAAAATATCATAGCCACGAGACAACATCCTCTATCGCGCCACAATATTGAGAGAAAGAGGCCTTTGCGGCCCGAGGTCCCGGGGACGGCCTCCTAACCCCCGGAGCAGCCGCCGCTTGGCCACTACGTGCCGAACTCAAAGCCATTTGAATGAAGGGTTGGGAAAGCCGCCATGCTGGGACTCTGTACGTAGTGAGTCATGGCTGGACGGCACAGAGATCATTCAGTCTCTTCACAAGTTTGGTGGCTTGTATAGCGAGCACTTATTGTCCTTCCTATCTGCTACCCCTGTGACAATCACACCTTGTCGCACAAACACAAGAAGATTTCTCTCTCTCTCTTTCATGGCTCAACCTCTCTGCTTTCCGGACCACTCCCTTCTGCTTTCTGTCAAAGCCAGACAGGACATAGCATTCAGATCCCTCTGAGGTTAATGTTCAGTTTTCCCCACCCTGCAGGCTCACCACACAGCTGCTAGAGCAGGACACCTCACGGGACACTCCGGATGAACGCTACCTGACATACTCCGTGCTTCCCGACATGTCTGACTCCTACTGGCCTTACAGGAGCTCCGCCATCTTCTCACCGGAGAACCCACAAGTCTGTTCCTCTCTGCAAGTGGCCAGTGAGTACTCCATTGTCAAGGTGATAAAGCTCCAACTGAACACGACTCCCACACAGATCACCTATTCTTTGTACCCCGGACCTCTGCTGTGCCCAGAGAGGTCATCCCTGTGGGCAGGCCTGGGAGAGACATACTGCCCTTAGCTGGGCTCTAGAACTGAGTTTTAAGCCCAGACATCAGGTGGGTCTGGGGACGTTGCTCTCTTCCTACTCCCAGGGCATGCCCATGTCTCCCTGGCTTCTCCATCGGGTCCCGGGGCCCACGTCAGGCACCACACACTCAACTCACCTCAGCAAGAGGACAAGAGAAGGTATCTGTCAGACCTCATTTGGATGAAATTTCTTTTCTCACCTTTAATAACCTGTCCATTTCATCTCTGAGCCAGGTCCTTGAGGAACCCAAGCCTGAAGCAGTCAATTGCCATTCTTGTCCAAGGTTAACTGGTTTTGCTCTTCTCAGCCCCATTCTCTAGTCCTTTAGGATGGCTTGCCTTCCAAAACGGTTCTCCAAAAACCCACCACAAGCACTTCCACTGATACCGTGTTCGTGTGTTTCCAGAAGCACAGCTGAGCCTTAGCATTCCCCCCAACCCCACATGAACTGGGGCAACATTCTGTGCAGCCCCAAAGACTCACATGAAGTTGAGGGTTTGTAGTTGCCTTCCATCTCTTCAGGCTCAGTGTAAAAGTGCCACGAAGGCTTCCGCAACTCGGCCTCTGATGAGAGAGGCTGAATACTGCAGTACTCCTTGTAGGACAGAGGGAGGCTTACTTCCCAGAATCTGTGAGGACAGAGAAGTTAAAGTGTGTACACCGATTTCCGACGGGGGACACTGTCATGATGATCTCGTACACAATGGCTCAGTCTCCGAAATCCAGGCAGTAACCACAAGGGAATGCGGGAGGGCACCTTCCAATATTACTTTCACTAAATCTGTCCCCACATTATGCATACCTGAATACCTGGATTGCATCAGACACTGGATTACTAATGGAAAGAGGGGATCTTATTACTCACTGGTGCTGACTGTATTTCTTTCCAGAATATCAACTGAATCATGAGGAGGAAGAAGGCCAAGACCCACTATGCCGCAGGTAACTCTGAAGAAACTTGGCTTCTTTTAGGGGTGAATTGAAGGACTGTATTTCAAGGAACAATTAGAAACTGACAAACCTATCTCTTTCATCCCTCCTCCAATCACAAATCATCTCGTTGAACCACGACGTGTGTCTTCCCTGTGTTACACGTCTCCGTTCATTAATGGACTCCTCCATTTCAGACACCTGCAGTCATTGGACCTGCATGAATTGACTAGTCAGTGGGATTCTCAGCATTGCCCTCTTCTCTTCTTTTACTAAATCCACAGAGAGAGGCAGAGCTGTGTCTCCCTCCTCGGTCTTACCACATTGAGGATACACTGTAGAAAAAGAATACCTAGGAAACATATCACGTCACGTCACGTCACGTCACAGTAGTTAGAGAAAGAGGCACTGAGGTCACGAGATCGCTCGAGGCTGAGGATGCATTTGAAAAGGCATCCTGGGTTCACTAGGTCCCTGAAGGTAACAGCCACAAAATTTATGCAAAAGTGTCGAAGCCACCTTTCAAACCCTCGATGCATACTCTGAGCCACGACTTCTATTCTACCATCCTTCAGTTTGTTACTCAGAAGCTTAGATCTGTAGCCTCTACCCTGAGACCCTTCTGTTGTCTGGCTATATGTACATCCCCCTAGCAGTCATACCCTGCCCCTGAAACAGGAGGGTAGTTTCTGCGGGGAGGCGTTCCTTTCTCACGACTCTACTACTCGGCCTCCCATTAACAGCGGTAGGATACTGGGGTGTCTCCTTTCCTTGATTTCACGGTCAGATCTTCCAACCCTCCCAGGCCCAGCAGAAAGCTTCCAGAGGTGGAAGAGCAGGACGCCCAAGGAGACTCACTGGATGGAGGCTATCTGACTTACTCGGCCCTTCCTGACCTGGCTGACCTGCAAGGGACCTCTACGAGGGCTGGCATAAACTCATTTGATGACATTGACAACTCTTCTGCTCTGGCAGTAGCTAGTGAGTCCACCATGGTGCAGCTGACAAAGCCCCAAATCGACCACCAGGCCGACCCACTAGGTTTGCTATCCCAGCCTCCGCTTATGCTGACAGGTGTCACCGCTGTGTAGGAGCCCGGTAGACATGGGGATCAGAGTCAGGCTCTGGGATACCCTTTTCAGCAAAGACCTCAGCTGAGAAATGCACCTGCCCTTTGATCCTCATCCCAGGCCCTGCTTAGGGCTTCTGACAGAAGTTAGGACATTGCAATCAAGGCAGATGTGACAACTCACACTCCCTTCGGCTGCGTAAGCTGAGGTGTCTGTCTTCGTTCCTCATTTCCATTAAATGTCTCTCCTCATCTGCCATGCTCTCCTTTTCATTCCCATACAATGTCCCTTGAATTGTCGTGCCCGTCCAGAGATGCCATCAGCCTTTCCTAGGTCTGGGGATTTGTCCTTTCCCTGGTTTGACTGCTCTCATCCCCACTGTCTGTGTGCTCTGTGTTGGCTGTCTTCACGGAGTCAACGTTGCTGTATGAGGCCATCAACACCTCTGCCATCAGCTGGCTTAGATGCTTCCCGCGAGTAAAGCGGAGCCTGGGCTTTGCCTCTCCCCGTGCACGGCTCCTATGTCTGTGGAGCGCAAAGGATTGTACACAAAAGATTCCGTTCGGCTTGTGGGTTTGCAGATTTGATCCGTCAGTCTGGTCTCTGTCTAAATGTCCTTAAACCATCACACCTAGAGTATCTCATGGGGTGAGGTAATGAGAGAAGTTTGCAATAAGGTTTTAGAATCGAGGGAGGCTGTTCCCCAGTACCTGTAGGAAAACACATGTGTCACTCTGTACAGAGACCCTTTGTCTGTGGCCTGACCACTACGGGGAGCTCGGGCCCGAAGGCTGCGGAACGCACGCTGTGGCAAATTCCCAAGACACTCCCTGAGGCCTTCTGGAGGACTTCTTCCATGCCTTCCTCTGCCCCGCTAAGGATTATTCTCCCCATATGGTAGTTGTAGTCGATGCTTGGTTTTAATGTACAAGTGGTGATCTGTGCAAAGTGACTGGCCCTGTCTGTCTGCATTTCTAGGAAGTCCTAATGATCTTTTTGAGGAAGAGGACCAAGACCCCCTAGGCCCCAGGTAATTCTGAAGAACCTTGCCTTCCTTCAGTGGTGAATTGAAGGACTATTTTAAGGAACAAATAGAAACTGACAAACCTATCACTTTCATCCCTTCACCAAACACAAACCCTCTCCTTGAACCATGATGTGTGTCTTCCCTGTGTTACACGTCTCCTTTCCTTTTGGACTCCTCCATTTCAGTCACCTGCAGTCACTTGACCTGCATGAATTGACTAGTCGGTGGGATTCTCAGCATTGCCCTCTTCTCTTCTTTCACTAAATCCACAGAGAGAGGCAGAGCTGTGTCTCCCTCCGCGGTCTTACCGCATTAAGGATACACTGTAGAAAAAGAATACCTAGGAAACATGTCACGTCACGTCATATCACGTCACCGTACTTAGAGAAAGAGGCACTGAGGACACGAGATCGCTCCAGGCTGAGGATGCCTTTGAAAAGGCATCCTGTGTTCACTAGGTCCCTAAACGTAACAGCCACAGAATTTATGCAAAAGTGTCGAAGCCACCTTTAAAATGGTCGATGTATACTCTGAGCCTCGACTTCTATTCCACCATGGTTCAGAGTTTGATGCTCAGAAGCTTAGATCTGTCGCCTCTACCCTGAGATCCTTCTGTTCTCTGGCTATCTGTACTTCCCCCTAGCAGCCATACTCTGTCCCTGAAACAGCAGGGTAGTTTCTGCGGTGAGTAGTGGCTGTACTCCTTTCTTATGACTCTACTTCTCGGCCTCCCATCTGAAAGCGTAGTTTTATGGGGTGTCTCCTTTTCTTGTTTTCATGTTCTGATCTCCCCACCCTCCCAGGCCCAGTCTGTGTCTGCCAGAGGTGGAAGAGCAGGATCCCCCATGGGACTCCCTGGATCAATGCTATTTGACTCACTCAGCCTTTCGTGACCTGGCTGACCTGCATGGGACCTCTACGAGGGCTGACAGAAACTCCTTCGATGATATGGACAGTTCTTCTGCTCTGGAAGTAGCTAGTGAGTCCTCCGTTGTCAAGCTGAGAAAGCTCCAACTCGACTCCCTCGCTGACCCCTTATGTTTGCTATTCCAACCTCTGCTTACGCTGAGATGTGCCATTGCTGTGTAGGAGTTGGGTAGATATAGGGATCCCAGTCAGGCGCTAGGCCAGTCTTTACAGCACAGATATCACGTGAGGCACAGACCCGCCCTTCATTCCTCATCCCAGGCTCTGCTTATGTCTTCTGGTATACGTTAGGACATTGGAGTCAAGGTAGATATCACAACCCACACACATTTGTGATGCAACGCCGCAGGTGTCTTTGCTCCTGATTTCCATTAACTGTCTCTCCTCATCTCCAGGGCTCTTGTTTTTATACCCATACAATGGACCTTGTTTTCCTTGTCCCTTTTCAAAGATGCTGTCAGCTTTACCTGCATCTTTGGCTTTGTCGTTTCCCTGGTTTGACTGCTCTGATTCAGTGAGTCATCACAGCTGTATCAGGACATCCACACCTCTGCCATCAGCTTGCTTGAATGGTTCCCTGAGCAAGGCTGAGCCCGGCCATTCCCCCTCCCCATGCATGGGCTCCCACGTCTGTGTACTCGAAGGAATTGTACACACAAGATTCCTCTTGATTTGAGGGTTTGTAGATTCAATCCATCAGTCTGGTCTCTATGTCTAAATGCCTTTCAACCATCACACCTAGAGCATCTCATGAGATAAGGTAAGGTGAGAAGGACGCAGTACGTTTTTAAAACTCAGACAAGCTCTCCCCCAGAATCCATGGTAAAACACACGTTTCACTCTACACAGACTCTTTCCATGTGGCCCCACCACATCAGGGAGCTCGTGCCCGAGGCCTAAGGAAAGCAAACCGTGACACATTACCAAGGCACTCCCGGAGGCCTCCTGGAGGGTTTCTCTCACACTACCCTCTGCCCCATTAAGGAAAATTATGCCCGAGTGTTAGCTGCAGCGGATATTTTATTTTAACGTACCGATGCCATTCCGTTTAATGTGACTGGCCCTGTCTCTCTTTAGTTGTAGAAAATCACAATGATCTTTTGGAGGTAGAAGACCAAGACCCGATATGCCCCAGGTAACTCTGAAGATTCATGGGCTTTAATTCAATGGTGACATCTGGTGATCTAGGCAAATCTAGAAATTGCTAAATATGCCTCTCTCACCCATTCTCACATGCACAAAACGGGCCATTAGCAATGGTTTCTGCTTTTCTGGGGCACTACTATAAGCCCCTTTCTCAATCCCTCCCAAGCCTGGAGTCTGCAGTCCCCTGATGCAAGTATATTAAGCACACTGGACTTCTTGCCTTCTCACGGTCACGCTTTGATCCAAATCAGGCCAAAGATGCCATCTACCTCTGCTGCTTTTGCATTATGACGTGGGTAGGAATTCATGGCAAGACAACTGTTTAGAAAAAAAATAAAATTCGTGGGACACACAAGCATTCTAGGAATCTCCAATGCTGCCATAGCCTGGGGTGGTCTTGCTCCTTTCTGCAAATTTCAACAAGACGTAGGCCAAAGTGCTGGTGCTGCTTTTCTTGTTTTCTGAGTGTGCTGTTTGTTTTGGGACGGTGGTGCACTGGGGAGGTTCAGACTCTCTTCCTTTAAACTCCCATTTTGGCCATGCTCTGACCACCTCTTGCTCTGGTTCCCTCTCTCCTTCCCTGATCTATCCCTGCTTCATCCACACCCTTCCCCAGAGGGAGGCAGAATGGCTCCTCTCCCCTGATGGGGACTTCCCGTTTGTTCTCTGTGACCACACCGTCCTCCCCGCTGCCCTAAACCACTGGGACTCCATGTTGACTCAGCCTTCCTGTTGCATCTCCAGTCCTCCCTGTAACTCGAGGCTCTGCACGGAGCTGCCCGTGGTAGAAGAGAATGACGTCCCACAGGACTCTCTGGATGAATGTCATTTGACTTCTTCAATTGGCCATCACCTGCCAGACACCTGGAGGCCTTGTACAAGTGCCTCATCTACACGTGACAAGGAGGAAACCTTCGAGGGTCTGGATGTAGATGGTAAGTAACCCCATTGTGAGGGGCACAAACTTCCTGGGAAGGGAGGGTCCCAGGAAGCCTGTCTTCTCTGTATACAGCAACATAAATAGGCTGAGAGATGCATCCCTGCCAACAGGCCCTGTAGACCCATACTGGTTTGAATATGCTCTTGGATTTTATTTTCAAAACACTGGGACACCCGGGGGTTAAGCCTCCAGCTCTTGATCTGCGCTCAGGTCCTCCTCTCAGGGTTCTGAGTTCAAGCCCCACGTTCTGATCCACACTGGATGTGGAGCCTACTTCAAAAGAAAAGGCATCATGTGGGTCAGACAAGTTTCCTTTCCTTCTGTCCCACACTATTCCTGTGTCACCTGCCCCCTCACAAGCAGCAGGCTGTTGGGACCAAGTAAGGTGAGAGAGGAGAAATGGAGAGAAAGGGACAAAACCTCAGCCACCGCTCTCTCACCTGGAGGCATCTTGGTAACAGGCCTCTTATTTCCAAGAAGAGACTTTTTAGACCCAAGAAATTCTATGGCCACTTGTACGTCCTGTGTATCTTCTTGCAAGCTCTCTGGTCTCCGCACTGCTATGCGGCTGCTCCCTATGGGCAGCGTCTGTGCTGTTTCTGCTGAGCTCAAATTTCATTCTCCCCTGGTGTTGGCCTTCCTCTGGAGCATTTACATGGAAGATCCTGAGCACCCAGTCCTGTCTGTCCCCTGTCCCATGGATTCAGTGAAGCCAAAGCTCTAGTCCCGCTTTTCCTCCCCCGTGGATGGTGGGCTTTTCACCCTCTGTGCAGCATCAGTGATATTTTCCCAGCTTGGATACGGTTTCTGTCACGTGTCCACTCTTGGTGGCATAATGCCCTCTAAATGAGCAGCAGCCTGTGCACCTTACGTGGCTACGGGCATCATTCAGGGGCAAAGCAAAGAGTTGTTTCCCTCTCCAGGATCTTCAGAAACGTGGAGCCTGCTGAGTGTGACCCCCTTCCGGCCACGCTCACACAGGGGCGCAGGCCAAAATCCACTTCCCGTCTCTTCCCGCTCAGGCTATTTTCTGGACCTCCCTTCTGGGAGAAAAATTGGCCCTGTTAGGAGACTTTCTCTGCTGAACAAAACATGTGCTAGGGCCAGCAAGGAGTCCATGATGTTCCTTATTGGATCAATATGGTACAGTGAAACTGCCTAAGAAATGTTTTGTCCCTCAACCTTACGTGGACAGTAACAGCCTTTCCGCCCTAGGACTACCTTCTCCCGAGTTTCCCCGTCCTCCCCGAGGGCCAAAGAGACCAGGCATCCTCAGCATTACAGCAATTTGGGAGGCACAAATGAAACACACGGTTATTTAGCATTCTCCAAGGGGCAATAGAATCCAGATGAGTGGACGGACGGAAGGGCAGACAGAAATTGCAGATGAGAAGCTTCAAAAGGCTTCAGAGCTGGGAAAAGGCCCCATAAGTTGGCCCGTGCTACCTCTCCGCAACTCCCTCTTCTAGGGGTACCTGAAGCCTCGAGGCTGAACTTCTTCCCCCGTTCTTTGTTGCCACTACACATGGACAACTCCTTCTCCCAAGCCCTGAGAACTCTCCAGGAACTTCTCTCTAGGCTCTCACACCAAGGTTACTATGAACAGAATGATAGGCATGAGCTACTGGGCCCATCCGAAGGCCCTGCGGAGTCAGGGTGGTGATTTTCACCTCAGGGACTCTGCAGCCTGGTCACCTGCCAACACAGCATCCACAGGCTCAGAGACAATGGGGACATCTCCTTCATAGCCATGATGCCTGCCTTTGTACCTGCTCCCAGGGTGGTCTCACAGAGGGGCGGGGGCATCAGACATGGGTGTTCTGAGAGCACTCAGCTAAGGAGCCCTGGGATGGATCCCATTGAAATCTCTTCTCGCTTCAGCTCCGATGCAGTCTCCCTGTCACCAAGGGCCATCCAGTGGAAACTTGACTTTCCCAAGAGCACAGGTGCAAAGTTCCGGGGCACAGACACAGCCAAGCACCCCGGTGGCTGATTCCCTGCAACTGCAGCTGGACCAGCATTTGGACCGTGGTGACAACAGAGCCAGGCTCAGCCTCTCCTCTGCCATCGGGAGCCTGGGCACCAACATGGGTTCTGGGGACCAACCGCCACTGCTCCGAGGTGAGAGGGAAGGTGACTAGGAAGCTCTAGACCCTGTGTTGGTCATCACAGACTTGTGGCTACAGGTAGCAATGGGATGAGGTTGAGCCCCCACGATGCTGCAATACAGCAAGGTGAGCAAGAGCCTGGTGTTCAGTATCAGCTCTGAACCAGGTACTGGCCTTGCCACTTCCTGGCTGTATAACTGGCCAACTTCCGCCTCTTCTCATGCATTTTCCCTTCAGTCCGCTTACTGAAAACCACAAAAAATGGGGTCTCCGTCTCATTGTTCTTGGGAACATGAAATACAATTCATAGGGGCCCTGATGCAACAAAATTGCATGACAATATGTATGAATTTGTCACATCGAATCCTCAGATGCCTGTGGGGTTTCAACTCTTGGAAATGGTGGCAGGGCATTGTTTCATGTGGGGAAGAGCAGTTTTAGGCAGATCTACTATCGCCGGACCCCATCCTGCCTGCCTTTCTCAGAAAGGCTCATGCGCCCAGTTTTCTCTCCTTCAGCATCGTCAAGCCCATCTGCCCTGTTCGGTGCTCACAGACACTGTAGAAATACTGGCCTCGCAACACCGCGTACTACTGATTTTTGTTTTTTCCTTTTCTAAGCTGAGAAGGGTCCACTTTACCCCATGAAGTATACAGGTCACTCTCTCTTCGGGTCCTCCATCTAGTCCATCTGCTCCCTTCATCTCCGGGGCCTCATGCCCAGCCTCCTGCTCCTCAGGATCCACCTCTGCTCAGATGTCCTGAAGACTGAGCGTTTCCACCCTCCTCTGCATCCTGTCTTCCTTCCCCACCAGCACTCAGAGTCCCTTCCTGGAGCCTGGGGTGCCTTGGGGCTCCTCGGTCAGGAGCTGACCTCCCTGAGAATTGAGGAGATGCCGTTCCCAGGGGGAGGCCACATCAGTAGCAGCACTGTGGCACCAGGGAGGGCCCTGGAGAAAGAGCTCAGTGAGTGCTCGGGGAAGCCCAGCGCGGACCAGGGCCTTAGCACTCACCCTCCTTACTGTCTTCTCCCTGCGGCCTGTCACTTCTCCTTGGCGCCCACCGTCCTGCCCCGACCCGCTGGCCCCCTCCCTCTCTCTGTGACTCACGTCCCATGGAGGCCTGAGCAAGAAAAAAAGCTCCATGCCAGCTCCTTGGTCCGCTCTGCTTATAATAACAAAAATGCCTCAGACAGGCTGACTTCTTAACAACAGAAATCGGTATCTCACCGTTCCGGAGGCGCGCCAGAACCACCATCAAACAGGGACACATTCGGGGCCTGGTGACACTGCCTTCCTGGCTCAGAGGTGGCTGCCTTCTGGCTCTGTCCTCACAGTGCAGAGAGGCGACGGAACCCTGTGAGGTCTCTTTTATAGGGCACGAATCCCTTCTAGGGGAGGAGCTGCCTCCCAAAGGCTCACCCCATCATACCATCACACTGGGGGATTAGGTTTCATCCTATCAGCTGGGGGTGAATACACAATTACACGCTGGGGCAGATGCTTTTACTCTGACTTGTTCCCACCGACTCCCCCATGGAACATGTCCATGGTCACCTGTTTCTCACCACTGCTTTTCTCGTTCTTTTGGATTCCGTGTCTTTTCTTTTACTCGATGCAGCTGAGCAGAGCGGGGGTAGAATGCTCTGGGCCTGTCCGCAAATCCCTCATTAATCACTGACTCCCTTATACATACATATATACATACAGACACAGACATTTCTATCTTAGGTCACACACATGTTGTCTATTCGGTGTGTATATTATACGTAGTGCACAGGTATGAAACGCTGGCCATGTTGATGCATGTTGTATGCATTCCCCAGTGTGCTCTTCCCTGGTTGACCCCGAAAGGCTTCCCTGCAACCTAGACTTTGCTGCGCTCTACAGTCTCTTCTCGACAAGAGTACAGCCTCTTTCCAGCACAATTTCCTTGTGTGTGGAAACTTCTCTTTCCCAGAACTGTTTCTTTTTACCGATCGTTTCTCGTGCTTTCACTTTTGTCCATTGGGAACCTGTTGGCCTCCTGGCCCAGTGAGCCTTACTTGAGTATGAGAGAGAGAGCCAAAACCGGAAGTAATCAAACTGTGTCCACGGGCCTGTGATCTGTCAGACGGCCTTTCTCATTCTGGCCACTGTCCTTCTTTGACATCAATGGAGGTGGAGGTCCAGAAAGATCATGAATCACAGCGGATCCTGTCGATGTGCTTTTCCTTGCAGAACTGGCTTTGGATGCTTCCATGTGCATGAAGAACCCTCCCAAGCTGGAGCGTGATGCTGGTGAGGACTCGAGGGACAGACAGCATGGCTGTCAAATCCATGGCCACATGAAAGCCCTCCGTGTCATGAAACAGAAGATTCCCAAGAGAATACTGCAGTTTGGCCAGTGGAGACTGGCATGCAGATTCCCTGGTCTTCAAGCTTAGGGCCCAGAGGTAATCATGCCTTTGGCGCTTGGGGCATGGACTCCTACTGTTCTCCTGCTGATTAGAGCTCCACCCCTCCAACACCCCCGACCAAACACACACTGTCTCTTCACTTGCTCTCCCTCCTTCGGCCATTCCCACAGCTGGTGCTTCCCCGGTTTCGCATGGGGGCTGCCACCCTGCTGGCCCTTGGTCTCCATCACCGGGATGCAGCACAACTCTGCTGTGTTCCTGCCGGGGCTGTCCTGGGATTCCCTCTCCCCTCTCTCCACGCCCATGGCGAAGCAGGCCCCACGGCCCTCCTCAGCAGAGCAGCATTATTACACCCATCAAACACTTAGAGCTCTGCCAGAAACCACACGCTTTCTTGGCTTCCTTGCCCTCCTTCCCTGCTTCTCCAATTCCAAGCCTCCTCCTCCCAGGTCCGAGGTCTCCATGAGTCACTGCCACATGCACTCTCCTCTTGGGACGTTCAGGAAATCTGAGCTAGGTGGACACAGAACCCTCACCTGGGACCCAGCTGGTGGGTCAAGCTTCTCCTCAGCCCCTATCATACACGATACAATGAGGAAGGAATATTGCCTGGAAACCCAGTGTCTAAAACATGATCCCTTCCCTGATCGAGGTTGAGGAATTTCAGGTTTCTTGCTTCCTGTGGCAATCAAAACCATGGTTCACAAAGTCACTACGAGGACTTGCCAGCTCCCCGACAGGTCCACGACAGATTGAAAGAAAATAATCCTATGGTGTCACTATACAACATCTCAGGAAACAATCTCAGGACTCCTTCTCCTATCTATCCATTTGCAGGCCCATCAGAACACCCCTGGAATCCATGAGAGGCTCCACGCTTATGGAAAGTTGGGGAAAGAAGGGATGAGAATCTAGAAAGCAAACATGAATCCTTCTCCATGTGCCCTTTACACTTTGCTGAAGCTTATACCTACTCAGACTATTCCTACAAATGCCCCAAGGTCTATCCTGTGTGAGATAACATTCAGAGACCCTTGTTGTCCCTGAGGGAAAATGAAGTGTCCCTGATAACACCCAGGCTGTCCTTTGTGAATTCCCCTTGGGGTTTCTCCTCCCCGGGCTCTTCCCTCAGCACCTCTGGGCTTGTTCCTGGGAGGCCAAAAGTGACCATCAGTATCTACTGCCTGCCCACACCTGCAGATCAGGGGCTGTCCTCTCCCTCCCCACCACAGGTTTGCACAGGGCCTGAGCCTGGCTTTCAGCCCAGGCTTTTCAGTCACAGGTCACATGGCTTTCGGGGGTCCTTAGCCCCTGGGGCCACAGCTCCTCCTCTGCACAGGGCAGAAAAGAAGTTGGAGATACTCATAGGCCCCTGTGGGCTCTCCCAATCTAGGACTCATTCCAAAGCCTGGCCTCCTTTTCAGAAGACTGGGACAAGGGTGAAAAGGGGATGTGTTTGGCTGCCACGGGTCCCCTGCTTCCTGCAGCAGCCTGTCTCGGAACGCGCGTGGTGCGTGCTAGGTGCCCACCTCCCCGGGAGGCGTCGGCAAGCCATCACTTGGCTTCTGATGGAGGGGCTCAAGGGGGAAGTGGCTGCAGAGGAGGAGGTAGTTGGGATCTGGCAAAAGCTCACAGCAGCTTTGAGCTGGGACATCACTAGCCCCCTGCTGGGGGAGCCCAGGGGCCCCTGCATCCTCCAACACAGGCTGCCTATCGGTTTCGTGAAGGTATGACTTCTGACTTGGGGCTCTCAACTCCCCCTCTGCCTGGGTGCAGCTCCCCCTGCAGCTGCTCCTCTGGAGAGGCCTTCAGCTTGCTCCTGCCCTCTGTCACCTGGCCACCACCCCTCCAGGCTCAGCCACCAGTAGCATCTGACCAAGACTCACATTTGATGTCTCTCACTCTTCCTCTCTCAGATGCCAAGACTGCAGAAACTAAGAAAAGAGAGGCCTCTGTGAATGAAAACCCCATCCTGAAACTTCATCCTAAAACCCCTTCTTTTTCCACTGGATGAAAGGAAATCTAAAGCAGCACATCAAGTTAAAGCCCAAAGAGAGCACGGGAGAGACACTTTGCTGAGAATCCACATCACAATCCCAAGCCATTCTCGATGATTTTTACTGCAAGAGACCCATTGGAGGAGAGAGTTTCTTGCCCTTCAGCTCCAGTTGTGATAAACCCCTCAGGAGACCAATGCCTACCTAGATCACACCCCCGTTTCCAGAGACCTTCAGTCTTGCTGCTCTCAATTCCATCCTGCAGAGAACCAGAGTCAGCAGCACCACGGGAAGAGGCCACATGTCACACTGGACATTCTGGGCCACCAACTGGGCTATGCCAGAAGCACACAGCATTGACTACATCGTGTTCTTCCTGGAGACGTTCAGCCTGAATTTGAGCACGAGGAAGTTATCAGACACCTTCAGGATGTGGACCATTGAACCAGATGACCGGTCTGTCTGTCTTCACAAATCCCTGTCACCACAAATAAGAGACAGCAACATGGAGGAGAGATAGGTTGGGTTCCAAAGGACGACAAGAATGTGTTGCTGTATTTTCTTACTCCTTCAGAACCCAAAATATCTCCTCACCGTTAGGTGGCTGTCTCCGGTGGTGGTGACATTTCCTTGTTTGTAGGGGACAGGCCACATGTCTAGCTTAATGGCCTACATTCTGAAGTTGTCTGATCAGTTCCTCCTGATTAAATTCAGCCTGTGCCTTGGGCCAGGACACTCCATGGTTAATGCTGCATGTGTCCCGGCTAGCCTACCCGGAGACCAAGAAGGTCCAGTGTGCCCATCACCACTCCTGTGAGAGCAGCTTTGGTTGCATTGCTATAGAGTACCTATCAGATTGATCTGTTCACAGCAAGACACATGCTTTGCTTTCTGAAATTGGGAATCTGGTACGTGGTGGACCCTGAGGATGGGTGACGAGCCTCTCCTCTTAACCACTTTCTCTAACATGTTGCCATCTTTTACTGCTCCCTGTGGTATCTCCTAACCCTATCTCTGTTTGTACATTGGAAGAATTCTGATGTTTGGATATCTATACAATGTGTATTGGACGGCACTGCACTGTGGAAAAGAACATTCTGTCCCCCTTCTATGTCATTAAAGTTTTTGGTTCGGACAACCACTATGAACTTGTGGGTTATTGACATTGGATGCTCTAAGCTCTCCCTATCATGGTGATTTGGAGGATCGGGACACATGCTCATGGACATGTGCTTGGTTCTCATCGTCACAGTTATACTGAGTCTCCATCACCTTTAGGCTCTACGTACCCTACCGGGAGGACATGTTTCTGTGTTTAGCTCTCTGTGGTATTTCTTTTCTTTTCTGCATGTGCACCTGTGTGCCTATAGGACTGTCTGCCGTTTAGGAAGGTCGTATACGTAGGGCTGAGCATTACACCGAAAGTCTGTGGACATGTTTGATTCCCTATGAGCTTGCCAAACTTCTCCCCTTCAGTTTGTCAGTGTGAAGGGATCTCTCGACCTCAAACTTTTGACATTATTGTATTTTCCCTTTCCTTCTGTATCAACCTGACCTGGTATACTACTGTTCCCGCCCAGTGAAACAGATGTTATTTACATCCTATTTTTCCCACCTACTCCACTCCCAGAGTTGTGTCCTACAAATGCCAGTAAGTCTATTCAACAGTGACCAGCTGTTTGAAAGTCAAAGTCTCCTCTGTCATCTCTCATCCGGGGAAGTTCACTTCAAAGGACTCCTAGGGAGGGAATGAGGACTCCGTGAGGGTTGCATATTCAATACTCTTTCTCTACTGCCTGCATACGAGGACATCCTCACTGAATAGAAAGTACTTGCACCACCAGTTTTACGGAGTGTTGAAAGTAAGAGTGCCATACCAGGGAAATACAAACCACACCACGGTGAGATACCACCTCACATCAGTCAGAATGCCTACAGGTAACAACTCAGGAAACAACAGATTGTGGCAAGAGTACAGCGAAAGGGGAACCCTCTGACACTCTCGGTGCCCATGCAAACTGGTGCAGCCACTCTAGAAAACAGTACGGAGGTTCCTCAAGAACTTAACATCCCTGACTCCTAGATGACCCCTCTATGTGTACGTTGCTTTCCTTGCTCTTCTGATTATGTCATAGGGACCACGTTTCACTGGCATCGAGTCCCACATCAGACTCCCTGCTCAGTGGGGAGCTTGCTACCCCTTCTTCGACTCCTCCCCATTTATACTCTCTATCTCAAAGAAGCAGGTAAAATCTTAAACAAACAAACAAAAAACAAGCAACAGAAAGAACCAATGAGATATGCACTCACCCCCGTCAGAATGGCTAAAACCCAAAACATAAGAAACAACAAGTGTGGGCAAGGCTGCGGAGAAAAGGGAACCCTCTTGCCCTAGTGCTGGGCACACAAACCGGGGGAGCCATTGTGGACGATGGTATGGAGGTTCCTCAAGAACGTAACAACAGAACCCCCCTACGATCCAACAGTCCTACTACGGGATATTTACTCTCAGAAATACATAAGCACTAGTAAGCACGAATACATGCATAACCAAATTCTGGAAAGGGCCCAGATGTCCGTCCATAGATGACCGGTGAAGACAATGCGGTATATTTATACCACGGAATATTACTCAGCCATAGAAAAGAATAAAATCTTGCCATTTGAAATGAGACAGGGGCATCTAGAGTATATTGTACTAAGTCAATTAAGTCTGTCCGAGATAGCTCAATACCAAAGGATTCCACTCGTATGTGGAACGTAAGAAACAAAATATATAAGCAGAGCAAAAGAAAAGGGCACCAGACAAACCAAGAAACAGACTCTTAACTAGAGAGAACAAACTGGTGGTAGCCAGAGGGGAGGGGGACCAGGGAATCGGGGAATGCAGAGGGCGTCAACAAGTGCACTTGTGCGAATGAGCACTGAGCAATGTATGGAAATGTTCAATCACCACATTCTACTCTTGAAACTTATGTTAACACTGTACGATAACTACACTGAAATTCAAGTTTCAGAAAGGTAAAAACAAGTTTCAGAAGATGGAGCACTGCTTGATAGATTCCTTTGACTTGACCTCGTGCCATTCACCTGGCGGCCTGTTTCTAATCAAACATGGAAACTGCGCGAAGACTAAATGGGGTCAGGTGGGCCAGGTCTCCTTCCATTGCAGAGTCCTCCTCCTTTACTCCTCTGGCGGAGAGACTCGACAGAAAAGATCCGCGTTCTGCTATTCCCACTTTGCTGTTTTAGAGAAACGTTATACGACTCAGTGTTCCCTACTCATATACTCATCACTGTATCAGAACAGCCTCGGAGAGTTAGTACAAATGCAACCTCGTCCTTTTGGTTTCTAGCAATTCTGATTCAGTGGGCTGACGTGGGGTCTGGAATCTTCTTATTAAAGTCCGGTGTTTAGTCAGTTTGGAAACTCCCTGAGATCATGGACGTCCCTTAGAGTTCTTGAGACGCATGATTTCCTACATATTAGCACTTCTAGTCTTCACAGTCCACTTGTTCATGGGAGCTTTCCTTTTTCCTGGTTCACAAATGAAGAAACAAAGGCACACGGAGGACCCATTCCCCTGTGACTGGCCCCGGAACCCCTTGTTATGGGGGCTGGAGGCAGGTCTCAGGGAGAGTCCTCTTCTACGCCAAACCCCACGCCCCCATTTGCCAATTCGTGCCTATACCTTTCTGCAAAGGTGCTTCCTTTACCTAGACCTCATTCCTGCCCGAAACCTCCGGGAAAAATTCCATCACAATGGGCTAAGAGCATCATGTTGTCAACACTGGCTACTGACGTGAGACCCTGTGCTTGAAAATTATACTTTGGGGCACCTGGGTGGCTCAGGCAGTTGGGTATCTGACGTGGCCTCTGGTCATGAGCCCAGGGTCCTGGGATCGAGTCACATATCGGGCTCCCCGCTCAGGGGGGAAGCCTGCTTCTCCCTCTGCCTGCATCTCTCCCTGCCTGTGATTGCTTGCTCTCTCTCTTTATCTCCAACAAATAAATAATAAAATCTTTAACAAAAAAAACATTTACTTTTACTTCTTCAACTACCATCGATATATAGTGCTAAGTAGGTTTTAATGTTAACATAGTATTAAGTAGATGTTCATTCATTCCAGTTACTTTTAGTAAAAGTCTTTGGTTATCCTCGTCAAGTGTACCAATGACTTTATTTTAAAAAAATCAAAAGCTTCTGCACAGCAAAGGAAACAGTCAAAACATCAAAGAGGCAACCCACGGAATGGGAGACGATATTTGCAAATGACAGTACAGACAAAAGGTTGATATCTAGGATCTATAATGAACTCCTCAAACTCAACACACACGAAACAGGCAAACATATCAAAAAATGGGCAGAAGATATGAACAGACACTTCTCCAATCAAGACATACAAATGGCTATCAGACTCATGAAAAAATGTTCATCATCACTAGCCCTCGGGGAGATTCAAGTTAAAACCACATTGAGATATCACCTTACACCAGTTAGAATGGCCAAAATTAACAAAACAGGAAACAACATGTGTTGCAGGGGATGTGGAGAAAGGGGAACCCTCTTCCACTGTTGGTGGGAATGCAAGTTGGTGCAGCCTCCTTGGAGAACAGTGTGGAGATTCCTCAAGAAATTAAAAATAGAACTTCCCTATGACCCTGCCATTGCACTCCTGGGTATTTACCCCAAAGATACAGATGTCGTGAAAAGAAGGGCCATCTGTACCACAATGTTTATAGCAGCAATGGCCACGGTCGCCAAACTATGGAAAGAACCAAGATGCCCTCCGGCGGACGAATGTATAAGGCAGATGGGGTCCATATAAACTATGGAGTATTATGCCGCCGTCAGAAAGGATGAATACCCAACTTTTGTAGCAACATGGACGGGACTGGAAGAGATTATGCTGAGTGAAATAAGGCAAGCAGAAAGAGTCAATTATCATATGGTTTCACTTATTTGTGGAGCATAACAAATATCATGGAGGACAAGGGGTGTTAGAGAGGAGAAGGGAGTTGGGCTAAACTGGAAGGGGAGGTGAATCATGAGAGACTATGGACTCTGAAAAACAATCTGAGGGGTTTGAAGTGGCGGGGGCGTGAGGGTACCAGGTGGTGGGTATTATAGAGGGCACGGATTGCATGGAGCACTGGGTGTGGTGAAAAAATAATGAATACTGTTTTTCTGAAAATAAATAAATAATTAAAAAAAAAAATCAAACAAACACCCAGGGTTCCTGGGTGACTCAATAGGTGCAGCAAGCGACCTTTGTCTGCAGAGTTGTGGGTTTGCACCCCATGTTGGATGTAGAGATGACTTAGAAATAATCCAAAAAAAAGTTTAAACATTGTATATGTGTATGGGGAAATTTTGTACTCAATAGTCCCTCTTGTTCCTATATATATATACGTTGTGATTACTTATACCATAACGTAGTGCTTTAATGACCATAGCTTCATGATGAGCTTTGACATGGAGTGGATTTCTCCAGTTTAAGGCTTCATGGCCATCTTGCTAGTCTCAGTACCTCGATGTGCATATACATTTTTAGAATTAGCTTGCACATTTGCCCCCAATGTGTCTTCTCCCATGTGAGTCCGAATGAAACTCCTTTGGTATTCCAATCACCTGGAGTCTCCTAATCTATGCATGGGATAGATGTCTTTCTATTCATTTCGATTGCCTTTAATTTACCCCAGCAATCGTTTCCAGGCCTCTCTGTTGTTTTTAGTTACTTGATCTACAATATGGCCACTATGCACATTTCTGGAAGCCTTCAATTACATTATTTGTCAGAGAGAGACACAGTGACAGAGGGAACACAAGCCCGGCCAGTGGGTGAGGGGGAAGCAGGCTCCCCACTGAGGAGGGAGCCCGAGGTGGGGTTCCATCCCAGGAACCTGGGATCAAGACCTGAACTGAAGGCAGAGGCTCAACGACTGAGCCACCCGGGCGCCCCTATTTACAGGATTTTTATATGGAGAGAGAATACTGAAGTCTGGAAAGCACGGAAGTTCTCAGACACAAAGGCACAACATCACTGATCGTTAGGACAAGGACACCCCTATTAGACTTTGTGAACTTGCCTCGATTTCTCCAGCTGGCCAAGTCAGAGGCGGGAGGTACTGATACCAGCAGTTTCCTCCGGAGACCTGGGAAGTGTCGGCTGCTTTGGGCCACCTTGGAACCCAGGTGTTGGCAGGCAGTATCCCAAGGAGCGGAAATCTGGTCCCAGTCTAGGGTCCCTGGGCCAAGGTAGGTCAAAAACACCGTGAGAGACTGGAACAACCACTGACATCATGCCCCAGACAGCACTGGCCACTTCCTCCCAGGAACTCACCCCACCCCCGCTTCTCATCACTTCTGCTTACTCGACAGAAAGCCCTGTGACAGTTGCAATGATGTTGTATTGACCTCTGTATTCACGGCTCCAAGGACCAAGCCAAGCACTGCGGAAGCTCTCAGAAAGATCCCTTCCCCGATCCAACAGAAGTGGTCGAAAATCTCGAATCTCAACTGCAGTCCTAGACCGAATGTCCTGCAGGAATGCTCTCTGCTTTCTCCCAGAAGGCAACAAATCCCCTTCCTTAAAGAGGAGCCGCAACACGCTCGATGTCCCGTGACATGCCCTTGCGGTGCGCTCTGATGAAGAAGGGACTGCCCTCTTGGAGTCTTCTCAAAGGCCCACCCTGTCATTAGGATTCGAGTGCTTGGCCTACCCCTGCGCCCTTTTGCTGAGCAGGGAGCCCCCTGTCCCGCCCCCTCACCATGAGACTTGATCCCGGGGACCTGGGATTAGGACATGAGCAGAAGGCAGACTCTCAAGGAACTGAGACACCCACATGCTACAAGATCTTGTTTGCATTCTCCCACTCACTGCTTGACCTCCCCAGTGAAATCCTCTTGATGTCAGAATTCCACGCTCTTAACACTAAGGACTAAGACTAAGGAAAAATGAGACCCTGAACATATATATAGACAAAATATATAGTGCATAAAGCCCTTTACCACAATACATTCCAAAGAATATTATTGGTATCACTGTCTCAGAGGCAAGAGCCCCCTACTGTGGTCGTTTCTGACCTTACAACAATAGTCTGCAGGAAAGGTGGACCTCTGCAACTCTAATTCAAATGCCCCTGATCCCCCTAGGCCCACACTTACCTGGAAACATCCACCGTAAGGGCGGCTCCAAGGGTGAAGCTCGTGGGCACCTCCTCCTCCTCTGGGAACTGGTACAGTTCTCCAGCAGTACAAGCGAATCCCGATCCATCCTGTGGGGCCCCGCCCCAGGGGCACGGGCTCACTGTGGACTGTGTGACTCTCCGAGTCATCCCCCTCAGCTCATGCTGCCTCATGCATTCCTCGGTTTCCCTTCAGTTTTCTGGACTCCGCCTGGGCTTATTCTTCCCTCCTCGGGCAACCACCTGCACCACCATGGCCTTGTTCTTCTTTGCGATATTCTCGTCTTCCAGACTTGCTGATATCCTGTCTTCCAGCTCCTCTCTCCATTCTCTGTCTTCAGTGTGGACTCAGCCCAGGCTCCTGTGGGAGACACACAGAGAAGGGACCAAGTCAGGTCCCGGCTCCAGTCCCCAGGACTCCATAACAGGCACCTCAGTCCCTCGTGCACGTGCAGACACTGGAGCAGGAAGGGACTTGGGAGAATTTGAATATCAACTGTAATTTACACATGGGGAAACTGAGGCCCACAGAAATTAGGAGAATTTCCCCCACCAGCTGACAGCAGCAGAGCCCCCAGCCAGGCCTTGGCTGCAAACTCCCCTGTCCAGGCTCCTCACTCCCCCTCCAGAAACCCACCTCTGAATATCAGGGGACACTGGTCAATCGAGATTCCACCCTGAAAACAAAAATGGCCAGAAGGAATTTCCCCTGGAATATGCTTTTGTCACAATTCTACACCCCTACAGGTTATACTCAGTTGGCTTACAATCCGGGTGATCTACAGTAAGTACACCCTCAAGATGGGAGAGCAGGAAGGCCTCGAGATGGCAAATGCATCGGGCTGAGCAGTGTCTTTTCTTTTCCTGTCTCACAGAGTATGGGTCATAGCTAAGGTGGTCTCAGCTGACGTTGTCTCCAGTCATCTAAGGAACTCAACCTACTGGTCAGTAAGGGCAGGCCGGGCCCTAACCCAGTTCTTCCTGGACCTGTCATTGCAATCTGACCCCACTGGGGGACTGAAACCACCATGTAAATATAACGAAGCCATAGGTGATTGGAGGACCCAGGCTGGACAGGAGAGCACATGCCTGTGCCTGCCGTTCTTGACCCGATAGCCCCGGAGGGGTGGGAATCCACGAAAGCGCTGTGTACCACCATCCGGGCCTCTGGCTCTTATCAACCTTCCTCCCCTGTCGATTTCACACCTGGGACAACCCATGCAGGAACAAGTCCCTTTGAGCCATTGTGAATCGAGAAACTGAGACACAGGAATCTCAAGACACAGCCAAAGTCATACTTTCCCATCAGGTTTGCAGCTACAGCTACAACTGTTAAGATCCGAGCTCTCTCTTTTTTTCTTCTGCTTTAGGGATTTCTAGAGACAACGAACAAGGCCAGCCTCTCACCCCGCAACGGACACTCCCAGCCTGTATTTTCTGTATTTTCTCATGCTTGTAAGTAAATAATCATGCTTGCAGAATATCAACCTCCGACAAAGCTGCTTGGAGACCTTGATAAAACAAGACAAAACAAGGCCATCTGACAATATTGCTCAGGACAGACAAAAACAAGGTCACAACGCAACCCACAAACCAAACACCGTCTCTCTTCCTAGGAAAATGACTATGACGTCTTGACTACAATCATAGAATTGCCAGTGCTAATAGTGTTCAGTAGAGATCAAACCCCGCCTCTTTTCCAGGCTCCCCCCACATCACCTCCCCAAACTCCAGATCCTAGGAAACGGCCTCTGAGTGTGTACACACTGGGTGTGTCACTTTCTGTCCGCAAGGAATAAAAAAGCTAGCGAGGTCAATGAGAAATGTGTTCCTGGAAATTCAACAGAAAGGAATGAACACCCACGTCCCAGGAATGAACAGCTCTCAAAACCCAGCATCAGCAATAAAGGTGATACTGTCTATGGAATGCCCAGGCTCTGGAAACACAGAAGTTGTTTTAATCCTAAAACAGAAACAAATTAAAATTGAAATAAAATAAAAGTAATAAAATTGAGATAAAATAAAATAAATAATATAATATACATTTAAATAAAATGAAATAATAAAAAGACCCTTTCTACCCATGCCATTAGTAACGAACATGAACCTCGGTGTTCGGGCAGATTTCCCCAGCCCTGGCTGACACAGAGACTGCTCTGGATCTCAGGGTTGAGAGCTGGAGCCACACGTTGGGTACAGAGATCACTTCAACGTAAAATCTTGACAAAATGTTTAAAAATATGCAGCCCCTGCAGGCTGATCCAGTTAAGCCTCCTACTCATGGTTCTGTTCAGGTCATGATCTCGGGGTCCCCACAGGGCCCAGTGAAAGGACCTCTTCAGATTCTCTCCCTTGCCCTTGCCCTTGGCCTATGCCCGCTGTTTGCAGGCTTGCTCTGGGGCTCCGTCTCGCTCTCTGCCTCAAGTAAATGAAGAAAATCTTTTAAACATGACAGAAGAATAAAAACAAAATAGCCACTGAGGATAAGTTAGGAAAGAAGCTAGCTAAGAGAGAACGTGCAGCACAGTATAGCTTAAGAAGGCCTGGGATTAGCTCCCAGCTGGGCTGAGAGCTCCAGCCCTCCCCATAAAAGAAGAGTGAGCTCTCTGATGACCCAACCAGAGGCAGGCACTGGTGCTCTCTGCCGTCTCTAGCCCCAAGCTGCCACGCTGGACTCCTCCTCCTTGCCTAAGTGCATCAGCTCAGCAGACACTGAGCTCAAAAATCAAATCAGGCAAACGACAGCCACGTGCTATCATAGAACCGGGAGCTTGAGTGGGCGGCAACAGGACAGGCTGCAGAAGGAAACGCTATATTTGCTTCAGGGATCAGTCAGTCTCAAGAGCTCACCACCCCGCCCTATTGAACTGTATGGGGCCCCCACTGCATTCCTCAGGAATCGGGGCCAAAGGCCGAGCTCCCAGGGTTCATGGCGCCTGGCGCCGCCAAGGCATCCAGGACTCCGCGGGCTCTTGGGGTCTCCTTTCAGGCCCTCCCTTCGCTCCCTCCCTCTTCCCACGACCCCGTGGGATGCTGGTCCCCACGCCGTCCCCCTGCTGAGCGGGACACCTGCATCCCATCTCTTGTGCCGCTGCAAACCGTCTTCCTCACACCTGGACCTACCACACACACCTTCGGGCGCTATCTGTCTTCTCCATTTGTTCTCTTACAATTTGGGCTCTGATTCCCAGCTTCTACCCTTCGCGTTATTCCACCAGGCTTTCGGTCGTTGTTCTTCTTCCTACTATTACAGCTTTCATTTTCTAGAGCTAGTTTTCCACGCCCCGCTCCCAGTGAGGCCTCAGAAGCCACAGGAGGCCCAAACCTTGGCGGCTGTCCACATCACTTCCGGCCTGGCCGCCGGCTGGCTATTGGCCAGGAGGGTGCGATGGGCGGGGCAAGCTGTGGGCCTGGAGGAGGGCTTGGAGAAGGGAAAAGGTAACAAGGGAGGGCTCCGCCTATTGCACCTGTCTGGTCGGTTGCTTGCATGCTTTACCAACTAGAAGCATTACTTTTATTAGTTATAGTGAAGGGTGGCAAAATTCTCATAACCTCGTATTTACCATTGCAAATATTTTTCCCAGATTTTTTCAGGTATAATAAGCACATAAAACTACATATATTGAAAGTGTACAATCTGATGACTTATAGTACATATTCCTTATAAAATGATTACTGCAAGCAAATTAATGAGCACATCACCTCACAATCACCTGAAAATTTTTCTTTCTTCCCTTCCTTTTTTTTTTTTTTTTTTTTTTTTTTTTTTTTGGTAAGCAAGCTTAAGATCTATTTCCTTAGCAGGATTCGAGAGCATAATACAGTATTATAACTACAGTCACCATGCTATACCTTAGACCCTCATAACTTATTCATCTTATAACTGAATGTTCTTCTCCTTACACCAATATCTCTCCATGTGCCCCACGTCCCAGCCACTGGTAACCATCATCCTACTATTTGTTTCTGTGAGTTGACTTCTTTATTTCTATTAAGTCCATGGATAGATGATAGCACTCAGTATTTGTCTTTCTCTTTCTGACTTTTTTCACTGAATATAATGTCCTGCAGTTACATCCATGTTGACACAAATAGCAGAATTTCCTTCTTTTCCATAACCAAATAACATTCACATTTTCTCTAACATTAAAGTATAATGCACATACAATCTTATATTAGTTTCAGGTGTACGGCACAGTTATTTGACAATTACATACACTACTCAGTATTACACAGTAAGTGTAATCATCATCTCTCACTATACCGTGGTATTACAATATCATTGACTATATTCTTTTCGCTAGACTTTTCATGTCCATGACCCACATAATCTTCACCCATGCAACACTTAGGTTGTTTCAGTGTCTTGGCAACAGTGCACAATGCTGAAGTGAACATGGGGTGCAGATGTCTCTTTGAAAATCCTGTTTCATTTCCTTTGGATATACACCCCAAACTGGGATTGCTGCATCACAGGGTAATTATAGTTTCATTCTTTTTTGAGAAAAAAAAAATGGCTGTATCAGTTTACCTTTCTACCAGTGCACAAGGGTTCCATGGTCCCCATAACCTTGCCAACACTGGTTTTCTTTTTTCTCTCCTATAGTAGCAATATTAACTGTGACATAATAATATTTCACTGTGGTTTTGACTTGCATTTCCATGATCCTGTGGAAAGATATCCATTCAGGTCCTTTATCCATTTTTAATATTTATTTTTTATTTTTTATTTTTTTTTAACATACAATGTACTATTAGTCCCAGAGATACAGGTCTCTGATCGCCAGGTTTACAGACTTCACAGCACTCACTATGGCACATGCCCTCCCCTATGTCCATCACCCAACCACCCTCTCCCTGCAACCCTCATCCCTGCAACCCTCAGTTTCTTTTGTGAGATTAAGAGTCTCTTATGGTTGGACTCCCTCCTGATCCCATCTTGTTTCATTCTTTCCTTCCCTACTCCCCAAACCCACCCACACTGCCTCTCAAGAACCTTCTATCAGGGAGATCATATAATAACTGTCGTTCTCTGACTGACTTATTTTGCTCAAAATAATACCGTCTAGTTCCATCCATGTCCTGGCAAATGGCAAGATTTCATTTCTTTTGATGGCTGCATAGTATTCCATGGTGCGGGTATGTGTATGTGTGTGTGTGTGTGTGTGTGTGTATCTGTGTGTGTGTATCTGTGTGTGTGTGTATACACAAATATACATACAAATACCAACTCTTCCTCTTCCATTCATCTGTTGATGGGCATCAAGGTTCTTTCCTAGTTTCACTATTGTGAGGACTGCTGCTATAAACATTCAGGTGCACATGCCCCTTGAGATCACGACATTTTTATCTTTAGGGTGAATACCCAGGAGTGTGATTGCTAGGTCACAGGGTAGCTCTATTTTCAACTTTTTGAAGAACCTCCATGCTGTTTTCCAGAGTGGCTGCACCAGATTGCATTCTCACCAAACCCGTGGGAGGGTGCCCCGTTCTCCACATCCTGGCCAGCATCCATCATTTCCTGACTTGTTTCTTTTTTTACCCATTCTGACTGGTGTGAGGTGGATCACATTCTGGCTTGGATTTGAGTTTCCCTGATGCTGAGTGACGTGGAGCCCTTAAGCATGTGCCTGATGGCCATCTGGATGTCCACTTTGAGAAAAGTCTGTTCACATCCTCTGCCCATTCCTTGATGGGATTATTTGTCCTTTGGCTGTTGAGTTTGATAAGTTCTTTCTAGATTATGGATACTAGCCCTTCATCGGATATATCGTTTGAAAGTATCTTCTCCCAGATTCTCACCCTGAATAGATTTCTTTCCCTGGCCAACCCCGCTGAAGGGAAATCATAACACCTAAAAGGAACACAGTTTCTCCTCTCTTCCCCAAGTTGTCTAGGGGGAGTTTTTAGGCACAGCGGATAGATCAGCAGGAATTCAAGTATTTCCTGACAAAGGGTACACCGGTTTCTCCCAGCATTGCTCTTTCATCAGGGCCAGATTTCTGACAGAGAGCTATGCATATTGTTAGAGGAAATAGCATGCTCCTTTCTTTCTACAACCCACCCACTTATGAGCATGCTTTCTTGTTGCTGGATCCCCATCCCCCCATTTCCCCTTCTTACCTACTGGAACAACATGCTTCCCCCAGAGACACACCCAGCTCAGAGGGACCGCTTAACCTGTGGGCTGGGGCGGGGGAGAGCCTACACCAAGAACACACATACCCAGAAAGGGACTGCATTCACAGTCAGCCATGATGTGGCTACGTACAGTCTGAAGACCGCCTAGAGCACCATGAGGATATAGTACCGCCCAATTAAGGCTTGTGGGCTTTGTACACCTTTTCTGATATGAACTTCTTACACATATGTTTAGATTCATGCCTGGCCTCAGACAAAATGGAAGAAAAACCATGTGAAGAGGAAAAGATATTACGGTGCTCAATTACACTGAGTTGTGTAATCGCAGTCTCCATTAACCCCTCCTACCCTTGGGCATAGCCCACGAAACTGTTCAGTAGCGTTTCCACATGGCCTCACATAGAGTCTAAGGATACAGTAACTTGAACTGTTACCCCAACGATACACTTTTTTCTCCCCATCCTCTACTGAATGCAAGGTCTTTTGAGTGCCCCTTCCCATTTTCAGAGAGAGACTGCCGTAAGGGAGGAGAGTAATGTGGACTTCCAGGGAATATTCTCCTTCTTGGTCTACTTCTGTACTTAGTGTGCCACCTTTTGTTGGCCAGGGGACTTCTGACCACACACAGGAACCCCAAAAAATGCCCAAAGTATAGGCCGTCTGGGTTGATCTTGGGAAGTGTCAGCCAACATTTAGAATTCTCTCAGGGCTCAGAATGGCTCTTGATCTGCAAGGACCAAGATCATTCCCCTATCCATTCCTGAGGGAGGAACTCCAGATTCCTGATCCAGCACCTTATGATTCCCAAGGCAACACGCAGACACACGCACAAGCACACACACAACCTCCACTATTTTCTTTTTACTCTTCTTTTTTTAAAAGATTTTATTTGTTTATTTGAGAGACAGAGATCACAAGTAGGCAGAGAGGCAGGCAGAGAGAGAGAGAGAGAGAGAGAGAGAGAGAGGAGGAAGTAGGCTCCCTGCTGAGCACAGAGCCTGATGTGGTACTCGATCCCAGGACCCGGACATCATGACCTGAGCCGAAGGCAGAGGCTTAACCCACTGAGCCACCCAGATGCCCATCCACTATTTTCTTGTTGGCAAAAACGTTTAGAAGTCTGGGACAGGCAGCTGATTTAGATTCAAGCAAGCATGGGAGAAACAGCGAGAGGGCAAGTCTTGGAACAGCACTGAGCTCCCCACCCAGAAGAGCTCCACAGCCTCAGCCTGGGATGCTGGTGGCAGGGAGAGGCATGTCCTTGGAATGCTGACAAGGAGCAGGAGGATGGGGGGGATGAGTTGGCAACATGGAGTGTGGAAGGCAAGAGAGAAGAGAAGTTGGGAAAGTGAGAGGGAGAGATGGCCTCTGGCCTCTTGCTTGGGGCAGCTCCAAAGCCCTGAGCATTCTGTACAGGGGCCTCTGGGGACACTGCGTTCCTTCCAGTAGGAGTCGGTGTGCAAAGAGCAAGGGCTCCCGCTACTCTTTCTATCCCTATGAGTGCTGATCCAAGACTCCAGGCCTGAGGGGACCTCGCATCTGTCGCTGCTCTTCCCTGCGGGCAAAATGCAGGCGTGTCCCCAGGCAGAGGGACAGAATTCTAGACTCGGCCAGAAAATCTTTCAAAATGGAAAGTGAGAAAAAAGACTTGTGGGAAGGAAGGAACAAAACCACAGTTGACCTTTTACACCGCAGGCTGGAACCGCAAGTACAGGTGCACGTACAGGTGCATTTTTTTTCAACTAAGCATACTACTCTAAAAATGTGTTCTCTTCCTTATGATTGTCCTTATAACATTTCTTTCCTCTTGCTTACTTTGTTTGATGGATACAGTCTAGAGTCCACAGACTTGCACAAGAGCACGTAATCATCTCCTTACGTCTTCAGTAAGGTAGTAAGAGGTGACTCTTACTACCTCAGTCATGGCATGTCAAAACTTAAACACAGAGCTTTTCTCTTTGAGGGTCAGCACCCTTAACCCTGCAATTCTTCAAGGGTCAACCTGCATCTCTACTTACAAAGGACATGCTTAAATACAGAAAATTTTCAAAGCATCCACACACAAGCATATTAGAGTCCATACACACATTCCATAAGGTTGCAGGGTAGCAGCTATACAAAAACCACTTGTGTTTCTATGCACAACCACGGAACAAACTGAGCAGGAAATTAAGAAAGCAATGCCACTTACAGTAGCACCAAAAACAGTAAAAATTTCAGGCATCAGTTCATTGTAGGAGAAGTAAGACTTGTTTGCTGAAAAGTATAAAACACTGCTGTAGGCGAGTAAAGACCTCATGGGAAAAGCCCCTGTGTGCATGTATGGATGATTTACTGTAGTTCCTACTGCAATACTACAGAGAGACCTACAGAGTCAATACGGTCCTATCAATAGTCTTACTCTGCATCTTCTAATGCTGTCAATCGCTTGCAGTACACTGCCTTTCACACATCGTCGTTTTCCTCTCTTAAAGATACATAGGGCCTTGTTCATATTTTCCATTGATCTATTTTTCATTTTCAAGTGATGGAAAACTATTAAAATAAATGGTTTCATCTCCTTATCTGGTGGTTCTCACATCTGTGCGCGCTCTGCCTTATTTTCAGGTGACAGATCTGTCTGCTGATTAGGAGTCCTTTCTCCTGTGAGAGCACCAGACCCTGTTCCCTCTGCTGCTTTGCAAGAAGTGCCCCCGAGTTGCAGACCCTGCCTGTGGAAATTGTACCAAACAAGATACTGAGTTACGAAAGATGAGGTTTGGGATTTAGTAAGAGCTGAGGGGGTGCCTGTGCGGCTCAGTCAGTTAAGCGTCTGGCCTCAGCTGACATCATGACTCCTGGGTCCTGGGATCGAGCCCTGCATTGTGCTCCCTGCTCAGCACGGAGCCTGCTTCTCCCTCTCCCTTGCTGCTCCCCTCCTTCAATTCTCTCTCTCTCTGTCACTGTCAACTACATAAATCAAAACTTAAAGAAGAGATTGAGAGCTCTTATGCTCCTGAACCTCCAGGGAATTGATGGCAAGGTCCACAAAGGAGCAGGCCAATATGCCTTGGGGCTTTTCCAGTTGCAAAGAGGCACATGCAAAGGCATGATACATGGTTTTGGAAGCTACCTCAGCAACAGATTTGGCCATCACGGCCCCAAAATCCATGATCCACCAGTCACTCTGTGCACACATTATCCTGCTTTAACTGTGGCCGATGCAAATTACTGCAAGAACTTCAGAGCATTCCATAAGAACACATCCAACAAATATGGGAATGACATAAAGGGGTGTATTCCTAAACCGGTCCCCCAAATCATAAATCATACGCAATATCAAGTTTACTCACATTTTCAAGGGTCAAATTCTGAGGTACCAGCAAAGCACCTGAGATCCCGGCAACACTAACTGCAGGAACCTGCTTCCCACAGGATGACACGCTCTGACCCAGACAAGAATGTATTATCTCTGAGTTTTCTTCTTTTAACTTTTGTTTATGTATTTGACAGAAAAAGACACACAGCGAGAGAGGGAACACAAGCAGGAGGCATGGCAGAAGGAGAAGCAGGCATTCCACTAAGCAGGGAGGCTGATGTGGGGCTCGATCCCAGGACCCTGAGATCCTGACCTGAACCAAAAGCAGACACTTAACCACTGAGCCACCCAGGTGCACACCATGGAGCTCTTTGGGGGTGATTTCCCATGGCCATGCTTGCACAGCTGATGTGACCACTTCTAGGAAATGCGGCCGTATTAATCAATGGATTCTAAATTTGGTTCCTTAAATAGTTCTACACACATCAGATACACCCTCTTGAGCACATGCCAGAGAGGGGCCTTCCCAGGGCTCACTAGCTTCCGGGTTGTCCGAACAGGATCTTCACTAGATGTTCACAAGGAAAACGGACCTGGGTACTTCCTCTTTCTTCTTTCTCTCTTTCTTTCTCTTTCTCTCTCTCTCTCTTTCTGTCCTTTTCTTTCTGTTTCTCCCTTCCACCATACTTCCCCTCTCCCTTCCTCCTTCCTTCCATTCTTTCCTTTTCATTTTCTCTCTTCCTCCCTCTCTCCCTTCTCTTTCTCCCTTTCTTTTTTTCCTTCCATCCTCCCTTCCCTCCTTCCTTCCTTCTTCCTTTCCTTCTCTTACTCTTTCTTTCTATCTGCCTTCTTTCTCCCTCTCCCAATGCCCAGCAACCTTCTTATACACAATAAGCAAAGAAAGAAAGAGAAAAAGAAAGAAAGAAAGAAAGAAAGGAGGAAAGAAGATCTTAAAAAAGAAGACATAAAAATCAACACCAACATTTGACATGAAACTAATACATGCTGCATGTTAAGTGCAGCAAATTTTTTTTTAATTATTTCAAGTGATACCTGGGAGGCTCATTTGTTTAAGTTCAATCTCTGGCTCAGGTCAGGATCCCAGGGTCCTCGGATAGGTCCCCTGTCGAGCTCCCTGCTCAGTGGTGACTCTGCTTGTCCTTCTCACCCACCCTCCCCCTGGCCACCACTCCTGCTCTCTCAAGCACTCTCTCTCAAATAAGGAAATTACATGCTTTTTAAAAACACTGGGTGAGCCTGGCGGTGGGTATTATGGAGGCTACGTATTGCATGAAGCACCGGGTGTGGTACATAAACAATGAATTTTGGAACACTGAAAGGAAATGAAAAAATAAATAAAAACTTCTAAACAAAACCAACAACAATGCAATTGTCCTCTCTGGAATCAACCAGCTTAGGGGCCTACTTTCCTGTTCCTGTTGCCTAGACCACCCTCCATTTCTCTACCTGACCTACATCCTTCCGCAGGAATGGAGACAGCTCTGAGGTACTGCTGACCCTGGAGGTGGGGCCAGAGAGAAGTCTACACATGGTACAATGGGCTGCCTTTGGAGTCAGCCATAACGTAGCTACAGGCACTTAGAAATGGACCCGATGTACCATTAGGTACGAGCACTGTGACATTCGGGGGTACAGATTTTACGTATGGTATTGACATCATCTTCGTTGCACAAATATGTGTAGACTCAAGCAGGAGACCATGGGATCAGAAGATTGAAAGAAAACCATGTCAATGGAAAGATACTAAGTTACCAAAGTTACTCTGATGTGTAGAGCTGTTTTCTGTGTTAGCCCTTATCTCCACCACAGAAGTCAGAAAATGTTCAACAGGGTTTCCACTTGCCTTCAGATTCAAACTGAGAATACAGTAATTTAAACTGTGAACCCAAACCTTCCATTTTTTCTTTTCCAAACCTGTGTTGAATACCAGGGATTTCAATTGCCCTTTCCCATTTCCAGTGAGACTGCAGTGAGGGCAGACAATAATGTGGTGCATCCAGGGAACATTCTGTTTCTTGGTCTCCTTCTGTTCTTAGTGTGCCAACTTTATTCAGCCAGTGCACTTCTGAGTGCACATGGAAAACCCAGCAAATACTAAAATGGTAGGGTCTCTGGGTTTCTCTTGGGAAATGCAGACCAATAATTAGGATTCCCCACAGGCTCAGAATGGCTCTTGAACTGCAAGGACCAAGCTTCCCCATTCTTTCTTTCTTTCTTTCTTTCTTTCTTTCGTTCTTTCTTTCTTCCTTTCTTTCTTTCTTTCTTTCTTTCTTTCTTTCTTTCTTTCTTTCGTTCTTTCATTCTTTCTTTCGTTCTTTCTTTCTGTCTGTCTGACTGTCTTCCTTCCTTCCTTCCTTCCTTCCTTCCTGTCTTTATTTTTTAAAAGGTTTTATTTACTTTTTTGGCAGACAGATAGCACAAGTAAGCAGAGTGTCAGGCCGAGGGAGAGAGAGAGAAACAGGCTCTCTGCCAAGGAAGGTCTCCATGTGAGGCTTGATCCCAGGATCCTGCAATCATGACCTGAGCTAAAGGCAGCCGCTTTAGTAACTGAGCCTCCCATCATCCTGACCACATCCTTTCCTTCCTGGGAGGGGAGGGGGGCACGGGGGTATTTCTGGATTCCTGATGCACGCACCTATTTATTTCTTTTATTTGTTTTTTTGTGTTTTGATTTTTCTGTGTGTGTCTTTGTTTTTGTTTTTTAGCTAGTCTCCATCACCAACGTGAGGTCTCTGAGGTGAAGAGTTGAGCCCGCCATGTGTCCTTTCATACACATTTGATATCCAGGCACATATCATGACTTTCATGTTGGCAAAAATAGATCAAACTCTGGGAATTGCCTTCCATCTGCCCTACTTCCTCTGGGCATGTTTCCTGAGTTGCTGGTGTGTGGGAGTCCTATTTCCCACCCCACTGAAGGAAGACCCTATAGTAAACCATACCACATCCCCGGGGTTCTCTTTTATCCTTTCCATGTAATCCTCTCTGGCTCTCAGTGTGTCTGTGCTCCTAAAGACACCTCTGACTAGGACGCCCCGGGCTCCTGGAGCTACTTTGTACCCAGTTACCCAGTCTGAGAGAATGGGGTGTAAGTGCCGAATATGACCACTAGGACCACCTAACTCTCCTCCCCAAAGGCACTCAGATGCCCATGAAGAGGTACAGGAGGGTGACATCCCCTTTCCTGGCCTGGGGGAGACTAACTCAGGACCACAAGCTACCTCACGGTTCTCTTGCCCCTATCAGGACAAACTTCCCCTACAGTGGTTGTTGAAAACCACCCCTTTCGCAGCCATGAACTCAAAATGGCCACAGACTTAAGGAGAAGAGCCATAGCAATCATTCAAGATGATTACGCAACAGAAAATGGTCAGGACGTTGCATTTAGTGAAGAGTTCTGTCACTGGAGCAAGAGTAAAATATGTAACAAGAAAACTTAAGATGAACAACCTTGCTGCATCCAACATTACCACTGAGAAAAGGAACAGAGAAGACACTGATAAAGAGACAATATTTGCAGATAAATACCCAATGAGGACTCCCATACGCAAGACATAAGGGTACTTTGAACTCACTGAATGGGCAGAAGGAACACGCTGCTAATACAAAGCGAGCATAAGACTCGGATACACATGTTCCCAAAGAAGACACATGCACGGTTCAGAAGCCCATAAAACGGTCATCAATGTGACTAGTCTGCAGGGCAATGTATGCCAAACCAGGGACCATTTTGCACGAATGAGTGTGATTCTGTACAAAAGACAATGCCAGATGTTGCTGAGAAGCATTTCTATTCCTTTTTTCTTCTTTTTTTTTTTTAAGATTTTATTTATTTATGGAGCAGAGTGAGAGAGCACAAACAGGGTAGAAGCACTGGGAAAGGGAAGAGCAAGCTCCCTGCTGAACAAGGAGCCCAATGCAGGGCTGGTTCCCAGACCCTGGAATCATGTCCTGAGCCAAAGGCAGACACTTCACCAACTGAGTCACCCAGGAGGCCCTGGCCATTGTTTTCTTAGATATGATACCAAAATTCTCACTAATGAAAGAACAAATTGATCAACTGGACTGTATCACAATTTAAAACATTGGTGTTTCAGAAGACATTGGTGAGAGAACCCAAGCCATGTCACACATAGAGAGAAACTAGGTGTAATTTCCATACCTGCTGAAGGTCTCCTAAGAGAACACTGAATGAACGCTCAAAAGTCTGAGTGAAAAAAGTCAAGCAAAGAGAGTCAATTATCATATGGTTTTTCACTTATTTGTGGAGCATAACAGAAAGCATGGAGGACATGGGGAGTTAGAGAGGAGAAGGGAGTTGGGGTAAATTGGAAGGGAAGGTGAATCATGAGAGACTACGGACTCTAAAAAACAATCTGAGGGGTTTAAAGGGGCAGGGGGCGTGGGAGGTCGGGGTACAAGATGGTGGGTATTATAGAGGGCACGGATAGCATGGAGCACTGGGTGTGGTGAAAAAATAATGAATACGGTTATGCTGAAAATAAATTAATTAATTTTTTTTAAAAAAGAAAGTCAATAGGAAGAAGACAAACAATCCAATTTTAAACGGGTCAAAGAAAAGGGCCTGGGTGCCTCAGTTGGTGAAGTGGCTGCCTCTGGCTCAGGTCACCATCTCAGGGTCGTGGGGTCTAACCCCCGACCCCTCCATCACTCTTCCCGCTGAGCAGGGTGTGTGCTTCTCCTCTCCCTCTGGCCTCCTCACCCTACCCAACAGCCCTGCTCTTGCTCCCCTTCCCTCTCTTGCAAATAAATAAATAAAACCTTTCAAAAAGGACATACAATAAAATGGATTCAAAGATTTGTAAAAACACTTTAGCAAAGAATACACATGGAAGAAATGGAAGAATAGCGCACGACCTACATCATTAGTTATTAGGAAAATGGAAATTTAAACCACTATCTGTCAATGAAAATGGCAAAAATGAATGGAATCTCCATTCTGAGCCATAGCAAGGAGTCATAGCAAGGAGCAAAGTCACCTCCTTGCTATGATTTCTCATACACTGCGCATGGGAATTTTAAATTCTACAACCACTGCAGAAATAGTTTGGAAATTCTTATTTTTTTGTATCTTTGATTGACTAAAGACTGAGCGACTAAAAGTGAGTGGAGGGAGGGGCAGAGAGAGAGGGAGAGGCACAGAAGCTCAAGTAGACTCCCACTGACCATAGAGCCCTACCTGGGGCTCTGTCTCGCCACCAATGAGATCATGACTTGAGCCAGAATCCATGTCAGATGCTTAACTCACTCAGTCACCCAGGCACCCTAACAGTCCAGAAATTCTTCAAAATATTAAACCTATACCTACCATAGACCACCCCCATTCCACTCAAATGAAAAAAGAAACGGTACATTCCCCAAAAGCTACTGACTATTTCTAATTGTCATTCATCTCCATCCACAGAGGAATGACCACCACAAATTGTGACATATCCAGCTCATGGAATACTATGCGGTTTCGCAGAGTAATCTCGTCGCTTACATAACACTATGGGAAGACATGTTCTTTTGCTCTGATAATACCTCAGAGCCAGAAAACATCAAAACAAAATAATTTACATAGCATACGATGGTGTTAAGAGAAAACCTTAGAAATTGCAAATAATTCTACTGTAACAGAAAGCCAATCAATGCTTTCCTGACGTGCAAATGGGAGGGAGGAAATGCTAGAAGGACAAGGAAACTTGTGGGGGCGATAGATGCCTCCACTACCGGGGTGATGCATATATATGCTCAAACTTAATAGACGTAGGACTTTAATTACATACACTTTACTGCATGGAAATTATATCTCAGCGTCCCTGTAGAAACACTTTAAAATACAAAAACAACCTTTCATACCCTGAAACTCAATAAGTGGTTTTGATATCTCCCCCCAAAATCAACCATATGATTTGCAAGGTCAAAAGAGGCAATGCATCATTTCTGGGGATACGAAAATGAATTTATTTATCTTCATCTCAACCTCAAGAGAATATAAATGGAAGGCCCAGTATAGAAGCATGTTTCTCTCTGACAAAGGACTTTTTTCCAGAATTGGGTATCATCTAGTCTGAGGAGATCATCAAAAGAATAAAAGAAATGGCCAAAAGACTCGAAATGAAACTTCACAAAACAAGACGTACCACTGGTTCTAATACTAGCCCACGAAGAGACACAACTCTTTAGCCGTGAGGGAAAGAAATCAGTATACAACGAGATACCATAGCATATGGTAATTGCTTCATAAGCATAGGAAAACCCAATGGGATACCGGCTACACTGGTTTCTTTTTTCTTTTCTTTTCTTTTTCTTTTTTTCTTTTTTTTTTTTTTAAGCAGGACCCAACATGGGGTTCCAGTCCTGAAATCCAGACTTGAACAGGGATTAAGACTTGCATGCTGATCTGTCTGAGCCAAACAGGTGCCTCCAGAAAAGGTTTCGAATGCTCGCTCCTCACTTCACTACAGCTGTGACCTGGGACCTGTGACAAAGATCTTGGGAAGCTTGGTGTTCTTTGTATTTTTTTTTTCTCATCAGGAAACGATACCATCTGAGTTACAAGATAGTTCCTAATATTAAGTATGATCACCTGATACTGTACAGGAACTATACTTTTTGCATAGAAGATAGTTGACCTGGAATTCTCCTTGACACGTTTTCAAAAGCACAGACAGACCACTGACAAAGAACAGACAGGCTGTTTGGAAATAAATATCCTTTCCCCTTTTCCAGAAAGAAATCATGTACACATTAAAGAAAAAAAAAAAAAAAAAAAAGGAGAGGAACCAACTTGCATGGAACAACGTTCCCAAAACCCTGAAGCAGGTCTACTTTCCATTCCAGTAGACCCGAGATGAAAGTCTTGACGAGGTCCAATCCTGGCAGTCTTCTCCGTGTGGAGGCCACTGAGAAAGTCCACTCTGGCCCTACACGATCTGGACTAGCACACAAGTGTTCCTCAGAAAGATCAACAGCGACTCAGCTCGAAACGGCCTGAGCAATTTGTACAAATGTGCTTGAGTTTAAGACCAGCTCCACTGCAGAACCAGGATTCACCCCTGAATCTAAGCCAGGATGTTCACAGATATCATTTCCAAAATCTCTGTTACAGGCCTTGGCACGCTCCACAGGTGGGAAAACAGGCGCAAGACTATCCATTGAGAGAAATATCAATCAACACTCAACAGGCATTACTAAATAATGTCCAGCAACTACTAAAAGGCAGGCAAGCTCTCTTTCAAAAGCCATGTTTTGAGGAACACAGACTTCTACATCTTCATGATTTGGGGTTGGAAGCTGGTTGCAAAACCACACCAGCAACCCAAAAATAAACAGATAAACTAGAATTCATCATCTTAAAAGCTTTTTGGTTCAAGGGTCACTATCGAGGAAGTGAAGTGAAAAGTGGGGTCTGCTATCTACAATGCATGTAAAGAACCCTCCTATAACTCAGCAGTTGGTAAAAAGACAGCCAATATAGGAATGGGGAACGGAGCTTGAGTAGACTTTCTCAAAAGGACAATACCATTGCAACAATGAACACAGGAAAAGATGCTCAATTTCATTAGTCCCTAGGGAAATACACATCTAAAGCACAGTGAGAAACCACGTCAGCCCCACTACCATGACTTCAAGCAAAGAGACAATCAATACATGTGTCGGGAAGCTTGTAGAGAAATGGAATTCTTACATATTCCTGGTGGGAATGTAAAAGGGTGTCCCTGTTCTGCTTTGGAAAAGAGGCTGGCAGTTGCTCAAAAAGTTAAACACGGGGTCCCGTATGACGCAGCAATCCCACTCTTAGGTAAATAGCTAAGGAAACGGGAATGAAATGTGCACCTAATGGGAAAACAAGTCTACCTAACACAGACTTGCAGTAAGAAGAATACTGACAGACTTGGGACAGGAAACCGTTTTCTTCCCTTTCTTTTCCTCCTTTTGTAAGACTTTATCTATTTATGTATTGGAGGGGAGCGGAGCGTGCCACAGACAGTGAGAAAGAGCACGAGAGGGGAGAAGGCCAGAGGGAGAAGCGGACTCCCCATGGAGCTGGGAGCCTGATGCCTCACTTGGTCCCGGGCCTCTGGGATCACCACCAGAGCCAAAGGCAGTCGCTTAACCAGATGAGCCCCCAGGGGCCCCAGAAACAGTTTGCAAGATTCATTGCATACACTAAGTCTGGGTTCTGTTTGCTGTTTTCCTGGGGGCTTTTTATTTTCATCTGTCTGGGGCTCTTTCATCGTTGTTTTCTGCTTTCTTTTGTTTAGTTTTTGCTGTAAAAAAAAGCTTTATTTACTACATACATGCTAAGAAAGTATTGTAAATGGAGGAAGGCCGAATACTTTGAAAACCTTTTCAAATACAAAGCAACTAAAGATGGCTAAACTGCTAGCATGTTTCTCTTGTATTTTAATGGCTAGAGAAAAAAACCTAGAGAAGACCTGGAGAAGAACATCCAGATAGGCTTTGACTTTAGACATTTCCCTCACTAGAAAAGCCTTAAGATCTGTTGAACCGCTGTTGAGAAGTGGGATGAGTTCAGGAGAGCCCCTAAGAACACCTGTTGCGAAGGGCGCCTGAGTAGTTCCTTTGGTTGAGCATCTGACTCTTGGTTTAGGATCGGGTCAAGGTCTCACGGGTTCTGACACCGAGCCCCTTATCACATACTCTCCCTCTACCCATGCCCCCCTTCTCTCTCCAAGAATTAAAGAGAAAGAAAAAGAACAAAGAAAACTCCGTGGGACGCTATTTCTGCCTGACGTTATTCTACACACATAAGGGAACGAATAATGAGCACTATGCTGAGACACTGTTTTGGAAAGAGAGGGAAACTGTGGAATCAGCACAAGGGTAGACAACGACTGACAGTGACCACTGAGGGGTGGGCCCCATCAGCGGTCACCTTCACGGGAGACCAGGCAGCCTTGTGTATCAGCATGGCCCCTCGGCAACTGGAAGGCAGGGGCTCCCCAGGTTCCACTGACACCCTGGACATTCTATTCAGTTAGTGCTGGTGCAGACCAGTAGCTGGCATTCTGGGTGCTCCCTCGGTCATTCCGGTTGGAGTCGGAGATACGAGCAGTGCCTTTGGCTCCCACCTCTGGCATCTTGAACCTTGGTTGTCTCTCAAGTACTGTGGGCTGTTGCTCCAATTGTCCCCAACAGTAAGTAAAGGATTCCTGTAACCTCACCCCTCAGTCCTGATTAAACCAACTTGGCGTCACTGGTTTTTAACCCACCGTGAGTCTGGGTTTCTGCTTTTTGGTCCCCAGTTCTATCTCTACTGCCACGGGTCGCCATGGCAGCCCATCCTGGCCCTCTGTCCGAGGCAGGGGCAGAAAGCAGCCTCCAGGAAGTCAACTGGCAGCTTCGGTCACAGCTGGAAAAATCCACCCAGGACTTCCTAGACCTCAAGGAAAAATTCCTTGTACCCGAAGCGACGGCCTACTCCCTGGCCAACCAACTGCGGAAATACAGTAAGTCCTGCCAAGTCTTGGTCCCCAAAGCCATAGCTCTGTGTTCTCCTTCTGAGAAATGCAAAGCCTCTCCAGATGCTCTCTCCCCCATTTCCAGTGACAACACAAATTTCATTCTGACCACAGTCCGTGAAAGGTGAAGTGGGAATTTGCCCTCTGTTAGCTGAGGATGGGAAAACCAAAGACAAGTATGTTAGCATCCTCCCCATGTTAGCAGTGACCTATAGGGTGGCTTAGAGATTCCATCCCAGTTCTTGACTCCTGGGGCAGACCCAGTGATGACTGGTCTTGTGAGGACCCTGTCTGTCCTGTAGCAGTCCTTCATCTCAGTTGCCGTAGGACTAAGGAACTCCACCAGGTCTCGGCTCTCGGGTGTCCCACCGGCAAAGCACCGAGCTGGCTGCACTGAGGAAATATGCTGATGGTCAAGGCGGCACCGGGGTCGTGGGGAGGAGGGAGGACTACAGCGGGTGACACTACGTGCTGTCAAGGAGAAGGAAGTGGGGCCTGCCTTCCCCGAAACTGCGGTATCCATGAGGGACGCCATCCACACAGGGACTCCCCAGGTGAGAGGGAACCCGTGCTTATGCTTTTCCCTTCCAAGCCCACGCAGGACATCTGAAGCCCGGTGGTAAGGCTGGCAGCATTTGGGGGAACATAAGACAATCTGTGCGACCTCCTCTCTCTACCCCTGAGCTGGAGAACCTTCAGTGATGCGCCAAAGTCAGCAGGCCCAGGCCGAGGCCACCAGATGCTTGGCCAAGTGAGAATGAGGGTGAGAGGGGGACACCAGCCCCAGATACCACCCAAGCCACTGGGTGCGCTAGGCCCTCTCCAAAGGCAGGCTGAATTGGGGAGCTCAGCTGCCTGTTCATGAGGACGGGGCTTCAGAGACAGAAGGAACCCAGAGATCGGGGCACGCGCACAACCCAATGACAGGAAGGAGTCCTGAGGCTGAATTTTTGCCATTTGCTCACACTTTGCCTTCCATACAGAAGGGAATTGAAAACAACTGAGGCGGCAAAAAGAATGAATTGAAACCTGCTCTTTAGGAAAGTGAAGAGATGATGACCTTTCATGGAAGGACAAGCCAAGTTTTGTCTACAACTTTCCTGATAAACCTAACTGATAACCTAACTGAGGGAAGCCAGTTGTGAAGATGATGAAAACAGTTACCACCCAAGGGCTTGGGGTGGAGGTAACTCAGCAGAAAGATGAAGAGCATGGGCTCTGGGTCAGTCCGCCTGGACTCAAATCCCTGCTGCCTAATCTTCCTGTGCCTCAGTTTCCCTGTCTCTTAGACTACTACCGTCCTGCGGTCTACTTCTCTCAGTCACAATGAATACTGAGGAAATTCTCGTACAGCACTCATAGCAAAGCCTGGAAGCATGTAAACTCTGTTCCTAATTCTACTGCTTCTACTTCCATAAATGTGATTAGGATTTGGCCATGTTCCTTTCACGTCTCTCTGGGTTCCTGCCTTCTAGTGTACACTGGTGTATCTGGCTGACGCTTTACCATTGAGACACTTGTGCAGTATAGAAATCCCAGCTCAGGGGATGCCTGTTGGTCCTGGCATCCTGGGGGCTTTACTTAAGGTCCCTCCTTAGTGTTCAATGAAGAGGCAGCGAGGCTTGCTAGTGTGGCCAAGATTGCGGCTTTTCGGGGGATACGAATTCTGACTCTGCCAAATACCAGTTAATCATGGAGTGGAGCTCCTCTCTCTATCTCGGGACTGCTCTTTCCTGGCCTCAAAAACGGGGAGCGATCCAGTGTCTAGCAGTTGGGACACTCCGCAATGAGGCGTGGAGCTCCCAGCACACGGCCCGGTTGCCAGGTTCTATTTGTCCTAGGGTGCAGCCTGCCTCCTCCCTTGAAAGCAGCGGGCATAGCAGCATGTCCAGCTTTCCACTGAGGCAGGCATCTCTGTTTCTCAGAGTGTGAAAAGTCGAGCGACCTCATCAAATCCGTGCTGGGGGAGAAGGTGCTGTGTGAGAAAGGCAAGCGGGCAGACACGTTGCCTGAGAAGCTCAGGTAAGGAGGGCCCTGTGTGGGAGGCTGGAGGGATGCCGTGGGCCCCTCTGACTGGTGGCAGCAACAAGTCTGGGCCCAGAGAAGGGCAGAAACCGTCATGGCAGGCACATTATACAGACATATCTAAGACGATTTAGACCACAGTGATTGGTAAACGATGGACTCCAGTGACTCAGAGCCTCATTCTCTCTTTTTTTTTCAAAAAGGAATTCAATCTGAGGGGATTGAAGTGGCGAAGGGGTGGGAGGTTGCGGTACCAGGTGGTGGGTATTAAAGAGGGCACGGATTGCATGGAGCACTGGGTGTGGTGAAAAAATAATGAAGACTGTTAGGCTAAAGAATAAATGAAAAATTAAAACCTTTTTAAAAAAGGATATCAACATCACCAAATTCAAGGGGCAAGGGACCATTTGTGACCTTTGGCACAGCGAGCACATGAACAATCTTACGAGACCAACACTTGCTTTACCTTTCACATGGTCAGCCCTGGCTGACGACAGCCTGCCATCCTCTCTTCCCACAAATGCTGTCTTTTGGACGCTGCCATTCTCCTGGCACACCAGTTAACACCAGCCAAACTGTCCACGCTTCTGGGTCTGGCACTGTGTCCATTCACGGCACGCTGCCCCCTAGGGAGTTTTCCAGGGAAATGCGTGTGCCCCAAGTGAGCAGCTGAAGGGGCATGTCTCTGAAGCGAGCTCTGGAGGTCAGGAGGAAAGATACACGGGATGTCCAGGGCATGAACAGGAGCACACTCTGATCCAGAGGAAGGCTGGATTAACCTTCTACTTTCTCTGCCACAGACACGTCACCACACAGGCCAGAATCCAGCTTTGAGGGCTCATTGGGAAATTCTGCTAGAAATCTCTATGAAAGCTCTTATCTATTGTTCACACCTTTGCATTTTAGAACATTCTCTGTGTTCTCCCAACTTAGGGTATGTCATCTGTTGATTCAAGATCAGGCGAAAGAACTGACCCGCTTATATAAGAAGCTGCGGGAAGGGGAAGAGGTTTCCCAGCTGCTCGTTCAGCACCTGGAAGCCCTCCTCATCCATGATGGCGCTGAGCATCCCCAAGGGCAGGGCTTGCGAGGGCAACTGGCTGAGGGACGCAGGCTGGCCAAGTGCCTTGCCCGAAAGCTCAGCCCAGGTGAGATGGCCACAGACCCCTGACTGCACTGTGCTGCTCCGAGTCCCTGGGCTGCCAAGCGACGTCCCGCCTGCCCTCACACTCTTGGCAGCGGCTGTCCTGGGTTCCCCATCGCACGTGGGGCCCTGAGAGGACCAGGACTGGGAGGTGGTAGCAGAGAGGAGCAATGCTCGGGGGGGCACGTCGCCCTGGTCCACCTGTCTGCTGCCTCCCTGAGGGGACACAGCCTTTCGGGTAGGAGGAAGCATCGGCCAGTGTTAGAGCCCGGAAAGGGGAATGAGACAGGAGGGATCCTTGTTAGCCTGCAAGGATCCCTGCAGAAGTGGGAGCTTCCCAGACTCAGCCCGGTCTGTATTAAGCCTAGGGGAGAGAGTGAGTTTTCCTTTCTCCATAGCTCTTCCCTCATCTGGTATGTACTTCAAACAAACTTGTTGCCACTGTAGTCACCAGATGGGAAAATTACTGAACGCACTTCACACCTAAAAGAAAGGCCCTGACAGTGTGGAGTTGGATGAGGTACTGGATGCAGTAGGACTTGGAGGTGGGAACCCAGTTGAGACTGGAACACTTTTCATAGACAGCGTCCCCTTGAAGACACCAAAGCCCACATGGCTATCCATGAAATCCCCGGTGGAGGGATGGGGGACAGGGGGTGGTCCTGTCATGAAGACAAGGAAGAGGCTCCGTGTGACAGCCGTGAATGCACAGAGTCTGTGCGTGCGGTGGGACTGGGGGCATGCTGCACGACACGATTTGCCGAAGTCAAGATTGACCCTGGACGAGCATCCCCTGATATGGACAACAAGAGACCGTAGAAATAGTTGCCCAGGTTCAGTGGTGCTGATCCTCCAAATCAGAGACACCTTTCTGATGGATCAGAAACCCAGGTCACAGCAATTCCTAATGACACTGCCCTCAACTCAGAAGACTCTCTAGTTGTGCAAAGTCACTTCTGTCTCTCGGGCCATTGGAGCCGCAGGGCTTAGAGCAGTGATGTGGGAAATAGCTGAAGGGACAATTCTGGATTTCTTTACAGAAAATTACGACCACGAGGGGGACGACGACGACAGCGATGACGAAGAAGAAGAAGCAGGAGAAGAAGAAACAACACTGAGTATCGTACAGTGTATGTTTCTCTGAAGCAAGGCAGGATCCTGAAACTTCCCTACCCCATACACAGCCCGTTTCTTTGCAGCTTGGAAGATTATTCTGGTTTGATGCTGGATAGATTTCATTCATTCCTTTAATCTCAATGGCTGATTCCGTTAAACCACTGACCTACAGCATTTCAGGTGGAAAAAGCCTAAATACCGCAACAACCCTCTAGGAAGCAGCCAGGGACTGCTTCCCCCACAATCTCAGGGAAGAAGAATCGGTTTGTTGTTTGCACAGACTCAAGACAGGATGCTGTGAGGGTGGCCTGGCACGTCAGGGACATTTGTCGAATGACTCAAGAGAGCAATCCCAGTGACAGGGCCCTACCTAAGCTCTGTGGGATGATTTGTCTCACACTTGCCTGTAATTACGCTGCTTGTAGCTCTGCCCTGAGCTACATGGGACATAGGAGTGGGCATCTGTGAAGGGGAATCTTCTAACTGTAACTCCTCTCTGTTTATTTGCAGACAACCAAATGGATCAGGAGGGGCTGAAAGGCCAGGACTCCGTTGCCCCTAGGTAATTCTGAATACTTAGGGGCTATGAATTCCAAAGTGGCAACCAGGGAAAAGCAGAAAGTGCTCGATAGAGAGAGCTCTCTTACCCATTGGGTCAATGAGAAATGATCCGTTTTCACCACGTTTTCGGTCTTCATTGTGTTACTTGGATTGCTCCCAGTTTCTGAAGTACTTCTCTAGTTGAGGAACCCGAAGTCAGAACTAATACGTCAGAGGGTTCACTGTCCTCACTCATTCTCCACTTTGTGCTCTAGACAGACCTGCATGTCTACTTTCTGCCTGTTCGATTTAGCATGCTGACATGTGTGCATAGCATGAAAATATCATAGCCACGAGACAACATCCTCTATCGCGGCACAATATTGAGAGAAAGAGGCCTTTGCGGCCCGAGGTCCCGGGGACGGCCTCCTAACCCCCGGAGCAGCCGCCGCTTGGCCACTACGTGCCGAACTCAAAGCCATTTGAATGAAGGGTTGGGAAAGCCGCCATGCTGGGACTCTGTACGTAGTGAGTCATGGCTGGACGGCACAGAGATCATTCAGTCTCTTCACAAGTTTGGTGGCTTGTATAGCGAGCACTTATTGTCCTTCCTATCTGCTACCCCTGTGACAATCACACCTTGTCGCACAAACACAAGAAGATTTCTCTCTCTCTCTTTCATGGCTCAACCTCTCTGCTTTCCGGACCACTCCCTTCTGCTTTCTGTCAAAGCCAGACAGGACATAGCATTCAGATCCCTCTGAGGTTAATGTTCAGTTTTCCCCACCCTGCAGGCTCACCACACAGCTGCTAGAGCAGGACACCTCACGGGACACTCCGGATGAACGCTACCTGACATACTCCGTGCTTCCCGACATGTCTGACTCCTACTGGCCTTACAGGAGCTCCGCCATCTTCTCACCGGAGAACCCACAAGTCTGTTCCTCTCTGCAAGTGGCCAGTGAGTACTCCATTGTCAAGGTGATAAAGCTCCAACTGAACACGACTCCCACACAGATCACCTATTCTTTGTACCCCGGACCTCTGCTGTGCCCAGAGAGGTCATCCCTGTGGGCAGGCCTGGGAGAGACATACTGCCCTTAGCTGGGCTCTAGAACTGAGTTTTAAGCCCAGACATCAGGTGGGTCTGGGGACGTTGCTCTCTTCCTACTCCCAGGGCATGCCCATGTCTCCCTGGCTTCTCCATCGGGTCCCGGGGCCCACGTCAGGCACCACACACTCAACTCACCTCAGCAAGAGGACAAGAGAAGGTATCTGTCAGACCTCATTTGGATGAAATTTCTTTTCTCACCTTTAATAACCTGTCCATTTCATCTCTGAGCCAGGTCCTTGAGGAACCCAAGCCTGAAGCAGTCAATTGCCATTCTTGTCCAAGGTTAACTGGTTTTGCTCTTCTCAGCCCCATTCTCTAGTCCTTTAGGATGGCTTGCCTTCCAAAATGGTTCTCCAAAAACCCACCACAAGCACTTCCACTGATACCGTGTTCGTGTGTTTCCAGAAGCACAGCTGAGCCTTAGCATTCCCCCCAACCCCACATGAACTGGGGCAACATTCTGTGCAGCCCCAAAGACTCACATGAAGTTGAGGGTTTGTAGTTGCCTTCCATCTCTTCAGGCTCAGTGTAAAAGTGCCACGAAGGCTTCCGCAACTCGGCCTCTGATGAGAGAGGCTGAATACTGCAGTACTCCTTGTAGGACAGAGGGAGGCTTACTTCCCAGAATCTGTGAGGACAGAGAAGTTAAAGTGTGTACACCGATTTCCGACGGGGGACACTGTCATGATGATCTCGTACACAATGGCTCAGTCTCCGAAATCCAGGCAGTAACCACAAGGGAATGCGGGAGGGCACCTTCCAATATTACTTTCACTAAATCTGTCCCCACATTATGCATACCTGAATACCTGGATTGCATCAGACACTGGATTACTAATGGAAAGAGGGGATCTTATTACTCACTGGTGCTGACTGTATTTCTTTCCAGAATATCAACTGAATCATGAGGAGGAAGAAGGCCAAGACCCACTATGCCGCAGGTAACTCTGAAGAAACTTGGCTTCTTTTAGGGGTGAATTGAAGGACTGTATTTCAAGGAACAATTAGAAACTGACAAACCTATCTCTTTCATCCCTCCTCCAATCACAAATCATCTCGTTGAACCACGACGTGTGTCTTCCCTGTGTTACACGTCTCCGTTCATTAACGGACTCCTCCATTTCAGACACCTGCAGTCATTGGACCTGCATGAATTGACTAGTCAGTGGGATTCTCAGCATTGCCCTCTTCTCTTCTTTTACTAAATCCACAGAGAGAGGCAGAGCTGTGTCTCCCTCCTCGGTCTTACCACATTGAGGATACACTGTAGAAAAAGAATACCTAGGAAACATATCACGTCACGTCACGTCACAGTAGTTAGAGAAAGAGGCACTGAGGTCACGAGATCGCTCGAGGCTGAGGATGCATTTGAAAAGGCATCCTGGGTTCACTAGGTCCCTGAAGGTAACAGCCACAAAATTTATGCAAAAGTGTCGAAGCCACCTTTCAAACCCTCGATGCATACTCTGAGCCACGACTTCTATTCTACCATCCTTCAGTTTGTTACTCAGAAGCTTAGATCTGTAGCCTCTACCCTGAGACCCTTCTGTTGTCTGGCTATATGTACATCCCCCTAGCAGTCATACCCTGCCCCTGAAACAGGAGGGTAGTTTCTGCGGGGAGGCGTTCCTTTCTCACGACTCTACTACTCGGCCTCCCATTAACAGCGGTAGGATACTGGGGTGTCTCCTTTCCTTGATTTCACGGTCAGATCTTCCAACCCTCCCAGGCCCAGCAGAAAGCTTCCAGAGGTGGAAGAGCAGGACGCCCAAGGAGACTCACTGGATGGAGGCTATCTGACTTACTCGGCCCTTCCTGACCTGGCTGACCTGCAAGGGACCTCTACGAGGGCTGGCATAAACTCATTTGATGACATTGACAACTCTTCTGCTCTGGCAGTAGCTAGTGAGTCCACCATGGTGCAGCTGACAAAGCCCCAAATCGACCACCAGGCCGACCCACTAGGTTTGCTATCCCAGCCTCCGCTTATGCTGACAGGTGTCACCGCTGTGTAGGAGCCCGGTAGACATGGGGATCAGAGTCAGGCTCTGGGATACCCTTTTCAGCAAAGACCTCAGCTGAGAAATGCACCTGCCCTTTGATCCTCATCCCAGGCCCTGCTTAGGGCTTCTGACAGAAGTTAGGACATTGCAATCAAGGCAGATGTGACAACTCACACTCCCTTCGGCTGCGTAAGCTGAGGTGTCTGTCTTCGTTCCTCATTTCCATTAAATGTCTCTCCTCATCTGCCATGCTCTCCTTTTCATTCCCATACAATGTCCCTTGAATTGTCGTGCCCGTCCAGAGATGCCATCAGCCTTTCCTAGGTCTGGGGATTTGTCCTTTCCCTGGTTTGACTGCTCTCATCCCCACTGTCTGTGTGCTCTGTGTTGGCTGTCTTCACGGAGTCAACGTTGCTGTATGAGGCCATCAACACCTCTGCCATCAGCTGGCTTAGATGCTTCCCGCGAGTAAAGCGGAGCCTGGGCTTTGCCTCTCCCCGTGCACGGCTCCTATGTCTGTGGAGCGCAAAGGATTGTACACAAAAGATTCCGTTCGGCTTGTGGGTTTGCAGATTTGATCCGTCAGTCTGGTCTCTGTCTAAATGTCCTTAAACCATCACACCTAGAGTATCTCATGGGGTGAGGTAATGAGAGAAGTTTGCAATAAGGTTTTAGAATCGAGGGAGGCTGTTCCCCAGTACCTGTAGGAAAACACATGTGTCACTCTGTACAGAGACCCTTTGTCTGTGGCCTGACCACTACGGGGAGCTCGGGCCCGAAGGCTGCGGAACGCACGCTGTGGCAAATTCCCAAGACACTCCCTGAGGCCTCCTGGAGGACTTCTTCCATGCCTTCCTCTGCCCCGCTAAGGATTATTCTCCCCATATGGTAGTTGTAGTCGATGCTTGGTTTTAATGTACAAGTGGTGATCTGTGCAAAGTGACTGGCCCTGTCTGTCTGCATTTCTAGGAAGTCCTAATGATCTTTTTGAGGAAGAGGACCAAGACCCCCTAGGCCCCAGGTAATTCTGAAGAACCTTGCCTTCCTTCAGTGGTGAATTGAAGGACTATTTTAAGGAACAAATAGAAACTGACAAACCTATCACTTTCATCCCTTCTCCAAACACAAACCCTCTCCTTGAACCATGATGTGTGTCTTCCCTGTGTTACACGTCTCCTTTCCTTTTGGACTCCTCCATTTCGGTCACCTGCAGTCACTTGACCTGCATGAATTGACTAGTCGGTGGGATTCTCAGCATTGCCCTCTTCTCTTCTTTCACTAAATCCACAGAGAGAGGCAGAGCTGTGTCTCCCTCCGCGGTCTTACCGCATTAAGGATACACTGTAGAAAAAGAATACCTAGGAAACATGTCACGTCACGTCATATCACGTCACCGTACTTAGAGAAAGAGGCACTGAGGACACGAGATCGCTCCAGGCTGAGGATGCCTTTGAAAAGGCATCCTGTGTTCACTAGGTCCCTAAACGTAACAGCCACAGAATTTATGCAAAAGTGTCGAAGCCACCTTTAAAATGGTCGATGTATACTCTGAGCCTCGACTTCTATTCCACCATGGTTCAGAGTTTGATGCTCAGAAGCTTAGATCTGTCGCCTCTACCCTGAGATCCTTCTGTTCTCTGGCTATCTGTACTTCCCCCTAGCAGCCATACTCTGTCCCTGAAACAGCAGGGTAGTTTCTGCGGTGAGTAGTGGCTGTGCTCCTTTCTTATGACTCTACTTCTCGGCCTCCCATCTGAAAGCGTAGTTTTATGGGGTGTCTCCTTTTCTTGTTTTCATGTTCTGATCTCCCCACCCTCCCAGGCCCAGTCTGTGTCTGCCAGAGGTGGAAGAGCAGGATCCCCCATGGGACTCCCTGGATCAATGCTATTTGACTCACTCAGCCTTTCGTGACCTGGCTGACCTGCATGGGACCTCTACGAGGGCTGACAGAAACTCCTTCGATGATATGGACAGTTCTTCTGCTCTGGAAGTAGCTAGTGAGTCCTCCGTTGTCAAGCTGAGAAAGCTCCAAATCGACTCCCTCGCTGACCCCTTATTGTTTGCTATTCCAACCTCTGCTTACGCTGAGATGTGCCATTGCTGTATGTAGGAGTTGGGTAGATATAGGGATCCCAGTCAGGCGCTAGGCCAGTCTTTACAGCACAGATATCACGTGAGGCACAGACCCGCCCTTCATTCCTCATCCCAGGCTCTGCTTATGTCTTCTGATATACGTTAGGACATTGGAGTCAAGGTAGATGTCACAACCCACACTCATTTGTGATGCAACGCCGCAGGTGTCTTTGCTCCTGATTTCCATTAACTGTCTCTCCTCATCTCCAGGGCTCTCGTTTTTATACCCATACAATGGACCTTGTTTTCTTTGTCCCTTTTCAAAGATGCTGTCAGCTTTACCTGCATCTTTGGCTTTGTCGTTTCCCTGGTTTGACTGCTCTGATTCAGTGAGTCATCACAGCTGTATCAGGACATCCACACCTCTGCCATCAGCAGAATGGTTCCCTGAGCAAGGCTGAGCCCGGCCATTCCCCCTCCCCATACATGGGCTCCCACGTCTGTGTACTCGAAGGAATTGTACACACAAGATTCCTCTTGATTTGAGGGTTTGCAGATTCAATCCATCAGTCTGGTCTCTATGTCTAAATGCCTTTCAACCATCACACCTAGAGCATCTCATGAGATAAGGTAAGGTGAGAAGGACGCAGTACGTTTTTAAAGCTCAGACAAGCTCTCCCCCAGAATCCATGGTAAAACACACGTTTCACTCTACACAGACTCTTTCCATGTGGCCCCACCACATCAGGGAGCTCGTGCCCGAGGCCTAAGGAAAGCAAACCGTGACACATTACCAAGGCACTCCCGGAGGCCTCCTGGAGGGTTTCTCTCACACTACCCTCTGCCCCATTAAGGAAAATTATGCCCGAGTGTTAGCTGCAGCGGATATTTTATTTTAACGTACCGATGCCATTCCGTTTAATGTGACTGGCCCTGTCTCTCTTTAGTTGTAGAAAATCACAATGATCTTTTGGAGGTAGAAGACCAAGACCCGATATGCCCCAGGTAACTCTGAAGATTCATGGGCTTTAATTCAATGGTGACATCTGGTGATCTAGGCAAATCTAGAAATTGCTAAATATGCCTCTCTCACCCATTCTCACATGCACAAAACGGGCCATTAGCAATGGTTTCTGCTTTTCTGGGGCACTACTATAAGCCCCTTTCTCAATCCCTCCCAAGCCTGGAGTCTGCAGTCCCCTGATGCAAGTATATTAAGCACACTGGACTTCTTGCCTTCTCACGGTCACGCTTTGATCCAAATCAGGCCAAAGATGCCATCTACCTCTGCTGCTTTTGCATTATGACGTGGGTAGGAATTCATGGCAAGACAACTGTTTAGAAAAAAAATAAAATTCGTGGGACACACAAGCATTCTAGGAATCTCCAATGCTGCCATAGCCTGGGGTGGTCTTGCTCCTTTCTGCAAATTTCAACAAGACGTAGGCCAAAGTGCTGGTGCTGCTTTTCTTGTTTTCTGAGTGTGCTGTTTGTTTTGGGACGGTGGTGCACTGGGGAGGTTCAGACTCTCTTCCTTTAAACTCCCATTTTGGCCATGCTCTGACCACCTCTTGCTCTGGTTCCCTCTCTCCTTCCCTGATCTATCCCTGCTTCATCCACACCCTTCCCCAGAGGGAGGCAGAATGGCTCCTCTCCCCTGATGGGGACTTCCCGTTTGTTCTCTGTGACCACACCGTCCTCCCCGCTGCCCTAAACCACTGGGACTCCATGTTGACTCAGCCTTCCTGTTGCATCTCCAGTCCTCCCTGTAACTCGAGGCTCTGCACGGAGCTGCCCGTGGTAGAAGAGAATGACGTCCCACAGGACTCTCTGGATGAATGTCATTTGACTTCTTCAATTGGCCATCACCTGCCAGACACCTGGAGGCCTTGTACAAGTGCCTCATCTACACGTGACAAGGAGGAAACCTTCGAGGGTCTGGATGTAGATGGTAAGTAACCCCATTGTGAGGGGCACAAACTTCCTGGGAAGGGAGGGTCCCAGGAAGCCTGTCTTCTCTGTATACAGCAACATTAATAGGCTGAGAGATGCATCCCTGCCAACAGGCCCTGTAGACCCATACTGGTTTGAATATGCTCTTGGATTTTATTTTCAAAACACTGGGACACCCGGGGGTTAAGCCTCCAGCTCTTGATCTGCGCTCAGGTCCTCCTCTCAGGGTTCTGAGATCAAGCCCCACGTTCTGATCCACACTGGATGTGGAGCCTACTTCAAAAGAAAAGGCATCATGTGGGTCAGACAAGTTTCCTTTCCTTCTGTCCCACACTATTCCTGTGTCACCTGCCCCCTCACAAGCAGCAGGCTGTTGGGACCAAGTAAGGTGAGAGAGGAGAAATGGAGAGAAAGGGACAAAACCTCAGCCACCGCTCTCTCACCTGGAGGCATCTTGGTAACAGGCCTCTTATTTCCAAGAAGAGACTTTTTAGACCCAAGAAATTCTATGGCCACTTGTACGTCCTGTGTATCTTCTTGCAAGCTCTCTGGTCTCCACATTGCTATGTGGCTGCTCCCTATGGGCAGCGTCTGTGCTGTTTCTGCTGAGCTCAAATTTCATTCTCCCCGGGTGTTGGCCTTCCTCTGGAGCATTTACATGGAAGATCCTGAGCACCCAGTCCTGTCTGTCCCCTGTCCCATGGATTCAGTGAAGCCAAAGCTCTAGTCCCGCTTTTCCTCCCCCGTGGATGGTGGGCTTTTCACCCTCTGTGCAGCATCAGTGATATTTTCCCAGCTTGGATACGGTTTCTGTCACGTGTCCACTCTTGGTGGCATAATGCCCTCTAAATGAGCAGCAGCCTGTGCACCTTACGTGGCTACGGGCATCATTCAGGGGCAAAGCAAAGAGTTGTTTCCCTCTCCAGGATCTTCAGAAACGTGGAGCCTGCTGAGTGTGACCCCCTTCCGGCCACGCTCACACAGGGGCGCAGGCCAAAATCCACTTCCCGTCTCTTCCCGCTCAGGCTATTTTCTGGACCTCCCTTCTGGGAGAAAAATTGGCCCTGTTAGGAGACTTTCTCTGCTGAACAAAACATGTGCTAGGGCCAGCAAGGAGTCCATGATGTTCCTTATTGGATCAATATGGTACAGTGAAACTGCCTAAGAAATGTTTTGTCCCTCAACCTTACGTGGACAGTAACAGCCTTTCCGCCCTAGGACTACCTTCTCCCGAGTTTCCCCGTCCTCCCCGAGGGCCAAAGAGACCAGGCATCCTCAGCATTACAGCAATTTGGGAGGCACAAATGAAACACACGGTTATTTAGCATTCTCCAAGGGGCAATAGAATCCAGATGAGTGGACGGACGGAAGGGCAGACAGAAATTGCAGATGAGAAGCTTCAAAAGGCTTCAGAGCTGGGAAAAGGCCCCATAAGTTGGCCCGTGCTACCTCTCCGCAACTCCCTCTTCTAGGGGTACCTGAAGCCTCGAGGCTGAACTTCTTCCCCCGTTCTTTGTTGCCACTACACATGGACAACTCCTTCTCCCAAGCCCTGAGAACTCTCCAGGAACTTCTCTCTAGGCTCTCACACCAAGGTTACTATGAACAGAATGATAGGCATGAGCTACTGGGCCCATCCGAAGGCCCTGCGGAGTCAGGGTGGTGATTTTCACCTCAGGGACTCTGCAGCCTGGTCACCTGCCAACACAGCATCCACAGGCTCAGAGACAATGGGGACATCTCCTTCATAGCCATGATGCCTGCCTTTGTACCTGCTCCCAGGGTGGTCTCACAGAGGGGCGGGGGCATCAGACATGGGTGTTCTGAGAGCACTCAGCTAAGGAGCCCTGGGATGGATCCCATTGAAATCTCTTCTCGCTTCAGCTCCGATGCAGTCTCCCTGTCACCAAGGGCCATCCAGTGGAAACTTGACTTTCCCAAGAGCACAGGTGCAAAGTTCCGGGGCACAGACACAGCCAAGCACCCCGGTGGCTGATTCCCTGCAACTGCAGCTGGACCAGCATTTGGACCGTGGTGACAACAGAGCCAGGCTCAGCCTCTCCTCTGCCATCGGGAGCCTGGGCACCAACATGGGTTCTGGGGACCAACCGCCACTGCTCCGAGGTGAGAGGGAAGGTGACTAGGAAGCTCTAGACCCTGTGTTGGTCATCACAGACTTGTGGCTACAGGTAGCAATGGGATGAGGTTGAGCCCCCACGATGCTGCAATACAGCAAGGTGAGCAAGAGCCTGGTGTTCAGTATCAGCTCTGAACCAGGTACTGGCCTTGCCACTTCCTGGCTGTATAACTGGCCAACTTCCGCCTCTTCTCATGCATTTTCCCTTCAGTCCGCTTACTGAAAACCACAAAAAATGGGGTCTCCGTCTCATTGTTCTTGGGAACATGAAATACAATTCATAGGGGCCCTGATGCAACAAAATTGCATGACAATATGTATGAATTTGTCACATCGAATCCTCAGATGCCTGTGGGGTTTCAACTCTTGGAAATGGTGGCAGGGCATTGTTTCATGTGGGGAAGAGCAGTTTTAGGCAGATCTACTATCGCCGGACCCCATCCTGCCTGCCTTTCTCAGAAAGGCTCATGCGCCCAGTTTTCTCTCCTTCAGCATCGTCAAGCCCATCTGCCCTGTTCGGTGCTCACAGACACTGTAGAAATACTGGCCTCGCAACACCACGTACTACTGATTTTTGTTTTTTCCTTTTCTAAGCTGAGAAGGGTCCACTTTACCCCATGAAGTATACAGGTCACTCTCTCTTCGGGTCCTCCATCTCGTCCATCTGCTCCCTTCATCTCCGGGGCCTCATGCCCAGCCTCCTACTCCTCAGGATCCACCTCTGCTCAGATGTCCTGAAGACTGAGCGTTTCCACCCTCCTCTGCATCCTGTCTTCCTTCCCCACCAGCACTCAGAGTCCCTTCCTGGAGCCTGGGGTGCCTTGGGGCTCCTCGGTCAGGAGCTGACCTCCCTGAGAATTGAGGAGATGCCGTTCCCAGGGGGAGGCCACATCAGTAGCAGCACTGTGGCACCAGGGAGGGCCCTGGAGAAAGAGCTCAGTGAGTGCTCGGGGAAGCCCAGCGCGGACCAGGGCCTTAGCACTCACCCTCCTTACTGTCTTCTCCCTGCGGCCTGTCACTTCTCCTTGGCGCCCACCGTCCTGCCCCGACCCGCTGGCCCCCTCCCTCTCTCTGTGACTCACGTCCCATGGAGGCCTGAGCAAGAAAAAAAGCTCCATGCCAGCTCCTTGGTCCGCTCTGCTTATAATAACAAAAATGCCTCAGACAGGCTGACTTCTTAACAACAGAAATCGGTATCTCACCGTTCCGGAGGCGCGCCAGAACCACCATCAAACAGGGACACATTCGGGGCCTGGTGACACTGCCTTCCTGGCTCAGAGGTGGCTGCCTTCTGGCTCTGTCCTCACAGTGCAGAGAGGCGACGGAACCCTGTGAGGTCTCTTTTATAGGGCGCGAATCCCTTCTACGGGAGGAGCTGCCTCCCAAAGGCTCACCCCATCATACCATCACACTGGGGGATTAGGTTTCATCCTATCAGCTGGGGGTGAATACACAATTACACGCTGGGGCAGATGCTTTTACTCTGACTTGTTCCCACCGACTCCCCCATGGAACATGTCCATGGTCACCTGTTTCTCACCACTGCTTTTCTCGTTCTTTTGGATTCCGTGTCTTTTCTTTTACTCGATGCAGCTGAGCAGAGCGGGGGTAGAATGCTCTGGGCCTGTCCGCAAATCCCTCATTAATCACTGACTCCCTTATACATACATATATACATACAGACACAGACATTTCTATCTTAGGTCACACACATGTTGTCTATTCGGTGTGTATATTATACGTAGTGCACAGGTATGAAACGCTGGCCATGTTGATGCATGTTGTATGCATTCCCCAGTGTGCTCTTCCCTGGTTGACCCCGAAAGGCTTCCCTGCAACCTAGACTTTGCTGCGCTCTACAGTCTCTTCTCGACAAGAGTACAGCCTCTTTCCAGCACAATTTCCTTGTGTGTGGAAACTTCTCTTTCCCAGAACTGTTTCTTTTTACCGATCGTTTCTCGTGCTTTCACTTTTGTCCATTGGGAACCTGTTGGCCTCCTGGCCCAGTGAGCCTTACTTGAGTATGAGAGAGAGAGCCAAAACCGGAAGTAATCAAACTGTGTCCACGGGCCTGTGATCTGTCAGACGGCCTTTCTCATTCTGGCCACTGTCCTTCTTTGACATCAATGGAGGTGGAGGTCCAGAAAGATCATGAATCACAGCGGATCCTGTCGATGTGCTTTTCCTTGCAGAACTGGCTTTGGATGCTTCCATGTGCATGAAGAACCCTCCCAAGCTGGAGCGTGATGCTGGTGAGGACTCGAGGGACAGACAGCATGGCTGTCAAATCCATGGCCACATGAAAGCCCTCCGTGTCATGAAACAGAAGATTCCCAAGAGAATACTGCAGTTTGGCCAGTGGAGACTGGCATGCAGATTCCCTGGTCTTCAAGCTTAGGGCCCAGAGGTAATCATGCCTTTGGCGCTTGGGGCATGGACTCCTACTGTTCTCCTGCTGATTAGAGCTCCACCCCCCCAACACCCCCGACCAAACACACACTGTCTCTTCACTTGCTCTCCCTCCTTCGGCCATTCCCACAGCTGGTGCTTCCCCGGTTTCGCATGGGGGCTGCCACCCTGCCGGCCCTTGGTCTCCATCACCGGGATGCAGCTCAACTCTGCTGTGTTCCTGCCGGGGCTGTCCTGGGATTCCTTCTCCCCTCTCTCCACGCCCATGGCGAAGCAGGCCCCACGGCCCTCCTCAGCAGAGCAGCATTATTACACCCATCAAACACTTAGAGCTCTGCCAGAAACCACACGCTTTCTTGGCTTCCTTGCCCTCCTTCCCTGCTTCTCCAATTCCAAGCCTCCTCCTCCCAGGTCCGAGGTCTCCATGAGTCACTGCCACATGCACTCTCCTCTTGGGACGTTCAGGAAATCTGAGCTAGGTGGACACAGAACCCTCACCTGGGACCCAGCTGGTGGGTCAAGCTTCTCCTCAGCCCCTATCATACACGATACAATGAGGAAGGAATATTGCCTGGAAACCCAGTGTCTAAAACATGATCCCTTCCCTGATCGAGGTTGAGGAATTTCAGGTTTCTTGCTTCCTGTGGCAATCAAAACCATGGTTCACAAAGTCACTACGAGGACTTGCCAGCTCCCCGACAGGTCCACGACAGATTGAAAGAAAATAATCCTATGGTGTCACTATACAACATCTCAGGAAACAATCTCAGGACTCCTTCTCCTATCTATCCATTTGCAGGCCCATCAGAACACCCCTGGAATCCATGAGAGGCTCTACGCTTATGGAAAGTTGGGGAAAGAAGGGATGAGAATCTAGAAAGCAAACATGAATCCTTCTCCATGTGCCCTTTACACTTTGCTGAAGCTTATACCTACTCAGACTATTCCTACAAATGCCCCAAGGTCTATCCTGTGTGAGATAACATTCAGAGACCCTTGTTGTCCCTGAGGGAAAATGAAGTGTCCTTGATAACACCCAGGCTGTCCTTTGTGAATTCCCCTTGGGGTTTCTCCTCCCCGGGCTCTTCCCTCAGCACCTCTGGGCTTGTTCCAGGGAGGCCAAAAGTGACCATCAGTATCTACTGCCTGCCCACACCTGCAGATCAGGGGCTGTCCTCTCCCTCCCCACCACAGGTTTGCACAGGGCCTGAGCCTGGCTTTCAGCCCAGGCTTTTCAGTCACAGGTCACATGGCTTTCAGGGGTCCTTAGCCCCTGGGGCCACAGCTCCTCCTCTGCACAGGGCAGAAAAGAAGTTGGAGATACTCATAGGCCCCTGTGGGCTCTCCCAATCTAGGACTCATTCCAAAGCCTGGCCTCCTTTTCAGAAGACTGGGACAAGGGTGAAAAGGGGATGTGTTTGGCTGCCACGGGTCCCCTGCTTCCTGCAGCAGCCTGTCTCAGAACGCGCGTGGTGCGTGCTAGGTGCCCACCTCCCCGGGAGGCGTCGGCAAGCCATCACTTGGCTTCTGATGGAGGGGCTCAAGGGGGAAGTGGCTGCAGAGGAGGAGGTAGTTGGGATCTGGCAAAAGCTCACAGCAGCTTTGAGCTGGGACATCACTAGCCCCCTGCTGGGGGAGCCCAGGGGCCCCTGCATCCTCCAACACAGGCTGCCTATCGGTTTCGTGAAGGTATGACTTCTGACTTGGGGCTCTCAACTCCCCCTCTGCCTGGGTGCAGCTCCCCCTGCAGCTGCTCCTCTGGAGAGGCCTTCAGCTTGCTCCTGCCCTCTGTCACCTGGCCACCACCCCTCCAGGCTCAGCCACCAGTAGCATCTGACCAAGACTCACATTTCATTTCTCTCACTCTTCCTCTCTCAGATGCCAAAGACTGCAGAAACTAAGAAAAGAGAGGCCTCTGTGAATGAAAACCCCATCCTGAAACTTCATCCTAAAACCCCTTCTTTTTCCACTGGATGAAAGGAAATCTAAAGCAGCACATCAAGTTAAAGCCCAAAGAGAGCACGGGAGAGACACTTTGCTGAGAATCCACATCACAATCCCAAGCCATTCTCGATGATTTTTACTGCAAGAGACCCATTGGAGGAGAGAGTTTCTTGCCCTTCAGCTCCAGTTGTGATAAACCCCTCAGGAGACCAATGCCTGCCTAGATCACACCCCCGTTTCCAGAGACCTTCAGTCTTGCTGCTCTCAATTCCATCCTGCAGAGAACCAGAGTCAGCAGCACCACGGGAAGAGGCCACATGTCACACTGGACATTCTGGGCCACCAACTGGGCTATGCCAGAAGCACACAGCATTGACTACATCGTGTTCTTCCTGGAGACGTTCAGCCTGAATTTGAGCACGAGGGAGTTATCAGACACCTTCAGGATGTGGACCATTGAACCAGATGACCGGTCTGTCTGTCTTCACAAATCCCTGTCACCACAAATAAGAGACAGCAACATGGAGGAGAGATAGGTTGGGTTCCAAAGGACAACAAGAATGTGTTGCTGTATTTTCTTACTCCTTCAGAACCCAAAATATCTCCTCACCGTTAGGTGGCTGTCTCCGGTGGTGGTGACATTTCCTTGTTTGTAGGGGACAGGCCACATGTCTAGCTTAATGGCCTACATTCTGAAGTTGTCTGATCAGTTCCTCCTGATTAAATTCAGCCTGTGCCTTGGGCCAGGACACTCCATGGTTAATGCTGCATGTGTCCCGGCTAGCCTACCCGGAGACCAAGAAGGTCCAGTGTGCCCATCACCACTCCTGTGAGAGCAGCTTTGGTTGCATTGCTATAGAGTACCTATCACATTGATCTGTTCACAGCAAGACACATGCTTTGCTTTCTGAAATTGGGAATCTGGTACGTGGTGGACCCTGAGGATGGGTGACGAGCCTCTCCTCTTAACCACTTTCTCTAACATGTTGCCATCTTTTACTGCTCCCTGTGGTATCTCCTAACCCTATCTCTGTTTGTACATTGGAAGAATTCTGATGTTTGGATATCTATACAATGTGTATTGGACGGCACTGCACTGTGGAAAAGAACATTCTGTCCCCCTTCTATGTCATTAAAGTTTTTGGTTCGGACAACCACTATGAACTTGTGGGTTATTGACATTGGATGCTCTAAGCTCTCCCTATCATGGTGATTTGGAGGATCGGGACACATGCTCATGGACATGTGCTTGGTTCTCATCGTCATAGTTATACTGAGTCTCCATCACCTTTAGGCTCTACGTACCCTACCGGGAGGACATGTTTCTGTGTTTAGCTCTCTGTGGTATTTCTTTTCTTTTCTGCATGTGCACCTGTGTGCCTATAGGACTGTCTGCCGTTTAGGAAGGTCGTATACGTAGGGCTGAGCATTACACCGAAAGTCTGTGGACATGTTTGGTTCCCTATGAGCTTGCCAAACTTCTCCCCTTCAGTTTGTCAGTGTGAAGGGATCTCTCGACCTCAAACTTTTGACATTATTGTATTTTCCCTTTCCTTCTGTATCAACCTGACCTGGTATACTACTGTTCCCGCCCAGTGAAACAGATGTTATTTACATCCTATTTTTCCCACCTACTCCACTCCCAGAGTTGTGTCGTACAAATGCCAGTAAGTCTATTCAACAGTGACCAGCTGTTTGAAAGTCAAAGTCTCCTCTGTCATCTCTCATCCGGGGAAGTTCACTTCAAAGGACTCCTAGGGAGGGAATGAGGACTCCGTGAGGGTTGCATATTCAATACTCTTTCTCTACTGCCTGCATACGAGGACATCCTCACTGAATAGAAAGTACTTGCACCACCAGTTTTACGGAGTGTTGAAAGTAAGAGTGCCATACCAGGGAAATACAAACCACACCACGGTGAGATACCACCTCACATCAGTCAGAATGCCTACAGGTAACAACTCAGGAAACAACAGATTGTGGCAAGAGTACAGCAAAAGGGGAACCCTCTGACACTCTCGGTGCCCATGCAAACTGGTGCAGCCACTCTAGAAAACAGTACGGAGGTTCCTCAAGAACTTAACATCCCTGACTCCTAGATGACCCCTCTATGTGTACGTTGCTTTCCTTGCTCTTCTGATTATGTCATAGGGACCACGTTTCACTGGCATCGAGTCCCACATCAGACTCCCTGCTCAGTGGGGAGCTTGCTACCCCTTCTTCGACTCCTCCCCATTTATACTCTCTATCTCAAAGAAGCAGGTAAAATCTTAAACAAACAAACAAAAAACAAGCAACAGAAAGAACCAATGAGATATGCACTCACCCCCGTCAGAATGGCTAAAACCCAAAACATAAGAAACAACAAGTGTGGGCAAGGCTGCGGAGAAAAGGGAACCCTCTTGCCCTAGTGCTGGGCACACAAACCGGGGGAGCCATTGTGGACGATGGTATGGAGGTTCCTCAAGAACGTAACAACAGAACCCCCCTACGATCCAACAGTCCTACTACGGGATATTTACTCTCAGAAATACATAAGCACTAGTAAGCACGAATACATGCATAACCAAATTCTGGAAAGGGCCCAGATGTCCGTCCATAGATGACCGGTGAAGACAATGCGGTATATTTATACCACGGAATATTACTCAGCCATAGAAAAGAATAAAATCTTGCCATTTGAAATGAGACAGGGGCATCTAGAGTATATTGTACTAAGTCAATTAAGTCTGTCCGAGATAGCTCAATACCAAAGGATTCCACTCGTATGTGGAACGTAAGAAACAAAATATATAAGCAGAGCAAAAGAAAAGGGCACCAGACAAACCAAGAAACAGACTCTTAACTAGAGAGAACAAACTGGTGGTAGCCAGAGGGGAGGGGGACCAGGGAATCGGGGAATGCAGAGGGCGTCAACAAGTGCACTTGTGCGAATGAGCACTGAGCAATGTATGGAAATGTTCAATCACCACATTCTACTCTTGAAACTTATGTTAACACTGTACGATAACTATACTGAAATTCAAGTTTCAGAAAGGTAAAAACAAGTTTCAGAAGATGGAGCACTGCTTGATAGATTCCTTTGACTTGACCTCGTGCCATTCACCTGGCGGCCTGTTTCTAATCAAACATGGAAACTGCGCGAAGACTAAATGGGGTCAGGTGGGCCAGGTCTCCTTCCATTGCAGAGTCCTCCTCCTTTACTCCTCTGGCGGAGAGACTCGACAGAAAAGATCCACGTTCTGCTATTCCCACTTTGCTGTTTTAGAGAAACGTTATACGACTCAGTGTTCCCTACTCATATACTCATCACTGTATCAGAACAGCCTCGGAGAGTTAGTACAAATGCAACCTCGTCCTTTTGGTTTCTAGCAATTCTGATTCAGTGGGCTGACGTGGGGTCTGGAATCTTCTTATTAAAGTCCGGTGTTTAGTCAGTTTGGAAACTCCCTGAGATCATGGACGTCCCTTAGAGTTCTTGAGACGCATGATTTCCTACATATTAGCACTTCTAGTCTTCACAGTCCACTTGTTCATGGGAGCTTTCCTTTTTCCTGGTTCACAAATGAAGAAACAAAGTCACACGGAGGACCCATTCCCCTGTGACTGGCCCCGGAACCCCTTGTTATGGGGGCTGGAGGCAGGTCTCAGGGAGAGTCCTCTTCTACGCCAAACCCCACGCCCCCATTTGCCAATTCGTGCCTATACCTTTCTGCAAAGGTGCTTCCTTTACCTAGACCTCATTCCTGCCCGAAACCTCCGGGAAAAATTCCATCACAACGGGCTAAGAGCATCATGTTGTCAACACTGGCTACTGACGTGAGACCCTGTGCTTGAAAATTATACTTTGGGGCACCTGGGTGGCTCAGGCAGTTGGGTATCTGACGTGGCCTCTGGTCATGAGCCCAGGGTCCTGGGATCGAGTCACATATCGGGCTCCCCGCTCAGGGGGGAAGCCTGCTTCTCCCTCTGCCTGCATCTCTCCCTGCCTGTGATTGCTTGCTCTCTCTCTTTATCTCCAACAAATAAATAATAAAATCTTTAACAAAAAAAACATTTACTTTTACTTCTTCAACTACCATCGATATATAGTGCTAAGTAGGTTTTAATGTTAACATAGTATTAAGTAGATGTTCATTCATTCCAGTTACTTTTAGTAAAAGTCTTTGGTTATCCTCGTCAAGGATAATGACTTTATTTTAAAAAAATCAAAAGCTTCTGCACAGCAAAGGAAACAGTCAAAACATCAAAGAGGCAACCCATGGAATGGGAGACGATATTTGCAAATGACAGTACAGACAAAAGGTTGATATCTAGGATCTATAATGAACTCCTCAAACTCAACACACACGAAACAGGCAAACATATCAAAAAATGGGCAGAAGATATGAACAGACACTTCTCCAATCAAGACATACAAATGGCTATCAGACTCATGAAAAAATGTTCATCATCACTAGCCCTCGGGGAGATTCAAGTTAAAACCACATTGAGATATCACCTTACACCAGTTAGAATGGCCAAAATTAACAAAACAGGAAACAACATGTGTTGGAGGGGATGTGGAGAAAGGGGAACCCTCTTCCACTGTTGGTGGGAATGCAAGTTGGTGCAGCCTCCTTGGAGAACAGTGTGGAGATTCCTCAAGAAATTAAAAATAGAACTTCCCTATGACCCTGCCATTGCACTCCTGGGTATTTACCCCAAAGATACAGATGTCGTGAAAAGAAGGGCCATCTGTACCACAATGTTTATAGCAGCAATGGCCACGGTCGCCAAACTATGGAAAGAACCAAGATGCCCTCCGGCGGACGAATGTATAAGGCAGATGGGGTCCATATAAACTATGAAGTATTATGCCGCCGTCAGAAAGGATGAATACCCAACTTTTGTAGCAACATGGACGGGACTGGAAGAGATTATGCTGAGTGAAATAAGGCAAGCAGAAAGAGTCAATTATCATATGGTTTCACTTATTTGTGGAGCATAACAAATATCATGGAGGACAAGGGGTGTTAGAGAGGAGAAGGGAGTTGGGCTAAACTGGAAGGGGAGGTGAATCATGAGAGACTATGGACTCTGAAAAACAATCTGAGGGGTTTGAAGTGGCAGGGGCGTGAGGGTACCAGGTGGTGGGTATTATAGAGGGCACGGATTGCATGGAGCACTGGGTGTGGTGAAAAAATAATGAATACTGTTTTTCTGAAAATAAATAAATAATTAAAAAAAAAATCAAACAAACACCCAGGGTTCCTGGGTGACTCAATAGGTGCAGCAAGCGACCTTTGTCTGCAGAGTTGTGGGTTTGCACCCCATGTTGGATGTAGAGATGACTTAGAAATAATCCAAAAAAAAGTTTAAACATTGTATATGTGTATGGGGAAATTTTGTACTCAATAGTCCCTCTTGTTCCTATATATATATACATTGTGATTCCTTATACCATAACGTAGTGCTTTAATGACCATAGCTTCATGATGAGCTTTGACATGGAGTGGATTTCTCCAGTTTAAGGCTTCATGGCCATCTTGCTAGTCTCAGTACCTCGATGTGCATATACATTTTTAGGATTAGCTTGCACATTTGCCCCCAATGTGTCTACTCCCATGTGAGTCCGAATGAAACTCATTTGGTATTCCAATCACCTGGAGTCTCCTAATCTATGCATGGGATAGATGTCTTTCTATTCATTTAGATTGCCTTTAATTTACCCCAGCAATCGTTTCCAGGCCTCTCTGTTGTTTTTAGTTACTTGATCTACAATATGGCCACTATGCACATTTCTGGAAGCCTTCAATTACATTATTTGTCAGAGAGAGACACAGTGACAGAGGGAACACAAGCCCGGCCAGTGGGTGAGGGGGAAGCAGGCTCCCCACTGAGGAGGGAGCCCGAGGTGGGGTTCCATCCCAGGAACCTGGGATCAAGACCTGAACTGAAGGCAGAGGCTCAACGACTGAGCCACCCGGGCGCCCCTATTTACAGGATTTTTATATGGAGAGAGAATACTGAAGTCTGGAAAGCACGGAAGTTCTCAGACACAAAGGCACAACATCACTGATCGTTAGGACAAGGACACCCCTATTAGACTTTGTGAACTTGCCTCGATTTCTCCAGCTGGCCAAGTCAGAGGCGGGAGGTACTGATACCAGCAGTTTCCTCCGGAGACCTGGGAAGTGTCGGCTGCTTTGGGCCACCTTGGAACCCAGGTGTTGGCAGGCAGTATCCCAAGGAGCGGAAATCTGGTCCCAGTCTAGGGTCCCTGGGCCAAGGTAGGTCAAAAACACCGTGAGAGACTGGAACAACCACTGACATCATGCCCCAGACAGCACTGGCCACTTCCTCCCAGGAACTCACCCCACCCCCGCTTCTCATCACTTCTGCTTACTCGACAGAAAGCCCTGTGACAGTTGCAATGATGTTGTATTGACCTCTGTATTCACGGCTCCAAGGACCAAGCCAAGCACTGCGGAAGCTCTCAGAAAGATCCCTTCCCCGATCCAACAGAAGTGGTCGAAAATCTCGAATCTCAACTGCAGTCCTAGACCGAATGTCCTGCAGGAATGCTCTCTGCTTTCTCCCAGAAGGCAACAAATCCCCTTCCTTAAAGAGGAGCCGCAACACGCTCGATGTCCCGTGACATGCCCTTGCGGTGCGCTCTGATGAAGAAGGGACTGCCCTCTTGGAGTCTTCTCAAAGGCCCACCCTGTCATTAGGATTCGAGTGCTTGGCCTACCCCTGCGCCCTTTTGCTGAGCAGGGAGCCCCCTGTCCCGCCCCCTCACCATGAGACTTGATCCCGGGGACCTGGGATTAGGACATGAGCAGAAGGCAGACTCTCAAGGAACTGAGACACCCACATGCTACAAGATCTTGTTTGCATTCTCCCACTCACTGCTTGACCTCCCCAGTGAAATCCTCTTGATGTCAGAATTCCACGCTCTTAACACTAAGGACTAAGACTAAGGAAAAATGAGACCCTGAACATATATATAGACAAAATATATAGTGCATAAAGCCCTTTACCACAATACATTCCAAAGAATATTATTGGTATCACTGTCTCAGAGGCAAGAGCCCCCTACTGTGGTCGTTTCTGACCTTACAACAATAGTCTGCAGGAAAGGTGGACCTCTGCAACTCTAATTCAAATGCCCCTGATCCCCCTAGGCCCACACTTACCTGGAAACATCCACCGTAAGGGCGGCTCCAAGGGTGAAGCTCGTGGGCACCTCCTCCTCCTCTGGGAACTGGTACAGTTCTCCAGCAGTACAAGCGAATCCCGATCCATCCTGTGGGGCCCCGCCCCAGGGGCACGGGCTCACTGTGGACTGTGTGACTCTCCGAGTCATCCCCCTCAGCTCATGCTGCCTCATGCATTCCTCGGTTTCCCTTCAGTTTTCTGGACTCCGCCTGGGCTTATTCTTCCCTCCTCGGGCAACCACCTGCACCACCATGGCCTTGTTCTTCTTTGCGATATTCTCGTCTTCCAGACTTGCTGATATCCTGTCTTCCAGCTCCTCTCTCCATTCTCTGTCTTCAGTGTGGACTCAGCCCAGGCTCCTGTGGGAGACACACAGAGAAGGGACCAAGTCAGGTCCCGGCTCCAGTCCCCAGGACTCCATAACAGGCACCTCAGTCCCTCGTGCACGTGCAGACACTGGAGCAGGAAGGGACTTGGGAGAATTTGAATATCAACTGTAATTTACACATGGGGAAACTGAGGCCCACAGAAATTAGGAGAATTTCCCCCACCAGCTGACAGCAGCAGAGCCCCCAGCCAGGCCTTGGCTGCAAACTCCCCTGTCCAGGCTCCTCACTCCCCCTCCAGAAACCCACCTCTGAATATCAGGGGACACTGGTCAATCGAGATTCCACCCTGAAAACAAAAATGGCCAGAAGGAATTTCCCCTGGAATATGCTTTTGTCACAATTCTACACCCCTACAGGTTATACTCAGTTGGCTTACAATCCGGGTGATCTACAGTAAGTACACCCTCAAGATGGGAGAGCAGGAAGGCCTCGAGATGGCAAATGCATCGGGCTGAGCAGTGTCTTTTCTTTTCCTGTCTCACAGAGTATGGGTCATAGCTAAGGTGGTCTCAGCTGACGTTGTCTCCAGTCATCTAAGGAACTCAACCTACTGGTCAGTAAGGGCAGGCCGGGCCCTAACCCAGTTCTTCCTGGACCTGTCATTGCAATCTGACCCCACTGGGGGACTGAAACCACCATGTAAATATAACGAAGCCATAGGTGATTGGAGGACCCAGGCTGGACAGGAGAGCACATGCCTGTGCCTGCCGTTCTTGACCCGATAGCCCCGGAGGGGTGGGAATCCACGAAAGCGCTGTGTACCACCATCCGGGCCTCTGGCTCTTATCAACCTTCCTCCCCTGTCGATTTCACACCTGGGACAACCCATGCAGGAACAAGTCCCTTTGAGCCATTGTGAATCGAGAAACTGAGACACAGGAATCTCAAGACACAGCCAAAGTCATACTTTCCCATCAGGTTTGCAGCTACAGCTACAACTGTTAAGATCCGAGCTCTCTCTTTTTTTCTTCTGCTTTAGGGATTTCTAGAGACAACGAACAAGGCCAGCCTCTCACCCCGCAACGGACACTCCCAGCCTGTATTTTCTGTATTTTCTCATGCTTGTAAGTAAATAATCATGCTTGCAGAATATCAACCTCCGACAAAGCTGCTTGGAGACCTTGATAAAACAAGACAAAACAAGGCCATCTGACAATATTGCTCAGGACAGACAAAAACAAGGTCACAACGCAACCCACAAACCAAACACCGTCTCTCTTCCTAGGAAAATGACTATGACGTCTTGACTACAATCATAGAATTGCCAGTGCTAATAGTGTTCAGTAGAGATCAAACCCCGCCTCTTTTCCAGGCTCCCCCCACATCACCTCCCCAAACTCCAGATCCTAGGAAACGGCCTCTGAGTGTGTACACACTGGGTGTGTCACTTTCTGTCCGCAAGGAATAAAAAAGCTAGCGAGGTCAATGAGAAATGTGTTCCTGGAAATTCAACAGAAAGGAATGAACACCCACGTCCCAGGAATGAACAGCTCTCAAAACCCAGCATCAGCAATAAAGGTGATACTGTCTATGGAATGCCCAGGCTCTGGAAACACAGAAGTTGTTTTAATCCTAAAACAGAAACAAATTAAAATTGAAATAAAATAAAAGTAATAAAATTGAGATAAAATAAAATAAATAATATAATATACATTTAAATAAAATGAAATAATAAAAAGACCCTTTCTACCCATGCCATTAGTAACGAACATGAACCTCGGTGTTCGGGCAGATTTCCCCAGCCCTGGCTGACACAGAGACTGCTCTGGATCTCAGGGTTGAGAGCTGGAGCCACACGTTGGGTACAGAGATCACTTCAACGTAAAATCTTGACAAAATGTTTAAAAATATGCAGCCCCTGCAGGCTGATCCAGTTAAGCCTCCTACTCATGGTTCTGTTCAGGTCATGATCTCGGGGTCCCCACAGGGCCCAGTGAAAGGACCTCTTCAGATTCTCTCCCTTGCCCTTGCCCTTGGCCTATGCCCGCTGTTTGCAGGCTTGCTCTGGGGCTCCGTCTCGCTCTCTGCCTCAAGTAAATGAAGAAAATCTTTTAAACATGACAGAAGAATAAAAACAAAATAGCCACTGAGGATAAGTTAGGAAAGAAGCTAGCTAAGAGAGAACGTGCAGCACAGTATAGCTTAAGAAGGCCTGGGATTAGCTCCCAGCTGGGCTGAGAGCTCCAGCCCTCCCCATAAAAGAAGAGTGAGCTCTCTGATGACCCAACCAGAGGCAGGCACTGGTGCTCTCTGCCGTCTCTAGCCCCAAGCTGCCACGCTGGACTCCTCCTCCTTGCCTAAGTGCATCAGCTCAGCAGACACTGAGCTCAAAAATCAAATCAGGCAAACGACAGCCACGTGCTATCATAGAACCGGGAGCTTGAGTGGGCGGCAAGAGGACAGGCTGCAGAAGGAAACGCTATATTTGCTTCAGGGATCAGTCAGTCTCAAGAGCTCACCACCCCGCCCTATTGAACTGTATGGGGCCCCCACTGCATTCCTCAGGAATCGGGGCCAAAGGCCGAGCTCCCAGGGTTCATGGCGCCTGGCGCCGCCAAGGCATCCAGGACTCCGCGGGCTCTTGGGGTCTCCTTTCAGGCCCTCCCTTCGCTCCCTCCCTCTTCCCACGACCCCGTGGGATGCTGGTCCCCACGCCGTCCCCCTGCTGAGCGGGACACCTGCATCCCATCTCTTGTGCCGCTGCAAACCGTCTTCCTCACACCTGGACCTACCACACACACCTTCGGGCGCTATCTGTCTTCTCCATTTGTTCTCTTACAATTTGGGCTCTGATTCCCAGCTTCTACCCTTCGCGTTATTCCACCAGGCTTTCGGTCGTTGTTCTTCTTCCTACTATTACAGCTTTCATTTTCTAGAGCTAGTTTTCCACGCCCCGCTCCCAGTGAGGCCTCAGAAGCCACAGGAGGCCCAAACCTTGGCGGCTGTCCACATCACTTCCGGCCTGGCCGCCGGCTGGCTATTGGCCAGGAGGGTGCGATGGGCGGGGCAAGCTGTGGGCCTGGAGGAGGGCTTGGAGAAGGGAAAAGGTAACAAGGGAGGGCTCCGCCTATTGCACCTGTCTGGTCGGTTGCTTGCATGCTTTACCAACTAGAAGCATTACTTTTATTAGTTATAGTGAAGGGTGGCAAAATTCTCATAACCTCGTATTTACCATTGCAAATATTTTTCCCAGATTTTTTCAGGTATAATAAGCACATAAAACTACATATATTGAAAGTGTACAATCTGATGACTTATAGTACATATTCCTTATAAAATGATTACTGCAAGCAAATTAATGAGCACATCACCTCACAATCACCTGAAAATTTTTCTTTCTTCCCTTCCTTTTTTTTTTTTTTTTTTTTTTTTTTTTTTGGTAAGCAAGCTTAAGATCTATTTCCTTAGCAGGATTCGAGAGCATAATACAGTATTATAACTACAGTCACCATGCTATACCTTAGACCCTCATAACTTATTCATCTTATAACTGAATGTTCTTCTCCTTACACCAATATCTCTCCATGTGCCCCACGTCCCAGCCACTGGTAACCATCATCCTACTATTTGTTTCTGTGAGTTGACTTCTTTATTTCTATTAAGTCCATGGATAGATGATAGCACTCAGTATTTGTCTTTCTCTTTCTGACTTTTTTCACTGAATATAATGTCCTGCAGTTACATCCATGTTGACACAAATAGCAGAATTTCCTTCTTTTCCATAACCAAATAACATTCACATTTTCTCTAACATTAAAGTATAATGCACATACAATCTTATATTAGTTTCAGGTGTACGGCACAGTTATTTGACAATTACATACACTACTCAGTATTACACAGTAAGTGTAATCATCATCTCTCACTATACCGTGGTATTACAATATCATTGACTATATTCTTTTCGCTAGACTTTTCATGTCCATGACCCACATAATCTTCACCCATGCAACACTTAGGTTGTTTCAGTGTCTTGGCAACAGTGCACAATGCTGAAGTGAACATGGGGTGCAGATGTCTCTTTGAAAATCCTGTTTCATTTCCTTTGGATATACACCCCAAACTGGGATTGCTGCATCACAGGGTAATTATAGTTTCATTCTTTTTTGAGAAAAAAAAAATGGCTGTATCAGTTTACCTTTCTACCAGTGCACAAGGGTTCCATGGTCCCCATAACCTTGCCAACACTGGTTTTCTTTTTTCTCTCCTATAGTAGCAATATTAACTGTGACATAATAATATTTCACTGTGGTTTTGACTTGCATTTCCATGATCCTGTGGAAAGATATCCATTCAGGTCCTTTATCCATTTTTAATATTTATTTTTTATTTTTTATTTTTTTTTAACATACAATGTACTATTAGTCCCAGAGATACAGGTCTCTGATCGCCAGGTTTACAGACTTCACAGCACTCACTATGGCACATGCCCTCCCCTATGTCCATCACCCAACCACCCTCTCCCTGCAACCCTCATCCCTGCAACCCTCAGTTTCTTTTGTGAGATTAAGAGTCTCTTATGGTTGGACTCCCTCCTGATCCCATCTTGTTTCATTCTTTCCTTCCCTACTCCCCAAACCCACCCACACTGCCTCTCAAGAACCTTCTATCAGGGAGATCATATAATAACTGTCGTTCTCTGACTGACTTATTTTGCTCAAAATAATACCGTCTAGTTCCATCCATGTCCTGGCAAATGGCAAGATTTCATTTCTTTTGATGGCTGCATAGTATTCCATGGTGCGGGTATGTGTATGTGTGTGTGTGTGTGTGTGTGTGTATCTGTGTGTGTGTATCTGTGTGTGTGTGTATACACAAATATACATACAAATACCAACTCTTCCTCTTCCATTCATCTGTTGATGGGCATCAAGGTTCTTTCCTAGTTTCACTATTGTGAGGACTGCTGCTATAAACATTCAGGTGCACATGCCCCTTGAGATCACGACATTTTTATCTTTAGGGTGAATACCCAGGAGTGTGATTGCTAGGTCACAGGGTAGCTCTATTTTCAACTTTTTGAAGAACCTCCATGCTGTTTTCCAGAGTGGCTGCACCAGATTGCATTCTCACCAAACCCGTGGGAGGGTGCCCCGTTCTCCACATCCTGGCCAGCATCCATCATTTCCTGACTTGTTTCTTTTTTTACCCATTCTGACTGGTGTGAGGTGGATCACATTCTGGCTTGGATTTGAGTTTCCCTGATGCTGAGTGACGTGGAGCCCTTAAGCATGTGCCTGATGGCCATCTGGATGTCCACTTTGAGAAAAGTCTGTTCACATCCTCTGCCCATTCCTTGATGGGATTATTTGTCCTTTGGCTGTTGAGTTTGATAAGTTCTTTCTAGATTATGGATACTAGCCCTTCATCGGATATATCGTTTGAAAGTATCTTCTCCCAGATTCTCACCCTGAATAGATTTCTTTCCCTGGCCAACCCCGCTGAAGGGAAATCATAACACCTAAAAGGAACACAGTTTCTCCTCTCTTCCCCAAGTTGTCTAGGGGGAGTTTTTAGGCACAGCGGATAGATCAGCAGGAATTCAAGTATTTCCTGACAAAGGGTACACCGGTTTCTCCCAGCATTGCTCTTTCATCAGGGCCAGATTTCTGACAGAGAGCTATGCATATTGTTAGAGGAAATAGCATGCTCCTTTCTTTCTACAACCCACCCACTTATGAGCATGCTTTCTTGTTGCTGGATCCCCATCCCCCCATTTCCCCTTCTTACCTACTGGAACAACATGCTTCCCCCAGAGACACACCCAGCTCAGAGGGACCGCTTAACCTGTGGGCTGGGGCGGGGGAGAGCCTACACCAAGAACACACATACCCAGAAAGGGACTGCATTCACAGTCAGCCATGATGTGGCTACGTACAGTCTGAAGACCGCCTAGAGCACCATGAGGATATAGTACCGCCCAATTAAGGCTTGTGGGCTTTGTACACCTTTTCTGATATGAACTTCTTACACATATGTTTAGATTCATGCCTGGCCTCAGACAAAATGGAAGAAAAACCATGTGAAGAGGAAAAGATATTACGGTGCTCAATTACACTGAGTTGTGTAATCGCAGTCTCCATTAACCCCTCCTACCCTTGGGCATAGCCCACGAAACTGTTCAGTAGCGTTTCCACATGGCCTCACATAGAGTCTAAGGATACAGTAACTTGAACTGTTACCCCAACGATACACTTTTTTCTCCCCATCCTCTACTGAATGCAAGGTCTTTTGAGTGCCCCTTCCCATTTTCAGAGAGAGACTGCCGTAAGGGAGGAGAGTAATGTGGACTTCCAGGGAATATTCTCCTTCTTGGTCTACTTCTGTACTTAGTGTGCCACCTTTTGTTGGCCAGGGGACTTCTGACCACACACAGGAACCCCAAAAAATGCCCAAAGTATAGGCCGTCTGGGTTGATCTTGGGAAGTGTCAGCCAACATTTAGAATTCTCTCAGGGCTCAGAATGGCTCTTGATCTGCAAGGACCAAGATCATTCCCCTATCCATTCCTGAGGGAGGAACTCCAGATTCCTGATCCAGCACCTTATGATTCCCAAGGCAACACGCAGACACACGCACAAGCACACACACAACCTCCACTATTTTCTTTTTACTCTTCTTTTTTTAAAAGATTTTATTTGTTTATTTGAGAGACAGAGATCACAAGTAGGCAGAGAGGCAGGCAGAGAGAGAGAGAGAGAGAGAGAGAGAGAGAGGAGGAAGTAGGCTCCCTGCTGAGCACAGAGCCTGATGTGGTACTCGATCCCAGGACCCGGACATCATGACCTGAGCCGAAGGCAGAGGCTTAACCCACTGAGCCACCCAGATGCCCATCCACTATTTTCTTGTTGGCAAAAACGTTTAGAAGTCTGGGACAGGCAGCTGATTTAGATTCAAGCAAGCATGGGAGAAACAGCGAGAGGGCAAGTCTTGGAACAGCACTGAGCTCCCCACCCAGAAGAGCTCCACAGCCTCAGCCTGGGATGCTGGTGGCAGGGAGAGGCATGTCCTTGGAATGCTGACAAGGAGCAGGAGGATGGGGGGGATGAGTTGGCAACATGGAGTGTGGAAGGCAAGAGAGAAGAGAAGTTGGGAAAGTGAGAGGGAGAGATGGCCTCTGGCCTCTTGCTTGGGGCAGCTCCAAAGCCCTGAGCATTCTGTACAGGGGCCTCTGGGGACACTGCGTTCCTTCCAGTAGGAGTCGGTGTGCAAAGAGCAAGGGCTCCCGCTACTCTTTCTATCCCTATGAGTGCTGATCCAAGACTCCAGGCCTGAGGGGACCTCGCATCTGTCGCTGCTCTTCCCTGCGGGCAAAATGCAGGCGTGTCCCCAGGCAGAGGGACAGAATTCTAGACTCGGCCAGAAAATCTTTCAAAATGGAAAGTGAGAAAAAAGACTTGTGGGAAGGAAGGAACAAAACCACAGTTGACCTTTTACACCGCAGGCTGGAACCGCAAGTACAGGTGCACGTACAGGTGCATTTTTTTTCAACTAAGCATACTACTCTAAAAATGTGTTCTCTTCCTTATGATTGTCCTTATAACATTTCTTTCCTCTTGCTTACTTTGTTTGATGGATACAGTCTAGAGTCCACAGACTTGCACAAGAGCACGTAATCATCTCCTTACGTCTTCAGTAAGGTAGTAAGAGGTGACTCTTACTACCTCAGTCATGGCATGTCAAAACTTAAACACAGAGCTTTTCTCTTTGAGGGTCAGCACCCTTAACCCTGCAATTCTTCAAGGGTCAACCTGCATCTCTACTTACAAAGGACATGCTTAAATACAGAAAATTTTCAAAGCATCCACACACAAGCATATTAGAGTCCATACACACATTCCATAAGGTTGCAGGGTAGCAGCTATACAAAAACCACTTGTGTTTCTATGCACAACCACGGAACAAACTGAGCAGGAAATTAAGAAAGCAATGCCACTTACAGTAGCACCAAAAACAGTAAAAATTTCAGGCATCAGTTCATTGTAGGAGAAGTAAGACTTGTTTGCTGAAAAGTATAAAACACTGCTGTAGGCGAGTAAAGACCTCATGGGAAAAGCCCCTGTGTGCATGTATGGATGATTTACTGTAGTTCCTACTGCAATACTACAGAGAGACCTACAGAGTCAATACGGTCCTATCAATAGTCTTACTCTGCATCTTCTAATGCTGTCAATCGCTTGCAGTACACTGCCTTTCACACATCGTCGTTTTCCTCTCTTAAAGATACATAGGGCCTTGTTCATATTTTCCATTGATCTATTTTTCATTTTCAAGTGATGGAAAACTATTAAAATAAATGGTTTCATCTCCAGATCTGGTGGTTCTCACATCTGTGCGCGCTCTGCCTTATTTTCAGGTGACAGATCTGTCTGCTGATTAGGAGTCATTTCTCCTGTGAGAGCACCAGACCCTGTTCCCTCTGCTGCTTTCCAAGAAGTGCCCCTGAGTTGCAGACCCTGCCTGTGGAAATTGTACCAAACAAGATACTGAGTTACGAAAGATGAGGTTTGGGATTTAGTAAGAGCTGAGGGGGTGCCTGTGCGGCTCAGTCAGTTAAGCGTCTGGCCTCAGCTGACATCATGACCCCTGGGTCCTGGGATCGAGCCCTGCATTGTGCTCCCTGCTCAGCACGGAGCCTGCTTCTCCCTCTCCCTTGCTGCTCCCCTCCTTCAATTCTCTCTCTCTCTGTCACTGTCAACTACATAAATCAAAACTTAAAGAAGAGATTGAGAGCTCTTATGCTCCTGACCTCCAGGGAATTGATGGCAAGGTCCACAAAGGAGCAGGCCAATATGCCTTGGGGCTTTTCCAGTTGCAAAGAGGCACATGCAAAGGCATGATACATGGTTTTGGAAGCTACCTCAGCAACAGATTTGGCCATCACGGCCCCAAAATCCATGATCCACCAGTCACTCTGTGCACACATTATCCTGCTTTAACTGTGGCCGATGCAAATTACTGCAAGAACTTCAGAGCATTCCATAAGAACACATCCAACAAATATGGGAATGACATAAAGGGGTGTATTCCTAAACCGGTCCCCCAAATCATAAATCATACGCAATATCAAGTTTACTCACATTTTCAAGGGTCAAATTCTGAGGTACCAGCAAAGCACCTGAGATCCCGGCAACACTAACTGCAGGAACCTGCTTCCCACAGGATGACACGCTCTGACCCAGACAAGAATGTATTATCTCTGAGTTTTCTTCTTTTAACTTTTGTTTATGTATTTGACAGAAAAAGACACACAGCGAGAGAGGGAACACAAGCAGGAGGCATGGCAGAAGGAGAAGCAGGCATTCCACTAAGCAGGGAGGCTGATGTGGGGCTCGATCCCAGGACCCTGAGATCCTGACCTGAACCAAAAGCAGACACTTAACCACTGAGCCACCCAGGTGCACACCATGGAGCTCTTTGGGGGTGATTTCCCATGGCCATGCTTGCACAGCTGATGTGACCACTTCTAGGAAATGCGGCCGTATTAATCAATGGATTCTAAATTTGGTTCCTTAAATAGTTCTACACACATCAGATACACCCTCTTGAGCGCATGCCAGAGAGGGGCCTTCCCAGGGCTCACTAGCTTCCGGGTTGTCCGAACAGGATCTTCACTAGATGTTCACAAGGAAAACTGACCTGGGTACTTCCTCTTTCTTCTTTCTCTCTTTCTTTCTCTTTCTCTCTCTCTCTCTTTCTGTCCTTTTCTTTCTGTTTCTCCCTTCCACCATACTTCCCCTCTCCCTTCCTCCTTCCTTCCATTCTTACCTTTTCATTTTCTCTCTTCCTCCCTCTCTCCCTTCTCTTTCTCCCTTTCTTTTTTTCCTTCCATCCTCCCTTCCCTCCTTCCTTCCTTCTTCCTTTCCTTCTCTTACTCTTTCTTTCTATCTGCCTTCTTTCTCCCTCTCCCAATGCCCAGCAACCTTCTTATACACAATAAGCAAAGAAAGAAAGAGAAAAAGAAAGAAAGAAAGAAAGAAAGAAAGAAAGAAAGAAAGGAGGAAAGAAGATCTTAAAAAAGAAGACATAAAAATCAACACCAACATTTGACATGAAACTAATACATGCTGCATGTTAAGTGCAGCAAATTTTTTTTTAATTATTTCAAGTGATACCTGGGAGGCTCATTTGTTTAAGTTCAATCTCTGGCTCAGGTCAGGATCCCAGGGTCCTCGGATAGGTCCCCTGTCGAGCTCCCTGCTCAGTGGTGACTCTGCTTGTCCTTCTCACCCACCCTCCCCCTGGCCACCACTCCTGCTCTCTCAAGCACTCTCTCTCAAATAAGGAAATTACATGCTTTTTAAAAACACTGGGTGAGCCTGGCGGTGGGTATTATGGAGGCTACGTATTGCATGAAGCACCGGGTGTGGTACATAAACAATGAATTTTGGAACACTGAAAGGAAATGAAAAAATAAATAAAAACTTCTAAACAAAACCAACAACAATGCAATTGTCCTCTCTGGAATCAACCAGCTTAGGGGCCTACTTTCCTGTTCCTGTTGCCTAGACCACCCTCCATTTCTCTACCTGACCTACATCCTTCTGCAGGAATGGAGACAGCTCTGAGGTACTGCTGACCCTGGAGGTGGGGCCAGAGAGAAGTCTACACATGGTACAATGGGCTGCCTTTGGAGTCAGCCATAACGTAGCTACAGGCACTTAGAAATGGACCCGATGTACCATTAGGTATGAGCACTGTGACATTCGGGGGTACAGATTTTACGTATGGTATTGACATCATCTTCGTTGCACAAATATGTGTAGACTCAAGCAGGAGACCATGGGATCAGAAGATTGAAAGAAAACCATGTCAATGGAAAGATACTAAGTTACCAAAGTTACTCTGATGTGTAGAGCTGTTTTCTGTGTTAGCCCTTATCTCCACCACAGAAGTCAGAAAATGTTCAACAGGGTTTCCACTTGCCTTCAGATTCAAACTGAGAATACAGTAATTTAAACTGTGAACCCAAACCTTCCATTTTTTTTTTTTCCAAACCTGTGTTGAATACCAGGGATTTCAATTGCCCTTTCCCATTTCCAGTGAGACTGCAGTGAGGGCAGACAATAATGTGGTGCATCCAGGAAACATTCTGTTTCTTGGTCTCCTTCTGTTCTTAGTGTGCCAACTTTATTCAGCCAGTGCACTTCTGAGTGCACATGGAAAACCCAGCAAATACTAAAATGGTAGGGTCTCTGGGTTTCTCTTGGGAAATGCAGACCAATAATTAGGATTCCCCACAGGCTCAGAATGGCTCTTGAACTGCAAGGACCAAGCTTCCCCATTCATTCTTTCTTTCTTTCTTTCTTTCTTTCTTTCTTTCTTTCTTTCTTTCTTTCTTTCTTTCGTTCTTTCATTCTTTCTTTTGTTCTTTCTTTCTGTCTGTCTGACTGTCTTTCTTCCTTCCTTCCTTCCTTCCTTCCTTCCTGTCTTTATTTTTTAAAAGGTTTTATTTACTTTTTTGGCAGACAGATAGCACAAGTAAGCAGAGTGTCAGGCCGAGGGAGAGAGAGAGAAGCAGGCTCTCTGCCAAGGAAGGTCTCCATGTGAGGCTTGATCCCAGGATCCTGCAATCATGACCTGAGCTAAAGGCAGCCGCTTTAGTAACTGAGCCTCCCATCATCCTGACCACATCCTTTCCTTCCTGGGAGGGGAGGGGGGCACGGGGGTATTTCTGGATTCCTGATGCACGCACCTATTTATTTCTTTTATTTTTTTTGTGTGTGTTTTGATTTTTCTGTGTGTGTCTTTGTTTTTGTTTTTTAGCTAGTCTCCATCACCAACGTGAGGTCTCTGAGGTGAAGAGTTGAGCCCGCCATGTGTCCTTTCATACACATTTGATATCCAGGCACATATCATGACTTTCATGTTGGCAAAAATAGATCAAACTCTGGGAATTGCCTTCCATCTGCCCTACTTCCTCTGGGCATGTTTCCTGAGTTGCTGGTGTGTGGGAGTCCTATTTCCCACCCCACTGAAGGAAGACCCTATAGTAAACCATACCACATCCCCGGGGTTCTCTTTTATCCTTTCCATGTAATCCTCTCTGGCTCTCAGTGTGTCTGTGCTCCTAAAGACACCTCTGACTAGGACGCCCCGGGCTCCTGGAGCTACTTTGTACCCAGTTACCCAGTCTGAGAGAATGGGGTGTAAGTGCCGAATATGACCACTAGGACCACCTAACTCTCCTCCCCAAAGGCACTCAGATGCCCATGAAGAGGTACAGGAGGGTGACATCCCCTTTCCTGGCCTGGGGGAGACTAACTCAGGACCACAAGCTACCTCACGGTTCTCTTGCCCCTATCAGGACAAACTTCCCCTACAGTGGTTGTTGAAAACCACCCCTTTCGCAGCCATGAACTCAAAATGGCCACAGACTTAAGGAGAAGAGCCATAGCAATCATTCAAGATGATTACGCAACAGAAAATGGTCAGGACGTTGCATTTAGTGAAGAGTTCTGTCACTGGAGCAAGAGTAAAATATGTAACAAGAAAACTTAAGATGAACAACCTTGCTGCATCCAACATTACCACTGAGAAAAGGAACAGAGAAGACACTGATAAAGAGACAATATTTGCAGATAAATACCCAATGAGGACTCCCATACGCAAGACATAAGGGTACTTTGAACTCACTGAATGGGCAGAAGGAACACGCTGCTAATACAAAGCGAGCATAAGACTCGGATACACATGTTCCCAAAGAAGACACATGCACGGTTCAGAAGCCCATAAAACGGTCATCAATGTGACTAGTCTGCAGGGCAATGTATGCCAAACCAGGGACCATTTTGCACGAATGAGTGTGATTCTGTACAAAAGACAATGCCAGATGTTGCTGAGAAGCATTTCTATTCCTTTTTTCTTCTTTTTTTTTTTTAAGATTTTATTTATTTATGGAGCAGAGTGAGAGAGCACAAACAGGGTAGAAGCACTGGGAAAGGGAAGAGCAAGCTCCCTGCTGAACAAGGAGCCCAATGCAGGGCTGGTTCCCAGACCCTGGAATCATGTCCTGAGCCAAAGGCAGACACTTCACCAACTGAGTCACCCAGGAGGCCCTGGCCATTGTTTTCTTAGATATGATACCAAAATTCTCACTAATGAAAGAACAAATTGATCAACTGGACTGTATCACAATTTAAAACATTGGTGTTTCAGAAGACATTGGTGAGAGAACCCAAGCCATGTCACACATAGAGAGAAACTAGGTGTAATTTCCATACCTGCTGAAGGTCACCTAAGAGAACACTGAATGAACGCTCAAAAGTCTGAGTGAAAAAAGTCAAGCAAAGAGAGTCAATTATCATATGGTTTTTCACTTATTTGTGGAGCATAACAGAAAGCATGGAGGACATGGGGAGTTAGAGAGGAGAAGGGAGTTGGGGTAAATTGGAAGGGAAGGTGAATCATGAGAGACTACGGACTCTAAAAAACAATCTGAGGGGTTTAAAGGGGCAGGGGGCGTGGGAGGTCGGGGTACAAGATGGTGGGTATTATAGAGGGCACGGATAGCATGGAGCACTGGGTGTGGTGAAAAAATAATGAATACGGTTATGCTGAAAATAAATTAATTAATTTTTTTTAAAAAAGAAAGTCAATAGGAAGAAGACAAACAATCCAATTTTAAACGGGTCAAAGAAAAGGGCCTGGGTGCCTCAGTTGGTGAAGTGGCTGCCTCTGGCTCAGGTCACCATCTCAGGGTCGTGGGGTCTAACCCCCGACCCCTCCATCACTCTTCCCGCTGAGCAGGGTGTGTGCTTCTCCTCTCCCTCTGGCCTCCTCACCCTACCCAACAGCCCTGCTCTTGCTCCCCTTCCCTCTCTTGCAAATAAATAAATAAAACCTTTCAAAAAGGACATACAATAAAATGGATTCAAAGATTTGTAAAAACACTTTAGCAAAGAATACACATGGAAGAAATGGAAGAATAGCGCACGACCTACATCATTAGTTATTAGGAAAATGGAAATTTAAACCACTATCTGTCAATGAAAATGGCAAAAATGAATGGAATCTCCATTCTGAGCCATAGCAAGGAGTCATAGCAAGGAGCAAAGTCACCTCCTTGCTATGATTTCTCATACACTGCGCATGGGAATTTTAAATTCTACAACCACTGCAGAAATAGTTTGGAAATTCTTATTTTTTTGTATCTTTGATTGACTAAAGACTGAGCGACTAAAAGTGAGTGGAGGGAGGGGCAGAGAGAGAGGGAGAGGCACAGAAGCTCAAGTAGACTCCCACTGACCATAGAGCCCTACCTGGGGCTCTGTCTCGCCACCAATGAGATCATGACTTGAGCCAGAATCCATGTCAGATGCTTAACTCACTCAGTCACCCAGGCACCCTAACAGTCCAGAAATTCTTCAAAATATTAAACCTATACCTACCATAGACCACCCCCATTCCACTCAAATGAAAAAAGAAACGGTACATTCCCCAAAAGCTACTGACTATTTCTAATTGTCATTCATCTCCATCCACAGAGGAATGACCACCACAAATTGTGACATATCCAGCTCATGGAATACTATGCGGTTTCGCAGAGTAATCTCGTCGCTTACATAACACTATGGGAAGACATGTTCTTTTGCTCTGATAATACCTCAGAGCCAGAAAACATCAAAACAAAATAATTTACATAGCATACGATGGTGTTAAGAGAAAACCTTAGAAATTGCAAATAATTCTACTGTAACAGAAAGCCAATCAATGCTTTCCTGACGTGCAAATGGGAGGGAGGAAATGCTAGAAGGACAAGGAAACTTGTGGGGGCGATAGATGCCTCCACTACCGGGGTGATGCATATATGTGCTCAAACTTAATAGACGTAGGACTTTAATTACATACACTTTACTGCATGGAAATTATATCTCAGCGTCCCTGTAGAAACACTTTAAAATACAAAAACAACCTTTCATACCCTGAAACTCAATAAGTGGTTTTGATATCTCCCCCCAAAATCAACCATATGATTTGCAAGGTCAAAAGAGGCAATGCATCATTTCTGGGGATACGAAAATGAATTTATTTATCTTCATCTCAACCTCAAGAGAATATAAATGGAAGGCCCAGTATAGAAGCATGTTTCTCTCTGACAAAGGACTTTTTTCCAGAATTGGGTATCATCTAGTCTGAGGAGATCATCAAAAGAATAAAAGAAATGGCCAAAAGACTCGAAATGAAACTTCACAAAACAAGACGTACCACTGGTTCTAATACTAGCCCACGAAGAGACACAACTCTTTAGCCGTGAGGGAAAGAAATCAGTATACAACGAGATACCATAGCATATGGTAATTGCTTCATAAGCATAGGAAAACCCAATGGGATACCGGCTACACTGGTTTCTTTTTTCTTTTCTTTTCTTTTTCTTTTTTTCTTTTTTTTTTTTTTTTAAGCAGGACCCAACATGGGGTTCCAGTCCTGAAATCCAGACTTGAACAGGGATTAAGACTTGCATGCTGATCTGTCTGAGCCAAACAGGTGCCTCCAGAAAAGGTTTCGAATGCTCGCTCCTCACTTCACTACAGCTGTGACCTGGGACCTGTGACAAAGATCTTGGGAAGCTTGGTGTTCTTTGTATTTTTTTTTTCTCATCAGGAAACGATACCATCTGAGTTACAAGATAGTTCCTAATATTAAGTATGATCACCTGATACTGTACAGGAACTATACTTTTTGCATAGAAGATAGTTGACCTGGAATTCTCCTTGACACGTTTTCAAAAGCACAGACAGACCACTGACAAAGAACAGACAGGCTGTTTCGAAATAAATATCCTTTCCCCTTTTCCAGAAAGAAATCATGTACACATTATAGAAAAAAAAAAAAAAAAAAAAAAAAAGGAGAGGAACCAACTTGCATGGAACAACGTTCCCAAAACCCTGAAGCAGGTCTACTTTCCATTCCAGTAGACCCGAGATGAAAGTCTTGACGAGGTCCAATCCTGGCAGTCTTCTCCGTGTGGAGGCCACTGAGAAAGTCCACTCTGGCCCTACACGATCTGGACTAGCACACAAGTGTTCCTCAGAAAGATCAACAACGACTCAGCTCGAAACGGCCTGAGCAATTTGTACAAATGTGCTTGAGTTTAAGACCAGCTCCACTGCAGAACCAGGATTCACCCCTGAATCTAAGCCAGGATGTTCACAGATATCATTTCCAAAATCTCTGTTACAGGCCTTGGCACGCTCCACAGGTGGGAAAACAGGCGCAAGACTATCCATTGAGAGAAATATCAATCAACACTCAACAGGCATTACTAAATAATGTCCAGCAACTACTAAAAGGCAGGCAAGCTCTCTTTCAAAAGCCATGTTTTGAGGAACACAGACTTCTACATCTTCATGATTTGGGGTTGGAAGCTGGTTGCAAAACCACACCAGCAACCCAAAAATAAACAGATAAACTAGAATTCATCATCTTAAAAGCTTTTTGGTTCAAGGGTCACTATCGAGGAAGTGAAGTGAAAAGTGGGGTCTGCTATCTACAATGCATGTAAAGAACCCTCCTATAACTAAGCAGTTGGTAAAAAGACAGCCAATATAGGAATGGGGAACGGAGCTTGAGTAGACTTTCTCAAAAGGACAATACCATTGCAACAATGAACACAGGAAAAGATGCTCAATTTCATTAGTCCCTAGGGAAATACACATCTAAAGCACAGTGAGATCCCACGTCAGCCCCACTACCATGACTTCAAGCAAAGAGACAATCAATACATGTGTCGGGAAGCTTGTAGAGAAATGGAATTCTTACATATTCCTGGTGGGAATGTAAAAGGGTGTCCCTGTTCTGCTTTGGAAAAGAGGCTGGCAGTTGCTCAAAAAGTTAAACACAGGGTCCCGTATGACGCAGCAATCCCACTCTTAGGTAAATAGCTAAGGAAACGGAAATGAAATGTGCACCTAATGGGAAAACAAGTCTACCTAACACAGACTTGCAGTAAGAAGAATACTGACAGACTTGGGACAGGAAACCGTTTTCTTCCCTTTCTTTTCCTCCTTTTGTAAGACTTTATCTATTTATGTATTGGAGGGGAGCGGAGCGTGCCACAGACAGTGAGAAAGAGCACGAGAGGGGAGAAGGCCAGAGGGAGAAGCGGACTCCCCATGGAGCTGGGAGCCTGATGCCTCACTTGGTCCCGGGCCTCTGGGATCACCACCAGAGCCAAAGGCAGTCGCTTAACCAGATGAGCCCCCAGGGGCCCCAGAAACAGTTTGCAAGATTCATTGCATACACTAAGTCTGGGTTCTGTTTGCTGTTTTCCTGGGGGCTTTTTATTTTCATCTGTCTGGGGCTCTTTCATCGTTGTTTTCTGCTTTCTTTTGTTTAGTTTTTGCTGTAAAAAAAAGCTTTATTTACTACATACGTGCTAAGAAAGTATTGTAAATGGAGGAAGGCCGAATACTTTGAAAACCTTTTCAAATACAAAGCAACTAAAGATGGCTAAACTGCTAGCATGTTTCTCTTGTATTTTAATGGCTAGAGAAAAAAACCTAGAGAAGACCTGGAGAAGAACATCCAGATAGGCTTTGACTTCAGACATTTCCCTCACTAGAAAAGCCTTAAGATCTGTTGAACCGCTGTTGAGAAGTGGGATGAGTTCAGGAGAGCCCCTAAGAACACCTGTTGCGAAGGGCGCCTGAGTAGTTCCTTTGGTTGAGCATCTGACTCTTGGTTTAGGATCGGGTCAAGGTCTCACGGGTTCTGACACCGAGCCCCTTATCACATACTCTCCCTCTACCCATGCCCCCCTTCTCTCTCCAAGAATTAAAGAGAAAGAAAAAGAACAAAGAAAACTCCGTGGGACGCTATTTCTGCCTGACGTTATTCTACACACATAAGGGAACGAATAATGAGCACTATGCTGAGACACTGTTTTGGAAAGAGAGGGAAACTGTGGAATCAGCACAAGGGTAGACAACGACTGACAGTGACCACTGAGGGGTGGGCCCCATCAGCGGTCACCTTCACGGGAGACCAGGCAGCCTTGTGTATCAGCATGGCCCCTCGGCAACTGGAAGGCAGGGGCTCCCCAGGTTCCACTGACACCCTGGACATTCTATTCAGTTAGTGCTGGTGCAGACCAGTAGCTGGCATTCTGGGTGCTCCCTCGGTCATTCCGGTTGGAGTCGGAGATACGAGCAGTGCCTTTGGCTCCCACCTCTGGCATCTTGAACCTTGGTTGTCTCTCAAGTACTGTGGGCTGTTGCTCCAATTGTTCCCAACAGTAAGTAAAGGATTCCTGTAACCTCACCCCTCAGTCCTGATTAAACCAACTTGGCGTCACTGGTTTTTAACCCACCGTGAGTCTGGGTTTCTGCTTTTTGGTCCCCAGTTCTATCTCTACTGCCACGGGTCGCCATGGCAGCCCATCCTGGCCCTCTGTCCGAGGCAGGGGCAGAAAGCAGCCTCCAGGAAGTCAACTGGCAGCTTCGGTCACAGCTGGAAAAATCCACCCAGGACTTCCTAGACCTCAAGGAAAAATTCCTTGTATCCGAAGCGACGGCCTACTCCCTGGCCAACCAACTGCGGAAATACAGTAAGTCCTGCCAAGTCTTGGTCCCCAAAGCCATAGCTCTGTGTTCTCCTTCTGAGAAATGCAAAGCCTCTCCAGATGCTCTCTGCCCCATTTCCAGTGACAACACAAATTTCATTCTGACCACAGTCCGTGAAAGGTGAAGTGGGAATTTGCCCTCTGTTAGCTGAGGATGGGAAAACCAAAGACAAGTATGTTAGCATCCTCCCCATGTTAGCAGTGACCTATAGGGTGGCTTAGAGTTTCCATCCCAGTTCTTGACTCCTGGGGCAGACCCAGAGATGACTGGTCTTGTGAGGACCCTGTCTGTCCTGTAGCAGTCCTTCATCTCAGTTGCCGTAGGACTAAGGAACTCCATCGGGTCTCGGCTCTCGGGTGTCCCACCGGCAAAGCACCGAGCTGGCTGCACTGAGGAAATATGCTGATGGTCAAGGCGGCACCGGGGTCGTGGGGAGGAGGGAGGACTACAGCGGGTGACACTACGTGCTGTCAAGGAGAAGGAAGTGGGGCCTGCCTTCCCCGAAACTGCGGTATCCATGAGGGACGCCATCCACACAGGGACTCCCCAGGTGAGAGGGAACCCGTGCTTATGCTTTTCCCTTCCAAGCCCACGCAGGACATCTGAAGCCCGGTGGTAAGGCTGGCAGCATTTGGGGGAACATAAGACAATCTGTGCGACCTCCTCTCTCTACCCCTGAGCTGGAGAACCTTCAGTGACGCGCCAAAGTCAGCAGGCCCAGGCCGAGGCCACCAGATGCTTGGCCAAGTGAGAATGAGGGTGAGAGGGGGACACCAGCCCCAGACACCGCCCAAGCCACTGGGTGCGCTAGGCCCTCTCCCACAGGCAGGCTGAATTGGGGAGCTCAGCTGCCTGTTCATGAGGACGGGGCTTCAGAGACAGAAGGAACCCAGAGATCGGGGCACGCGCACAACCCAATGACGGGAAGGAGTCCTGAGGCTGAATTTTTGCCATTTGCTCACACTTTGCCTTCCATACAGAAGGGAATTGAAAACAACTGAGGCGGCAAAAAGAATGAATTGAAACCTGCTCTTTAGGAAAGTGAAGAGATGATGACCTTTCATGGAAGGACAAGCCAAGTTTTGTCTACAACTTTCCTGATAAACCTAACTGATAACCTAACTGAGGGAAGCCAGTTGTGAAGATGATGAAAACAGTTACCACCCAAGGGCTTGGGGTGGAGGTAACTCAGCAGAGGGATGAAGAGCATGGGCTCTGGGTCAGTCCGCCTGGACTCAAATCCCTGCTGCCTAATCTTCCTCTGCCTCAGTTTCCCTGTCTCTTAGACTACTACCGTCCTGCGGTCTACTTCTCTCAGTCACAATGAATACTGAGGAAATTCTCGTACAGCACTCATAGCAAAGCCTGGAAGCATGTAAACTCTGTTCATAATTCTACTGCTTCTACTTCCATAAATGTGATTAGGATTTGGCCATGTTCCTTTCACGTCTCTCTGGGTTCCTGCCTTCTAGTGTACACTGGTGTATCTGGCTGACGCTTTACCATTGAGACACTTGTGCAGTATAGAAATCCCAGCTCAGGGGATGCCCGTTGGTCCTGGCATCCTGGGGGCTTTACTTAAGGTCCCTCCTTAGTGTTCAATGAAGAGGCAGCGAGGCTTGCTAGTGTGGCCAAGATTGCGGCTTTTCGGGGGATACGAATTCTGACTCTGCCAAATACCAGTTAATCATGGAGTGGAGCTCCTCTCTCTATCTCGGGACTGCTCTTTCCTGGCCTCAAAAACGGGGAGCGATCCAGTGTCTAGCAGTTGGGACACTCCGCAATGAGGCGTGGAGCTCCCAGCACACGGCCCGGTTGCCAGGTTCTATTTGTCCTAGGGTGCAGCCTGCCTCCTCCCTTGAAAGCAGCGGGCATAGCAGCATGTCCAGCTTTCCACTGAGGCAGGCATCTCTGTTTCTCAGAGTGTGAAAAGTCGAGCGACCTCATCAAATCCGTGCTGGGGGAGAAGGTGCTGTGTGAGAAAGGCAAGCGGGCAGACACGTTGCCTGAGAAGCTCAGGTAAGGAGGGCCCTGTGTGGGAGGCTGGAGGGATGCCGTGGGCCCCTCTGACTGGTGGCAGCAACAAGTCTGGGCCCAGAGAAGGGCAGAAACCGTCATGGCAGGCACATTATACAGACATATCTAAGACGATTTAGACCACAGTGATTGGTAAACGATGGACTCCAGTGACTCAGAGCCTCATTCTCTCTTTTTTTTAAAAAAGGAATTCAATCTGAGGGGATTGAAGTGGCGAAGGGGTGGGAGGTTGCGGTACCAGGTGGTGGGTATTAAAGAGGGCACGGATTGCATGGAGCACTGGGTGTGGTGAAAAAATAATGAAGACTGTTAGGCTAAAGAATAAATTAAAAATTAAAAACTTTTTAAAAAAGGATATCAACATCACCAAATTCAAGGGGCAAGGGACCATTTGTGACCTTTGGCACAGCGAGCACATGAACAATCTTACGAGACCAACACTTGCTTTACCTTTCACATGGTCAGCCCTGGCTGACGACAGCCTGCCATCCTCTCTTCCCACAAATGCTGTCTTTTGGACGCTGCCATTCTCCTGGCACACCAGTTAACACCAGCCAAACTGTCCACGCTTCTGGGTCTGGCACTGTGTCCATTCACGGCACGCTGCCCCCTAGGGAGTTTTCCAGGGAAATGCGTGTGCCCCAAGTGAGCAGCTGAAGGGGCATGTCTCTGAAGCGAGCTCTGGAGGTCAGGAGGAAAGATACACGGGATGTCCAGGGCATGAACAGGAGCACACTCTGATCCAGAGGAAGGCTGGATTAACCTTCTACTTTCTCTGCCACAGACACGTCACCACACAGGCCAGAATCCAGCTTTGAGGGCTCATTGGGAAATTCTGCTAGAAATCTCTATGAAAGCTCTTATCTATTGTTCACACCTTTGCATTTTAGAACATTCTCTGTGTTCTCCCAACTTAGGGTATGTCATCTGTTGATTCAAGATCAGGCGAAAGAACTGACCCGCTTATATAAGAAGCTGCGGGAAGGGGAAGAGGTTTCCCAGCTGCTCGTTCAGCACCTGGAAGCCCTCCTCATCCATGATGGCGCTGAGCATCCCCAAGGGCAGGGCTTGCGAGGGCAACTGGCTGAGGGACGCAGGCTGGCCAAGTGCCTTGCCCGAAAGCTCAGCCCAGGTGAGATGGCCACAGACCCCTGACTGCACTGTGCTGCTCCGAGTCCCTGGGCTGCCAAGAGACGCCCCGCCTGCCCTCACACTCTTGGCAGCGGCTGTCCTGGGTTCCCCATCGCACGTGGGGCCCTGAGAGG